>NC_073699.1:117466235-117772458 GCF_023634085.1 Falco cherrug | reverse complement strand
TGCAGCTGCCAGTGGGGTGCAGGCTGGCCAGGGGATGCTGCTGGCATGGAGAGGCAGAAAAAGGTCTCGATTTTGGGCCCCCCCCCCAGTGAAATCAGCTGTGCCTGGGTGCCAAGGGAGCCCCGGGAGCAGGACCCCCACGGTCGCCGCTGGCTCCACGCTGCCGGTGGCCCTGGCAGTACGGGAGAGCTGGCCCCTCGCCAGCGTTAGCATCCACTCCGGTTTAGTCTCATTTTCTTTTCTCCTCCACTTTCCTTTTTCCAGGAAAGCAAAGGAGGAAGAACCGGAGGAGGAAAACATAGCGGTCTGTGTGCCAGGATGCACAGCGTGTGACCCATGGCACAACCTGCCCCCCCCCTCAGCAGGACCCTCCGGGAACCGAGAGGGCTGGGGTGAGGGTACCCCAGGGTGGGCAGTGTCGCGGGGGGTGGGATAGAAGCAAGCTGTGCCGTGGCTCTGTCCTGGGGGGGGGGGGGGGGGGGCTGGGATGAGTGGTACCCACGGGGCTTTCCCAGGGGGGCTGGGGCTGGAGGCAGAGACACCCCAGGGGGGCTGGGGTTGGGATGAGCTGCACCTCGGGGGTGCTGGGGTGGGGGGAGCAGCACCCCATGGATGAGGGGACTAGAGGCAGAGGCACCCCAGGGGTGATGGGGCTGGGGGGGAACAGCACCCCAGGGGTGAGGGGACTGGGAGAAGTCACCCCTGTTCTGAGGGGCCTTGAGGGCTCAGCACCCCAGGGGTGAGGGGGCTGGGGGGGAGCAGCACCCCATGGATGAGGGGACTGGGGGCAGAGGCACCCCAGGGGTGAGGGGGCTGGGGGAAACAGCACCCCAGGGGTGTGGGGGCTGGGGCACAGGCATCCCAGGGGTGAGGGGGCTGGGGGCAAAGACACCCCAGGGGTGAGGGGGCTGGGGGCGGTCACCCCTGTTCTGAGGGGGCTGGGGGAGCAGCATCCCAGGGGTGAGGGGACCGGGGGCAATGACATCCCAGGGATGAGTGAGCTGGGGGAGCAGCACCCCAGGGAGGAGGGGGCTGGGGGCGGTCACCCCTGTTCTGAGGGGGCTGGGGCGAGCAGCACCGGGGTGCCGGGGCCGGGGGGAGCCGCTCCCCTTGCCCCCCGCCCCCCCCGCCGCCTGGCCTCGCCCCACCCGGGGCTGCCGGGGGACCGGCGGCCACGGGCACCCCCGGGCCCCGCCGGGGCGGTGGCTCCATCCCCGGCCCCCGCCCCCGGGGCGGGCTCGCTGGCGGCCCGCCCCCGGCCCGCGCCTTATTACGGGGCGGCGGGGGGTCGCCCCACTCCTCTCGGCGCCGCTCGCCCGCCGAGCGCAGCCGCCGCGGCGGGGTCCGCCCGACGTGCCGCACCATGGGCAGCCAGGGCTCCAAGGCGGCCAAGGCGGGGAGCAGCGCCCCGCCGCCCGGCCCCGCCGCCGAGCCCGCCAAGGCCAACGGGCAGGTAGGGACCGGCACCGGGCGGGGGCGGCACCGGGGACCGGCCGTGCACCCCGCCGGGGCGGGCAGACAAAGGCGGCGGCCGCTCGGCGGGGGAGGGGCGGGGAGGGACGGGGGACCGGGACCCGGACCCGGACCCTCTGCCCGGCGGGCACCGAGCGATGCGGCACCGCCCGCGCCCCGGGTTCCCTCCCGGCACCGGGCGGGGGCCCCGTCCGCCGCCTCGCCCCGGCAGCCGGCGTGGAGCGCGGGCGCCGCCCGGTGGTAGCGCTCTGACACCCCCTCCCGCCAATGCCCGGTGCATCCCCCCTCTCCGTGCACCCCCTCTTCCCCCCACCCCAATGCCCGGTGCCCCCCCTCCCCATGCGCATCCCCCACCCCAATGCCCGGTGCAACCCCCCATGCACCCCTTTTCCCCGGTGCCCCTCCCCCCCCAAGCAGCCCCCAATGCACCCCTGCCTCCCCATGCACAGTCCCCCTGCCCCCCAATGCCCGTGCACCCCTGCCTCCCTATGTGTGCCCCCCCAATGCCCGGAGCACCCCCCGCTCCCAGGGCTTGGGGCACCCCCCCACCAATGCCTGTGTGCATCCCACCTCCCCATGTCCCCCCCATGCCTGGTGCCTCCTGCACTGTGCCCTCCCCCCCCCCGCCGGTACTTCCCCCCCTGGTACATCCCCCCCAGTGCCCTGTGCCCCCCTTACACAGCTGGGTGTGGGGTTTTGGGGAGGGGGGTCCCAGCTGTGTCTAATTTGATGCTCTGCTTCCCCCCCTCCCCCCCCAGGAGAATGGCCATTTGAGGCTCAACGGGGAGGTGACACCCAAGGTGGGTGATGAGGCGCCCCCCCTGAATGGGAATGGCTCGGCTGAGCCCCTCAAGGAGGAGAGCAAGGGCGAGCCGGGCGGTGGGGATGCCATCGAGCCTGCTCCCCCCACCGAAGGGGGGGATGCTAAAGCCGAAGGTGCTGCAGCCCCTAAGGACACCCCCAAGAAGAAGAAGAAGTTCTCGTTCAAGAAATCCTTCAAGCTGAGCGGGATCTCGTTTAGGAAGAACAAAAAAGAAGCCGGGGACTCCTCCGGGTCCTCTCCCACGGAGGACCAAGGCAAGGCAGAGGCCAAGGGAGAGGAGAACCCCGCGTGCTCGGCCGGTGGGACGGAGCCCTCGGCCCCCCCGGCGGAGGGGACGCCGGAGGAGCAGGGCAGCCCGGCTGCCGATGGGCAGCAGGGAGCCGAGCCCAAGAGGGAGGATGCAGAAGCTGGAGAAAGCAAGGAAGAAGAGAAGCAGCAGCCAGGGGAAAGCCACGGGGATACGGCCAAAGCGGGGGAGCCCTCAAACCCCGCGGGGCCTGAGCCTACAGCAGCTGCGGCGGTGGAGCAGAAGGAAGAGTAGAGCCCGCTTGGCATCGTCCTGACTTAAGACTCTTACACCATCCTCTCCCTCCCGGTAACACCACGGACTCGCTGCCTTGCCCACACACCTCCCCGTCCCACCTAGAACTGACACCACTTTCTAAAACCGACACCCCTCCCTCTTCCCCCAGTTATTTCTTCCCCTCCCTCTTAGAAAGCTGGTTTGGATTCCCACCACCACCACCACTTGGGAGTAGTTCTACCTGAATCCTTAAAAACCACGGAGGAAGACTATCCTGGATGTAACTGGAATTTACAGTTTGCGAGAACCCCCATCTCCCATCGCGCCCTGGTGTCCCTGCTGGTGTCCTGGCTGTCCCCTCTCCTCCTGGCAGCCTGCAAAGCCCAGCAAGCCAGGGACTGTTCAATGGATTTATTTTCCCCCCCCCCCAGTTTACATTCCTGGTTCTGACTTCATTTAAAGTATTTTGTGCTTTTTATAGAAATCGATGGTTTAAAAGCTAATCTGGTTAGTTTTTTATAATGTCTTACTATTGGCTTAAAACCATAAAGCTTGTAAGTCCGCTGTGTTTAATTCTGCTTCTAAGGGATAACTTCTAGGGTGTGGGGTGGAGGGAGGGGGCTTGCCAGCTGTATAATGTGAAGCAACATTGTTTTCTCTGTAAATAATTTTTTAATGGCCAAAACACTTGATTTGCAATTTTCTAACTTCTAAAAAAAAAAAAAAAAAAAAGAGCTGTATGGGCTTTCTTGTAACATTTGAAAGGAATAAATGGTGACCCCTTCATGGGTGAGCTTGAGTCCTTCTTGTCCTGGATGCCAGACGAGGGCCAGGGAAGATAGCAGTTGCTTATTTAGTTCAACAGCTGCTGCATTTAATCACTCCAGCCCTGGTTCTGCTCGCAGTTAATTGACTTGCAGCAGATGTAGAGCTACAGCCACAAAGGACTTTCTCACACCAGCCTCTTGTCGCTACCTTGGGATTGCTGTTCAGCTGCCTGCTCTGTACCTGTTTTCTTAGCTCTAACCCATTTATTTTCTTTCTGGGGGAGTGGGGGGGAAGAGTCCCTTCGAGTAAAGGGGGGCTAATGGGAGAAACTCCCATTTTAAGCTTGGTTTCTTCCATATTTTTTTTTTTTTTAGTCTCCTTAGACTAGGCTTGACTCCTCTTTCCTGAAAAGACATGCTAGAGCACAAGAACTGTGCAAAGATTGACTGTCAAAGAGAAAATGAAGGCACAAGGGGTGCCCCCATCACTCCTATCATCTGCACAGGGGTGGAGGTGACTTTAGTAATTTTTTATTTTTATTTTTTTTTTTTACCTCCCTGGGAAGGAAGGCTGCCTGGCTCCAGCAGCTTGGAGCACGAAGGCTACGAGAGCTCCTTCTGGCAGCTTAGGCTGCAGCAGTCGTGCACAGCCCCTCTATTTAATGACCTGCTCCTAATTCCCGTCTAATCACCTGCCCCTGCTGGTTTTGGCTGGTGAAGAAGCTGGAGAAAAGCGAGGACCACTGTTTGCCCAACCGAGGACCATTGTTTGCCCAACCGGCACCACCCTGGCAAGGTAGGGCCTGGGGCAAGGACCATCGAGGTAGGTGGAAACAGCAAAAACTCTTTAGTTTTTCCATCCTCTTCCCACCAGTGGGAAGCTAAAGCAAGTGACCCGCTTCCAAATCCAGCGGGGTATTCAACCCTATTCATTTGGGGGGCAACCCCCCCTTCCCCGCCCCCCCCCCCACCCGAGAGAGAAAAAAAAAAAAAGGTATTTTAAATGTGTGTGCTGGGGTCTGCACTGATTTCTAAGCTTGTTCACGGTTTGTCAAGCGGGACACAGCTGCGTTGTGCTCGGCGCATCTGCCGGGAGCGGCCGTGCAGCATCGTGGCAGCCATTTTAAGAAAGGCTGGAAGAGAAGGACTGCAGGCGCACGTTGGCACGCGTGAGCTGGCAGGGGAACTGGAATTGTACAGTTGTTGGGGTTCGAGGAGGAGAGGATTTTAATTGTCTGCTCTGGTGAAAGGGATAACTCTGTTTCCTGGAGTAGTATTACAGCAGTGAAAGTCTGCTGTGCCACACAAAGCTTTTTCTTAACTACATAAAACAGATTTGGCTTCTGAGCCTTTTGTGTCCGTTTCAGGTGTGATCACCACTCGGCTGCAGAATTAACCTGCTCCTAATTATATTAAAGTTTTTTTACTTGAATGCCAGATAAAAAAATCACTTAAGTTCATCCAAAAGATACCCCCTTCCCATAACTTATTATTCCTTTTCTAGATTAGCATTGCTTTCGGAGCATCAGCTGCACGAAGTGCTGTAACTCCAAACAAACCACAAATCCAATTAGCACCAGCAATGCTGCTGGATGAGAACCCAGCTATAATTTAGGAAAAGAGACAGAAAAACCACCCCAGTGACCCTTGTCGGGTAGAACAGTTGTGAGCGAACAAAAACCGGGGTATTTTGGTTTACCTTTTCTGGGGAGAAGGGTCCCAAGGAAAGTTTCAAGGGTATTTTATAAAACACAGGGGGAAAGAAAGGAGGGAAAAAAAGAAAAGCAGCAAACATCTACAAAAGAAACTAAAGCAGTCTTTCACACACAGCATGAGTATGTTCCAGATAAAATGCTTCGGTGGATGGTGTTTAAATCAACATAGCTAGCCCTCTTCCTGAAAGAGGAGGGGAAGTAGCCGTGTCTCACCCCACCTTTCTTTCCAAAGCCCGATTCCAGCTGTCATCTTTTGTGCACCATTTTCCAGCAATGGTTCTGAAACCAACCTGAACTCCTACTCTACCCGGGTGTTTCCTCTCAGCAGAAAGCAGTACAAACTCACACCAACCATAGAAATGTACCAGTTTTATTACAAAGATTCTCAAAATTCAAAATAAAAGCATCTTTAAAAAACCACAATATATTCCCCCCCAGACACAAAGATACACTGATCTCTCTTGCTTCACATACAAACACTGAAGAGCAGGAGTGACACGTCACTCAGATTCAAAGACTAAAAAACTCACGGTGGAAAAGGGAAAAGAAGTATTTAAAAAAATAAAACATTTAAAAAATAACCTGTGTTAAGTTAGCAGCATTATTAGAGTTGAAACCATCAGCAGCGCTCCGTGGGAGGTACAGATCCTCTTATGGACAGAGGAATCCCCCTGAGAAAGGAGAGCAGCGAGTCAAAACTGCCTGCAAAACTTCTGCGCTCATCTAACGATCAGCTGTACAAAACGAGATGCAAAAGAAAGGCCAGTTATGGTCACAAAAGACCTTTGGGTGTGAGATAATGCGTGGGAGTAGGAAGAGGAGTACTTATAAAAATGTACAGAGCCCCATCTGCTGTTCCCTTACAACAGCTCAGGCGGCTGATGAAAAGGTTCTCCATATTTACCGGCCTCGAGAGCAGGAAAGAGGAAAGGTTCAATTTGAAAACATTTTGTAACTTCACTTCAGAGAAGAGTTTTTCTGTGAGCGACACACGTTAGCAACAGGTTTCAGCCAGGCTCTGTTTGGTCTGGCCTTGAGAAGAGTCGGGAATTTCTGCAGTGGTTTCAGCCTAGGACACAGATCAGTACTGGGAAAACACATTAGGGCACGTGTAGCCGAGGGCAGAACAAGCAGGAAAAGCAAAGCAGGCGGCCAAATGGGCAGTAACTCACTTCCCCCCCCCCGCCAACAGAGGGGCGTAAGTATAGAAAAAAAGGTATAAAAATTTCATCCCTTACTCCAGATGCATAATGCTGCCACACTAACTGGATCTGCAAGATCTTGGAAAATGTTAACCACCACATTAGGGTGATTTTCATTTTGCATTTTCCAGATCTGCACCTGCAGGGCTCTTGGGCTGATTCACTAAAGCGCTTTTCAGATTGCTTTTAAGCTGCTTCATCTCTTTCCACAAGTTTGCTGCAGGGAGGTAGCCAACTCTGTTCAAGAACTGCACTATTTGACCCTGAGAAGCGGCACCAGCTTGCAGTTACTTGCCATGGTGGAATCAAACTGAAGACCAAAGGAATAGTCAGTCTCTCACAGGCTTCATTTGGGAGCTCATATTCTCCCACCAAAAGGAAAAAAAAAAAAAAAAAAAAAAAAAAAAGGAAAAACAATATTCATGGCCATCTTTCCACCTAACCTGAAATGCAGATACTACTTCTACTTAAATTATTCTTTTCCAAGGGTGGTTATTTCAGAGGAGAGAGTAAAGAAAGGAAGTGATTTTTCAAAGACACACTAAGGAGGCAGTGGAAGGCAAGCGTGAAACTTCCCAGTCACCAAATCTGGGCAGTGCAGGTCTGTCTACTCTGCAGAATCCTCCCTATCTGCTCCCAGCGGAGTGCAGCAAGGAATAATTTACAGTTCTCAAGTCATTTATATATTTATATAGAAATATATACAGAAACATATAAAATATAGATCCTGTGGAATGGGAGGCAACCAGAGAAGCTAACCTATGACAACTACGCACTGACAGGTACTGTCCAGCTGCAGCCATCTTAGGTGGATTTCGTTTCTTCCTTCACCCTGTGGAAGCAAGAAATGAAGAATTTGGTTTAAACAAGCGACTCAAGCTGTGCCCAAGCTTTAGTAACACGCCAGAGTTGCAACCTTAAAAATACTGATTATATGGCCCATCTCCACCTAAAACTTGTAACGCGTAACTGAATGAAGGCACGGTATTTTTGGTATTTTTAAGCTCGTTTCACTGCAGGCTCTCACAGTGCTTTAGCAGCTGGTGCTGCTGTACACACGCAAATCTCTTCCCATTCACAGCCCTGATGAAGCCATCCAAACCTCCAAACCTCCACATTCCTCCTCCAACTCCTCAACCTGTGCAACATCCCACTGGGGGCACGAGGAGATGCACAGGGAACTATAAGCACAGCCATTTAATCACCGTGCCAGGAGAGAGGGCTCACCCTTTGGGTTCCGCTTTCTCCTCTTTTGCTTTTTCCTCTTCTTTCTCATCTAGGAAAAACAACAACAACAAAAAAGACACACAGTAGTGCAGCAGGAAAGTACATGCCAGGCAAAGTTCCACGGAGCTGGGAGCTTCTAGTGGAACTCATGCTCTCATGAGTCTTCAGGCTCTCGTGCTTACCTTTCTTCTCCTCTTCCTCCTTTTCCTCTTCTGTTTTCACACGCTTGGCTTTCTTAAAGTTGGCAACATTTTTGCGCCCTCCTTCCCCTTCATCTTCAGAGTCAGAGAATTCTTCATCACAGGATATTCTCTTATCAGAATTGCGGACTGAGTGCGAGAAGGACAAGAGGCTGTTTCAGCAGATTTAGAAGTCAGGAGACACCAAGCACTAACTTCTCTAAGTACATCTACACGCTGGAATGAACTAACCAGCCTACGTAAGTCAGAATCAGGCCACGATAAAACACTTCGTCTTTCTACCTGCCCTATCTTTTAACTCATCACTCCTAACTGCTCATGCCTAAGATCCAAGATCACATGTATGACTTGGATTAGGTACGGTGTGATGTCTAGACTTGACAGCATAAGCAGGTTAACCAACCTCACACTGAGAAAATCTGTCTGCCAGATCTAAAGGCCATCGGCCAATCTGGATACAAACTAGCATTTTCACAGTGGAAGACAACTTCTGGGATCAAACCTGACAGTCTCTCAGAAAGCATTCTGTCATAGCACCTACACCACAGAAACTGTTTAAATTCTCACATTAAAGCCTAGGTTCTCCCATTATGGAAATCATCTGGCAAAAGTGCCCTTTCTCCAAGGGAAAAGAAATCTCTCAGCCTGCAGTGCGTTGCATCATTGCTTTATCTTACAAAATCAATCAGAATGGTGGCAATAGATTCAAACCGAAGGACTGCAGAATTGAGATACTTCTAGATCTATCCTCCTCTCTTTATTAAAATCACTCGGTTCAGAACTTGCATGCTTCTCCAGCTAACCGATCCTGTTCAGCTTTGGCACCCACAGGCTCTGAACAGGACGTTTCCCAGCCGGGCAACGCACATATGCCAGAGACAAGCACATACTTGAAATGCGTTTCTCAGGATCTTCTTCCTCTTCATCTCCGCTGTCTTCCTGAACAGCATCCTCAGGAATTGGCTGCATCTGGACGCCGGGAGCATGAGGCAGCATGCGCAGGTTCTCAAAGAGACGCTGCCTAGAGCCAGCCAGGAAAGGAACACCTCCGTCAGCAAGATGCCACCCACGGCTGTGAAGCCCCCAGGAGAAGGTGTCAGTCTCGCGAAGAGAAGCAAACACTTACTTGATCTTCTCAAGATACTCATTGGTATTCTGGTTAGTCATGTTCGAGGGACTGATGTGGAGCTTGAAGTCTGGTCCGAAGTACTCAAAATAGTCATTATACGGGAGTTCTGCAGGCAAGTTAGAAGGGAATAAACACCAAATTACCACTGGGCTGGTGACAAAATCCCACAAACATGTTGTCTCTACGGAAAAGCACAACTGCATTTACCTAGGCATAGGAGCCCAGGCTCTCCTAGCCCAAAATCAGATCAAAGCAGACAACTTAGCAACAGCACCATCAAAGCCTACTTGGCAGTTAAACACTATCTGTGCACACACAAGTTTTCGGTAGAAGGTCATCTCATTTCAGTAAGTCAGCAAGGCCGCTGGGTACCTTTTGCTGGAGGGGACAGCTACAGGACTAGAATGCAAACAAGACCAGCTACTGCAAATCAGGGCATCCGAAAGCTCCTCCACAGGTAATGATCAAGAGCTAATGAAACATCTTAGGGTTGCTACTTCTCCCACAGAAACGTCATTTCCCTGAGCTCTGTTACTAGAGCGTCACTGTTCCTCAGTCTTGCTTCAAAGGCTCCAGGGAGAATTACCATTGGGAATTTCAGTGTCCAAAGCCACAGCAGTCTCATAGGTCCAGCATCTAGCCACGTTGCGGATTGTGTAGCCACCTCCTCCCAGCATCAGCATAGGCAAATTAAAACTTTTTACAAACTCCACACACTTGGCATGACCTGCAGCAAAAGCAGCGGGAGAAAAGGGTTGAGCTTCATGGCATACGAACAAAAAACTTTTCAACGAAATCTAATTATATCAGTTATGCCAGTCCAACACAGGCACTGCACGGTACTCTTACCTTTGATGGTCAGATTAAAACAACCCAGCCTGTCCCCTGACAGAGAATCTGACCCGCACTGCAAGACGACTGCGCTAGGCTGGAACGTCTCCATCACTTTCGATATCACCTAAACAAGAAACCCGTTGTTACACACTCTCCACAGGACAGCGTCACAGCAACACAGTAACGTCCATGTCAGCAAACGACATGAAGGCATCCCTTAGTGCTCCCACAGCTGCTGGCCCCCCTAATATTGGTAACACTAAGGCTCTTACAAAGAGCAGCTTACTGACAGCAGGCTGCGATTGTTAAGGAGGAATATAGCCCCTGAAGAATCTTATCACAGGAGACTGAATCAATCTCCCTAAAGAATGGCTCCTTGAGTCACCCAGTGACAAAGTACGATCCCCAAACAATCCCTCGGCAAAGATGTCTTCACCTACCGGCTTGAATATTGCTTCATAGGACTCATCATCAATTCCATCCCGGAGAGGGTAGTTGACAGCATAGTACTTGCCTTTGCCTGCACCAATATCCTATTAGAGTGAAAGACAGGAGAGACCGCAAATCACCAGAGAACCAACTGCAACACATAAACTGTGCCCCAGATTAGGAAGGGAAGCCTGGGATTCCGTCAGCGTAATCTGAACGTAAACCTAGGCTCTCAGGGACAAATACTGTCCTGGCAGAAGGCAGCAAGAGTCAGTTGACTGCAGCAGCAGCTTATTTGGGATAGGTGGGTGCATCTGGCCCTCAGCATTCAAGAGAAGAAAAATCTACTACTACATGTTGCTCTGAGCACACAGGCTCCCATTTCACTGGCAAAAGCCAGTCTCTTACACAGCAATAAGACTGGTAGCCAAACTTCTAGTTTCAAACCTGTATGCTGCCGAGATGCACAGCCCAAAATACCAGTTTGGGCTGACCGTGCGGTCTAGTAACCAAAGGAATCTATTTTTACTTTAAAATAATACATCTATTTTTACATTTCCATTATCTCTCTCACACCAAAGTGTTTTATTAAAAATAATTATTTCATTCATGGTGCAGAGTGGCTGCACCAGGAAAGAATGCTGCAGCTGCACACAAGTTCACATCACCAGTGCCAAACTCTGGGGCAGGGCTGAAAAAAATACAAGTCACAAGTGGAAGAGAAGAGAATTTAGATCAGAAAAATGCAGCTCCACTAAAAAGCACATTAAAAAAAAAAGGTAAAGAACATTTCACCCCTGAGAACAGCATTCTGGCAATGTCAGAAGTCACAAAGTGAACCACACCTGTATCTAACTTGAAGGAGTGCCACAGTTAACACCACAATTCATTAATGGGCAGAACTGACTCATAGGAGGAAATGCCAACAAGATAAACCAACACACACAGTAATTCCTTCCTAAACTTTCACCCAAAAGCTTGTGTGACCAAGCTTAGTTTGCAAGTAGCTACAGATGACCAACATGCCATCTTCCGAGTCACTTTTCTGAGCGTAATCCCCCCAGAAGGCTGCTAAGAGACTGGTATCAAAGCCTTGGGTTTATCACTATACAGACCATGATCACAGGAATAAAACACCCACTCCAAGAGCCAAGCGAGCTGCCTCACATACACACCTTTGCCCTCAGAAAAAGGATGCCACTTTGAAAGCAGGAAAACTCAGGAGAGCAGTGATTTTAGTTAAATTAGTACGACAGCAAACAGATGGAAGAGGCCAAATTTCAGGGTAATTTTCTGCTAAGCCTTCATTCTCACCCGTAGGTCCCCTGTTCCTGGGAAGTATTCTCCGTACTTATGAAAGGACACGGTCATGACACGGTCTGTGGTATAAAAGGCTTCCTCCACGCCATCTCCGTGGTGAATATCAATGTCAATATACAGCACTCTCTGGTGATACCTAGGATCAGAAAGGAGTCAAAATACCGCATTTCTTCCGAGCAGAAATTGCCTTCAGCAGCAGAGCAAATGGGAGGAGAGCAAGGAATTTGGTGCTAACCCCCAGGCTGCACAGCTACTGGGCAGCTCTCCCTCCAGAGTCTACAAGCAAAAGAGCTACAGAGAATGAACATGTGCTTTGGTCAGCAGTGGAACAGAACCACAGAGGAAAATCAAGTGGCTTTTGCTGCTGCAACTGATCTCTGAAGGCAGACACAACTCAGTTTATTCAGATCCAGCCAACAGACTGCATTTTTATCTCCAAGCCTCCCATTGAGGTTTGCCTGGAGCCAAAAGCTGTCACATATGACAGCTGTGCTCCCTCTTCTGGGGTGGGTGGTAAGAGAGGCAAGGGCCTAAGAGCAACCTCCTGCACAGTGCCACTGTTAGACATACCCTCTTCGGGACAGAGGGTACCACATCCCACCAGAAAGCTGAATAAGCCCTTCTGGGAAAACACAGCTCAAAAAAAAGCAACAAAAAGAAAAGACTGGGAAGAAAGCACTTAAGGATGCAGAGGAAATGCAGCAGAACGGACAAACAAAAGGGGTAAAATAGTACTGCCCATACTTTAGGAGCTCCAAGATAGCTAAGACGATATCGTTGACATAACAGAAGCCAGAAGCCTCTGACTTCTTAGCATGGTGGAGGCCTCCTGCCCAATTCACAGCAATATCTGTCTGCTGCTTGTTCAGCTTCACAGCACTGGCTGTTGGGAGAAGAATTACAAAACGTTAGCATGTGAGCAAACGCCCCGTGACAGAGACTGAGGGGTAAAGTACTGGTCCCTTATGATCGCATCACTGCTGATGTGTACGTTTGGGTACTTGACAAAGCACAAGCCCAAGGGTTTAACATTGGCCGTCTCAACAAACGAACAAAAGGCAAGGGAAGAGAAATGCAGGCTCTGTTTTGTCTGCACGCAATTTTCACTGCTTCCCACTTTTGCCTCAGAGCACGAAAGCTGCACAAACGAGTCCACAACATTCGAGCTGGGGTCACAGTTGAAGACAGTCTAGATTTCTCAGTGCCCCGAACAAAAGATTCTAATGAAAGGTTTTATCCAACATATATTTAGGTCATCCACTGACTATGCGTTTACTGAGGGAAGAGAACTTCCCTCAGCCCCTTCATAAACTTTCTGCAAATTTTGCAAGTCTCCCTGGATTCAAACAAACGATCTACTCTGTGGAATCTACAGCCATGGGACCAGAGAGCATAGAGCTACTTCAAAAAATGCTGCAGTCAGAACTACGTTACAGGAAATAAAGACTTCTAGATGTCATTGTGGGAGTAGCAGCCACAAAGCTTGAACACCTAAGCACAGTAACACAGTTCCAACCTTTCTGCAACAAAAGCATTTTAAAATAGCAAAAGCATTTTTAATGCCCCAGCTTTCAGGGAGCTTACTGAAACCTTTCAGGTTCTATTTTGCCTCATGTCCAGAGACAGTGGCTTTTTGTTAAAAAAAAAACCAAATAAAGTATCCCTTTTCTTTCCTTTCCACCTTATGCCTGCCCAGAATAAGGTTTTTACAACTTTTTTTTTTTCTTGTAAAGCTCACATTATTTTTTTTTTTTATTAAAACCTCTGTTACTGCTCTGGTTTTGTTTTAACTCAGTCACTGGCAGTGCTGTTATATCGCTTACAGTCCTTCATGTGTCCAGTGAAGAGATGCTTAACAAATGGAGAGTGATCTGTCAATGTGCAAGGCTCGAACTCTCACACAGGAAGAAATCTGGATCTCATTATTAAGGAAATCAGAAATAGGTTCACAAGGCTTCCCCACCACCTCCCGCAACAATATTTCCTAAACAGAACTACATTCCATACATCTGTTTAAGAGAAAAAGAACATATGACTTGTGAGCTTACCAACTGAGCCTCCAGCGGAGAGCTGACAAAACTCAAACAACCCATCAAACACCGGGCAGTCTTCCCCAACATTAACTTGAAAAGAATACAAAAGAGTTAGTAAGAGAAAGCTACAAATAAATGACAAAGCTTATACCACCGCTCCGATTTAAAAAGCTAACCAGGCAAGCAATCAAAAGTTTTAACCAACAAAAATACCACCCAGAAATAATAAAACATTCACAGCGTCCACCTGAGGATTGCCTGATGAGGCGAAAAGGCTGTTGCTGTAGGGAAGGTGCTCCTGACTTGTAAGAAAAGAGGGAAGCAGGTCCCAGGAGCTGCGGTGAGAGCAGCACGCCATCTACCGAGGTGCCCTACGGGGGATCCAGAAACCGAGTGGGCAGAGAGATGATGCTATCAGCAAGAGCTGTGTGATACTGATACACGTCCTCAGCACATTTACAGCATTCCACTCTGCTCCGGCAGCACACGCTGGTCACCACAGGCACACACAAACTGTGCAAAACGGGGGCGAGCACCCCTGGCTACCCTCCATCAGCCAGGCTGCAGCGCTGCTGCCTGGGCACTGTGCCTTCTGGGGGGAACGGGGTTTTTCTGACAACAGAGCTGACACTGAGCTCCGCTACCCAACCCCTCAGCAAGTGGGAAAGGGGTTTGCTCCCATTTTCTGCTGTATTGCTGACAAGGAGTTGAGAAAGCAAACAGTGGCAGCTCTGCAGGAGAAAGTGGGAAGATGGCAGATAGTGGCGTGCACTGGACGAGAAGCTTACATCCACATCTGCTTGGTTATGCTTTGTACGTTCTTTTTACTTACACACCGGACTGTCAGTTTTTTAAGCTCTCAGCAGTGCTGTAGTTTTACCCTGGATAAATCTCTACTGTAAATAGTTCCACGATTAAAAATAAAACCCAGTAACAACAGACTTGTATTGAATCAGGATTTTGCAAGATTGCTTTTGCAAAGAAACAAAAAAAAAATCTGTACTTTTTAACATCTGTAGAATGTTTTCTTCTGTGCTTAGTGAGAAAGGCACAAACAGCACAGTTCTTGCAGCATTAGAAACTCGTCAGTGCACAGTCTCCACAAAGACTGTGTGCCAAGGGTGTCTGAATGGTCCCAGTTCGGGACAGGACTCTCTCAAAAGGACAATACCCATCTGGAGACCCAGAAGGAAGCAATTGTTCCCGCTTTCCAGTTGTTTCAGCAGGGCATGGCAACTGGCAGCATTGGAATAATCAACTCAAAGAGGTGGTTGGAAGCTTTCCCTGTTAAGCGAGGAGAATTTAAGTCATCAATTTCTACATGCTTCCTCTTACAAGAAATTAAACTTCTTGCCCTTTAGGTTACAGAGCAGTCTTCCCCAGTCCTCAGGCAGGCAACATTAACAGAATGAAAAGAGAGACTGTTCATTGCCTCTGCTGCCCCTCAGAACTTTGTGGGCAGTACTGACAGTATCTGAGGGCATCCCACTGCTATACCTGACAAAGACAGGAGCTACCAGGTAAAGAGAAGCCAGCTGGGCTTTGTCCCCTCACAGAGATTCAGAGCAGCCAGGACTACTAAGGAGGAATATTGGTAACAGGGGTCAATGACTTGACTATAGGTACAAAGCTCTGGTGGAAGATGAGAGGTAAATGCTCCTTCTTCCTTGCAGTGGGTGGGTGAGAAGCTTTGTATCTAGGAGAGTGTGACCAGAGGCCAGCATTAAAGGTGGAAACATTCCTAGGGAAATCATAGCAGCTATCCTTCTCTCAAAGGGAAAGCTGAAGCAGCAAGCAGGCTACAGAGACCTGCCACAGTACTCGGGAGCGGTGACCTTGTCTCCTGTATCCCTCATCTCTGTTCTGAGCCTCCTACGCCAGTTCTCTGGCTACACAGAGGTTCTGCAGGTCTTGAAGAAAAGCTCCGTCCTCTGCATGTCTAAGATTAATTTTTGTATTTTGCCTCCTTCAGGGAACAATAGTTCTGTGGAAATACAGTACAGAAAATGTCGACAACCAGCGACAGCAGAGTGAGTGTTTATGACCTGTATCTGCTTCAGGGGTAAACAGTTCAGTCTGTGTAAATATGTACTTCGGTATATGTTGTTCTTCTCCCCAGTAACAAGTGATAGGACAAGAGGGAATGGCCTCAAGTTGCACCACGGGAGGTTTAGGTTGGATATTAGGAAAAATTTCTTCACCAAAAGGGTTGTTAAGCATTGGAATGGGCTGCCCAGGAAGTGGTGGAGTCACCATCGCTGGAGGTATTCGAAAGACGTGCAGATGCGGCACTTTAGGGACGTGGTTTAGTGGTGGGCTTGGCAGTGCTGGGCTTACGGTTGGACTCAATGACCTTAAAGGTCTTTTCCAACCGAAATGATTCCATGATCTGGTGTATGAAGGCACATCATTTACTGTAGGAAGTCTTTCCACGTATATTACTCGTGAACTATATTACTCATTCCTCTTATGTGCTTGTGCCTTAATATCTGTCCCCTTCAGCTCATACCAGATTTCCAAGGGCCTCTACTTCATATTGTATTTCTTCTAAATTGGAGATAACATTTACTCCACATAAATTAACCCCATGGGCTAATAACTTTTTTTCTGCTCTCAAGGAACGCAGCGTGCAAGACCGAAATACTGTTTAAATGAACCTCAAGCCTTCCCCACTATTTGCCTATACTTGCTAGAAATCTAGTTTGCCATAGCCAAAAACATCAGCACAGAGTTGCAGACACACCAAAAAAAGGTTTCTGTAACATTAAAGTCACCATTAAAGAGCCCTCCCATGGACTGGAGAGATTAGAACAAGAGATCAGCTCACAAAATAAGCCATTCTGACACAAAGGGGACAGGTATTATTGTGCATCTCAGCACTCCCCTACTTCCAAACTGCCACTGCCCTGAAAATCCTTCCGAGTTCCCACAGATTTGGACACAATTGATGCATTGGGGGTTTCTCTGTGCGTCTGTTTTAAATTACAAACCCTTTCCCGCTCAGTGCCTCTGGTTAAAGATAAGCAGTAACACAAAATACATGCAGCCCATAAATGGAGTATTTCAGTCATCTCTGAGCCAGGAAGACGATTTAGAAGAGACATCAAAACACAAGACCAACAAAAGACAGCCAGGTCCAAGGGGTTTTCTCAGTTCTTTTGGCATACTGGCTTGAGAGAGGGATACATTTTTAAAATGCTTGACTTACCAAAAAAATCAAAAGCAAAGGCAGCAGAAAGACAATTTCCCATGATTCTTCCTACTCTTTTTATCACAAACCTCTAAAGCTGACCTAGAATTCCCAGAACCACAAATTTTAACATTGGCAGGAACTATAGTGCTACAGGCATGGCTTACATCTTTGCATCTGCTTGCTGTACTCAGACATGTTATCTGGGCGAATAGATCTCAGAAATTTTATGTAGTCATCACTGTGGTACTTTGTCATCTCTTCCGCATTTGCCTTGTGAGGGCGCTGCAAGGACAGAAAAAGAGCAAGACTTGTTCTGAAACACATCTCTCTCCCTAATTCCCCATTTCCAACCTCAGATTGACTCCCAGGAGCAGCAAAAAAATAAAAAATAAAAAATAAAAATTAAAAAAATAAAAAATCAAACCAGCAACCTCAAACAAAAGAAACTTATTTTCAAAGGCAAGAACGCCAGAGACTGGAACGTATTACATATCTAGACAAAGGAAACATTTAAGTTACAGGGAGAAAAGCAATCTTCCAGTCTCCAAAGCTTACGTGAAGCAAAGAACATCTCACAACAAGCAATCAGAAGAAAGCAGAAATACATCAGCACAACTGTTGGGGTTTTTTTCTCTTCCTTTCCTCTTTGGCTTGTCAACAGAGAACTTACGAGTCTGAAGCATCAGAATTAGAACATAAACTAAGATCTTTCATATATATTTCTCTTCATGGCCAGCCCTACACTTACATATATTTCCATCTTCCTGTAGAGGCCATAGTTCAGCAGTAGGTTGTGGGTCATCCGGATCCTGTGGGGTTTCATTGGATGTCCTTGGCCATAATAGTAGTTTCCAACATCACCTGGGAGCAGAAAGGATTTTGTTACAGCAGGAAAACTATGAATTTCTTCAAACAGAATCACAGCCGAGCCACAAGAGCCATCAGGTTATCTGTCATTTTATTTGTCCTTCAGCAGCACATCTGTTCACAGGGGATAAGGTCTCCCATCTTGTCTGCACAGGTATCTCCACGGATTCAGAAAAGTTTATTGTAGACTCAAATAAGACAAACATTTGGAAATTAGCGTATAGCCAGAGAAGGAAATTTTTAATGCCAGTTCTGGAGAAGGCAATCCAGGTAGAGTCTGAGCAACGAGCATCACACTGCACAAGTTAAGAGGTGGGAGCTCCAGCTTTCTTGGGCAGGAGGAGCTTTGGACACCACATTTGCCTGTCATCACTTGGACAACGACAGCTCTCCAGTGTCCTCTCCAGGCAGTTCAGGTCCACTATGGTATCTCACATGTACAGAGCTCGCAGGTTTCACCGAGAAATGCAATTGCACTCTGACCAGAAACCCGCGTGCCAAGAGGCATGCAAGTTTAATCTCGGCTCAGACAATGACTCACCAGACAAGAGCACGTAGCCTCTTTGCCTCAGTTTCTCCCTACTTACCTGACAGAAACAAGATACAAAGCAGCTAATTCCATCAAATAAGCGAACACCAGCGCAGCTGTAGCTTTATAGCTTCTCAAATCATTTTCACCTTTTATTACAGCTTGAAATATCCTTCAGGAGAATCCCAGTTCCTGCCAACCCCACCCCCACACAGACGCACCTGACGAGCTATCCTATGGACACCAGCATTAATGAAGTTAGCTTCCTGCAAATACATCCCACGGGTCATCTCCCCGTGCAGATTTTCCCCTACCCAGCAGAAGCCGAGTTCATGCTGCACTCTCCCACAGTAGGCACCACTATCTGGTTTTTTTATTCCTCTCGGTTTCCCAGGGTACTCATTTCCATGAAACTTCCAGAAATTTAACTTTCAGATTTCTGCCTCCCGTCTGATGTTGCTGTGAGAGGCACGGTCTCAAAAGCTGCCAAGAGCAGGAAACACGCAGAGAGCCACAAGCAGCAGCAATATCGCGCAAGCCTCATTTTCTTGGGAAACCAGCCTAAGTTGTTCATGTAGTTGTACAACTCCTGATCGGTTTAGGAAGCAGGAGATTCAATCCGGTCTGGCTGGTGACTCAGTTGGGAGTATTAATATTTCATCACCAATCTTAACATTCAGGAGAAACTGCTACTTCCCCACAGCACACAGCAGTAAGTTTTCCTCCTGTGGACACGGCCCTATTTTCAAAGAAGATGCAAATGGTGCAAATCCCACACCCAAACTGCTGGTGGAGTTTACCTGTCCATGGCACTATGGTGAAATGGGGTGTTCTTTGCACGAAAATTTACTGCAGCAACTATCCCTACAGTAAAATCAGACTAAATCAAGCCTTGGGGAACTCAACACGAGATGCTCAAGACCCTACCTAGAAAATACAAGCACAAAACTACAGGAAGCTTTGAAAAATCACCATCGTCTTCACCTCAGGCTGTCAGTGAAATGCCCTGGGCAAACCCTGACTCCCAGATCCTGTTCATGCTCACTCTGCTAAACACATCCCAGCACAAGTTCTACAGAGCAGCAGACGAGCTCATCTGCTCATGGATGTCAGTGCAGATTAGAAGCATGTGAACCTAACAGCCACCTCTTCCTGTCTGCTAGGGTTAAGCAAGTCCTACAAGGCAAGCTAATAAAGGAGAAGTCACTGTTCAAGTTCAAACGCTCGCACATACCCTCAGCACCCCTCAGGATTTCCCTGAAGGACCCTCAAGATACCCGACTACCTTTTCCCCAACCTCTTCATCTTACCTAGCCCCTTCCCTGCAGCTCAGGTTCCTTCTCCAGCACTGGATGCCCTCCTGCCACCTGAAATTTATGACTCAAGAAAGAGACCTGCATGCCATCCACAACAGCGCCCAGGGACCTCCGTTCGGGGAATTACTGCACTAGATTGCGCTGCTCTAACCTCCCTGCATGGAAAATAAAAGCCCTAACAAACTGGCCTCCTACAACTGCAGATTATGCCCTCCCCGACAATAAAAGCACACTTTCACCCTAGGACACACTGTGGATGTTTGCCAGCCGCTCGTAAAAGAGCAGTGGAAAGAAGGCTCTAAAACCTCACCACAGAGTAAATTAGTGAGGGCAGCTATAGACAAGCGTGCATAAAACTAACTCTGTGTAGTTACCGTGCAATAAAGACTACAAGGACAGCATCTCTGCTTAGCATTTTCAAACAAAATGACTGGTTATTTCATATTTAAGGCATCATCATGTGCCTGTAAAGATTACAGCTTGTTCACAAACCGTCGCGCTTCTTTGTGAACATGTTATATTCCAAGGACGGGGCTAAGTTTGGACACAGAGACCATTTTTTTCCAACATCCAGGTTATGTGCACACGGTATGGCATTCTGGCACCACTCACAAGCGCTCTTAATTTTAAACCAGGCATTTTAGGGCCCAGGGCTCCAGCATCCCCTTGTGTTTTGATACGATGAGTATTGCACAGAGATCAGTTGTGTGGTGAAATCGGGCTCAGTTTCACTGCACCCACAGCTCTAGTCCAGGCTCCTCCTTGCCCTGCCCTCCCCATGACACCAGCTGACTCAGAGACCCCGCAGGACTGTCACTGCAGCTTGCAAAGCTACTGCTTAGATTTACTTTTCTGGAGAAATAAACAAGCCCTCACTATATACCTGACACATACAGCTGTTTAACAGAGCCCGCTTTACTGTTTGAACACTGAGCACATCCACTTACCAAGAAAAAGCAGCAAGACAATTCTTTTATTTTATTTCACAGGCTAAAAACCATGACGAAATAGAGAATTGCACAATACCTTTCACAAAAACTGATCACAGACTATTAAAAATGAGTTTGCCCATCACTGAAGCACCAAGTTGCCCTTCCAAAGGGGAGGCAGCTGTGAATGTGCAGAGGCGACGTGACTGGGATTTCTCCCACAAACTACGCAGCAGAAGCAGGGCAGCCCCACAAGATACCCAGCTTGGGGCTTGGCCAGCTCTACCCCCCTGTTACTTCCCTCCTCCAACGGGATGATTATTTAGCCCCAAAGCAGCACTTCCCCAGCCTCAGAACATAAACGAAAAAAAAGCCAGCCTACAATCAAGCCAAGTTCAGAGCCAGAACTAAACAATGCTCCTAGACACAGGAACTCCCTACAAACAACCATGCATTCGGTCTGGCTCCTAACACCTTTAGGTTTGTCCCTTGCTTGACAGCAACGCCACTGACCCAGATGGGAGCTTCGAGAGTGCCTCTTCCTCTCAACGTGGCTCAAGGAGGCTTCACCTCCCCACCGCCCGTCCTGCCCCCCAGCATCTCCCCGAGTGCTCCCCATCCTCCCAGAAACCCTCAGCATCTCAGCATGGCTCACAAAGCCTCTCTCAGCCCCACGTTCCATCCTGGATCCTTCCCAGCGTTTCCTCACCTCCAAAGTCCATAGATCTCCATACCTCCCCATCCTATCCTACACCCCCCATTTCACCCCAGTGCTGCTCCTCTATCTTTCCCCCCATCTTCCCGCAACATTGCTCACCCCCATCCTTCCCCCCAGCGCTGCTCCCCTGTCTCTCCCCCATCCTTCCCCCCAGCGCTGCTCCCCTGTCTCTCCCCCATCCTTCCCCCCAGCGCTGCTCCCCTGTCTCTCCCCCATCCTTCCCCCCAGCGCTGCTCCCCTGTCTCTCCCCCATCCTTCCCCCCAGCGCTGCTCCCCTGTCTCTCCCCCATCCTTCCCCCCAGCGCTGCTCCCCTGTCTCTCCCCCATCCTTCCCCCCAGCGCTGCTCCCCTGTCTCTCCCCCATCCTTCCCCCCAGCGCTGCTCCCCTGTCTCTCCCCCATCCTTCCCCCCAGCGCTGCTCCCCTGTCTCCCCCCATCCTTCCCCCCAGCGCTGCTCCCCTGTCTCCCCCCATCCTTCCCCCCAGCGCTGCTCCCCTGTCTCTCTCCCATCCTTCCCCCCAGCGCTGCTCCCCTGTCTCTCTCCCATCCTTCCCCCCAGCGCTGCTCCCCTGTCTCTCTCCCATCCTTCCCCCCAGCGCTGCTCCCCTGTCTCTCTCCCATCTCCCCCAACGCTGCTCCCCTGTCTCTCTCCCATCTCCCCCAATGCTGCTCCCCTGTCTCCCCCCATCTCCCCCAACGTCGCTCCCCTGTCTCTCCCCCCTCTCCCCTTATCCCTATCCCAGGACATCCCGTATCCCCTTATCCCCCATATCCTTCCTATGCCCTCCAGTGTCCCCCATTCCCTCAACCCTGCTGAGCCCCCAGGTAACCATGCCCACCCCCATGCCCTGATCCTTCTGACCCCCAGTGCAGCCCCAGCCCTCCCTTCCCCCTCACTGCCCCCCAGCCATCCCTCCCCCCCCAAACACCTCCCCAGCGCCCCCACTGACCCCCACACCCCCCCAGAGGGCAGCCCCCAGCCCCGACACATTTCCCAGTGACCCCCCAAATACCCTTAGAGCCCCCCACTCTGAGCAACCCCCACCACCCACGTCCTCCAATGACCCCCCATTCCCCTCCCCCAGCCAACCCCTCACCCCCCATCCCCAGTGTCCCCCAGTACCCCCCCAGCACCTCCCATTGCCCTCCTCACCCCCCCACCGGTGCCCCCTCCAGCCCCCTCGGCCCGGCAATCTCCGGGACGACCCTCGTCGGTGCCCCACAGTCCCTCACCGTCATAGTAGTAGCAGACTTTCCGCTTGGTCCCCTGCGTCAGCGCCATTTTCCTGCCTCCCCACAGCGACAGACCCTACCGCCGCCCCGCGCAACCCAACCCGGCCCGCCCCGGGCCCCGGGCCCCGCCGCCCCACCAGCCCCACCCCCGCGCGGCTCCCGACCTATCGGAGAGCGCCGCTCCGCCCTCTCCCTCCCATCGGCCAATAGGAAAACGCGGCGGCGGGAGCGAGCGGACGCGGAGGAGCTAGCAGGCTAGGCGGAGCGGCGGGGTGCCTGGGCTGTACCACTGCAGCGGGGGCGGAGCCGCGCGGGCTGCACCATCGCTGAGGCGCGGGGGGGGAGGGGGAGCAAACGAGGAGAGGGTCCCCGTGGGTGGGGCGGAACCATTCCCGGGGGAGAGTGGGGGGAAATGCCAGGTGGGGCTGAACCATCCCGGCGGAGGGGCGGGGGGGGGGAGGACACACGGTAGAGGCCTCCACCTGCCCCCAGGCCTCGGCCCTGGCTTGTCCCACCGGGGTCGGCAAGAGCGGGGCCGTGGGGGTCTCACAGAGCCGGGGTCAGCGTGAGAGTGGCCTGGGGCCCCCAGCAGCACCCCGGGGTGGGGTTGGTGTGAAGGGGGGTCTGTCCCCTGAGGGCATCACCCCGCTGGCCTGTCCTCCCCAGGGTTCAGGGAGGCCCCACGGCCACCGCCGCTGCAAAGGCCTTTATTTCCCCAAAACCCAACGGCGGTTACGGGGCAGGTCCCGGCAACACCATGGCAGGAGAAGGAGCATCCCACAGCCAAGGGCTGGGGTGGCCATTGCTTGCCAGGGGCCACCTGCCATCACCGGGGATGAAGGAGGAGGCGAGGCCCAGCCAGAGGGGCCTGAGAGGGCTGGTGTGGCCCCCAAGCAGCCTGCTGTGGGGCTGGAGGCTGGATTTGCCCCCAGGCAAGTGCAGGCATGGTGTGGTGGGCACCCACCGGGCCCCCCACGGAGCCCCCCACGTGCCAGCCCTCCACTCCTTGGAGTCACTTGTCGGCTTTGGCCTTCCATCGCCTTCTGGGGGGGCTGAAATCTGCTGCTCCCAAGATTCGAAGCACTTCAAATCTTTACTGCTGAGGTCCAGGCAGTGTTCGCCAATGCCCCGGGGCAATACGTGTGGAATCTGTGGGGACCTGGTGCAGGGGGAGCACCCCTGGGCACCCCAACACAAGGGTGTCTCTGCTGCTGCTGGGGTCCTCACGGTTGCTGTTGGTACTGGCCCTCGGTGGCAGTGAAGAAGTCCTCCAGCACGCTTTTCATGTACTCGAAGGTGGGACGTTCCTCAGGCCTCTCCTTCCAGCACTGCATCATCAGTTCATACAGCTCCTGTGGGCAGTTGTCTGGCTGCGGCATGCGGTAACCACGCTCCAGGTTCTGTATCACCTCGGGGTTGGTCATCCCTGTGAGGACAACACGCACAGCACTGAATTTGGATCACCCCCAGGTCACAGGTAGCACCCTACGTTTGCAAATCCCACCGGGAAACTTCCTTTCACCCTCTGCTGCCTCTGAAACCCCCAGTGGCTTTTGGGCTGGGGCTGGCCATGTGCATCGGGAAACGGTCGAAACCATCGCGGGCTGGCAGGGAAGGGAGCCAGATGGGGCGGCTGGGAGCGTGTGTGCGTGCAGGAGTGCATGCACACACTCGTGGGTGTGCGCTTGCGTGCGTGTGCCAGCCCTTCTGTCGTGCAGCTGCTGGGAAATCCTGACCTGGATATGGGATCCGGCCATAGGTGACGATCTCCGTGAGCAGGATGCCGAATGACCAGACATCAGACTTAATCGTGAACGTCCCATAATTAATAGCCTCCGGCGCCGTCCACTTAATGGGGAATTTAGCCCCTGAAAAACAGCAGGAGGGGAGAAAATAAAACGTTGTGGCTGAGCTGAAAATGCCCCTCTCTGCCTAATCTGATATGACAACCCTGAGTCAGCCTCTGTCCCTGCTATATGCCTGGGGACAAGCTGGGTTTGGTGGCAGCCAGCCCTTCTGCCCCCCTGCTACTTGGCTGGCTACAGAGCCCCCAGAATGGGCTAGCACCCCTGCAGCGGGCCTGTTCCAGCAGTAGCCACCAGGTAGGGCTGTCACCCCACCAAAAGCAGTGTCGGGTGGGCACGCAGGGCCCCGCAGCCCCCTCTCTGCCTGCGGGGAGATGGAGTGGAGAGAAGGCTGTCTGCACCCCCGCCTGCTTCCTTCTCCCGTGGCTGCATGCAGTCCTGCAGCTCCCGGAGCACCGTGGGGGCCCCCAGAATTGGCTGGGTGGGGGTTCCCCATGGCCCTGAGCTGTGTGCACCCCAAAAGCAGGGCTCGGCTGGGGACACACCTTCACGAGCCGTGTACTCATTGTCCTCGATGAGGCGGGCCAGCCCGAAGTCGGCGATTTTGCAGCCCAAGGTGTCCGATACGAGGATGTTGGCAGCCCGCAAGTCGCGGTGGATGTAGTTCTTGGCCTCAATGAAGGCCATGCCTTCAGCAATCTGTGGTTTGGAGGAATTGCAATTAATAGCCACCAGCCCAAGCAGGGCAGCCCCAGCTCCAGCCCCAGCAGAGCCCTCCCCACCAGCAGCTCCACAGCTCTGTCCCCCCCCCTGACCTGTGCAGCCATGTCTAGCAGTTTGTTGATGCTGAGCTTGATTCCTTCCGAGGTCTTGAGGAAGTCCACGAGGCTGCCTGCAATGAAGGCAACAGATCTCAGCAGCAAGCACACACACTGCCTCCCACCCCGGCATCTGTTGGAGCTGGGCATCATGGTGGTGGGGTCACCAGGGCACTGTCCCCTATGGCAACACCAAATGTGGGGCTGGGCAGCTTGCAACCCCCGGGGAAGGCAGGCAGGAGCAAATGGGCAGGAGACCAGCCTGCCTGCAGGGTCCTTTCCCCCCTGCCAGGGCTGACCCCCGAGCTCCCAGCCAGTGGGACAGCTGTGATGCAAAGGCAGAGTGAGGAGAGGGGGAAATGATACCAAAAGCAGCTCAAGACACATAAGCCAGCACTGACCACTGGATAGGAACAGCTAGGAGCCTAATGACTGTGGCTCTTCACAGCCCCCAGCCACCCCCACCCTCACCCCAGCCGCCAGCCACCCCAGCCTGGGTGCCCTCACCCTTCTCCATGTACTCCGTGATGATGTAGATGGGTTCCTTCGTCACCACGGCGTAGAGCCGCACCAGCCGCGGGTGCTGCAGGTTCTTCATGAGGTTGGCCTCCGCCAGGAAGGCACTGGGTGACATGCTGCCCTGCTTCAGGTTTTTGATGGCCACCTTAGTGTGGCCATTGTAGAAGCCTGTGGAGAGATGGGGCACAGCATGATGGGGAGAGGGACCCCATCATCAGGCATGGCGGGGGGACACGTGGCAATAGCGGTGCCAGCCAAGGGGGCAAGCGTGGAGACTGCAGATCTAGCGCATCCCAACCCGAGACTGCGCAAGCGAGAGATGTTTGAGATGGCAAAGGCTGGCTGATGAGGGGCAGAGGACCTCGCACCCTGGAAGACTGCCAGAGGACATCTGGGGACAATCATAGCTCCGTACTGGCCACCTGGGCAAAAACCTGTAACCACATTTTAACCCACCAGGCAGAGACTTTTAGATGTGGCTTTCAGCCACACGGAGGAAAGGAAGCTGCTGGTTGCTGGGCTTTGAACCAGAGGGCAGCTGGGGGAGCTGGGCAGCGATGCTGAAGCCAGGCTTCTGCTGGGTACCTGGAGGGGACTTCACAGGACAGCCAGCACCCATGGGAGCGAAGGCAGGGACCCCGCTCTGAGCCTGCGGGGTAGGATGGAGAGGAGCAGGGCGGCCCCAGTGTCTTCCCCATGTGGCACCCGAGGAGCAGGAGGTGCTTTTGTGGCTGGATCACAGCACGCTCAAGGCTCCGCGCTGCCTCTGAGCCTCCAGCTGCTCCCAGCGTTGCAGTGACAACCGCAGCGACAGCCTTATTGTGGCTGCATCTGCTCTGAGGGCGAGAGAGCCCAGCTCGCGAAGACATGGTGCAGCCCCTGTGCACACACCTCCACCAGCACGCCCATCAGGGCAGCGGGTGCCTGCTTGGGCGGCAGCGCAGGGGTCCGAGTGGCTAGGGGTGGGAGACAGGGGGAAGCCTGGGGGGCTTTCAGTAAACCAGAGCTGCCCCTGGGCTGTTTTAGCTGCTGGTTTTCTCCCTTCTCCCAGGGGTCTTGTGAAAAGCCAAGGTCTCACGCTTGGGGGTGTGCTGGCTGCTCCATGCGACACCCCAGCTGGACCCCTCCCCAGCCCGAGGATGCCGTGGGGCCTGGTTGACGCTGCCTACACCAGTGTCCTCATCCAGGAGGAAGCACCCCAGTTTCACTGTGACTCACCCATCCAAACTTCTCCAAACTGCCCCGCTCCCAGCTTCTCCACCAGCTTCAGCGACTCTCGTGGCACCTCCCACTCATCCTGCCACCATGGCTTCTGCGGTTTCTGGGTCCGGCAGGGCTTGCCAAGGCGGGTGCACAGCCCGTCAGAGCTGCCTGCGGCATGGGGGAGGGGGGGGCAGAGCCAGTGTCAACGCAGCAGAGGGCACAGGGGGCCCAGCATAAGCTAATGACTTTGCTGGGGCACGGGTAGCAGTGTGTCCCCATCCCCATCCCATCCCCATCCCCATCCCCATCCCATCCCCATCCCTCCCCATCCCCATCCCATCCCCATCCCATCCCCCCCATCCCCATCCCATCCCCATCCCCATCCCCATCGCCATCCCATCCCCATCCTGCCCCCATTCCATCCCCTGCCTGCAGGCAGGACCAGCCCCTGGATGGCACATACGTGTGTAATACTCCACCAGCTCGTGCAAACTGCCAAAGGTGACGCGGGGGGAGATGTAGTACCCCCCGTTGTCCATGTTGCGGATCTTGTAGTGCTTCACTGTCTCGCCCTGGTTCTGGTCAAAGTCCCTCACTGACAGTGAGTAGGAGCCTGGGGAGATGGGACCATGTGGGTGTGGGATCCCAGCACTCCTCCTGTGCTTCCCAGCACCTTTCCCTGTGCTGGTGGCCGGAGATGCCGGCAGGGCCTGTGGGATGGTACCTTTGGAGGTCTCGCTCTCCCGGATGAGGAAGGAGCCGTGCGTGTTGCCTGACGCCAGGAGCTGTCGCTCCGCATCCTTGCGGCTGATGTTTTTGAAGAACCACCTGGGGACACGGGACATGGTTGGGGCGGGGGGGAGTCAGGCCACCTGCACCCACCGGTGCTTCGGGGGATGCTGCTGACTCTCCCCGCTGCCGGCACAGCCCCTGGCAGGGCATGGCCCCTGTCCAGCCCTACTCACGGCTCAGGCTCCAGGCTGTTCACCATGGCCACAAAGTTGTAGGGGATCAAACCCTCCTGGCCGGTGGTGAGCGACTGTGCCTTCCACCATTCCCCGCTCCTGCAAGGACACAGTGAGGTGAGACTCCCTCTGGTTGCTGGGACCCCGCAAGGACACCCCTGACAGCACCGGGATGCTGGCTGGGGAGCGGTGGGGTCATGATGGAGTGGGTGCTGGGATGCTCTTGATGCTCACTCACTCTTCCAGGATGCGGAGCTTCTCGCCCTTCCGCAGCCCCAGGTCACCATCGTGCTTGGGCTCGTAGTTGTACAGGGCCACCACCAGCTTATCTGGGAGAACAAGCGGAGGGGCAGGGGGGTGGTGGCCAACTCGAGGGGTGTCCACAGGCACCCCCTGCCCCGGCCAGACCTTACCTTGCAGAGGCGAGCATGGCGGGGACGTGGCCTCATAGGACACCAGCGGGTCTTGCACCTCGGAGCCGTTGTGGATCAGCCTCTGCCAGGGGACGAGAAGCCGCGTGAGCCCTCGCCTTCCCGGGGTCTGGCCATCCTATGGCCACCTCTGGAGGCGTTTGGCCACCAGGACTGGGGGGTGTCTGCTTGCCCCCTCCTCACCTGGCGCTTGCTGCTGGGCTCGATGGGGTAATTGCAGTGCTCACAGATGTCGATGTTCTCGATCCAGTCCTCATCATAGTCTGAGCTGCAGCAGCAGCCCATGGCGGCTGCAGGGGGGGCAAGAGGCAGTGAGAGAAGCCCCCCCAGCCCCTCGCTCCAGTGCATCCCCATCCCTCTGTCCCACCGTCTGCCTTCCTACATCCCATGGCCCATCCCACGCACTTCCCAAGTCCTCAGCTGAGCTGGGGGCATCCCCTGACTCTTTGTCACCGGCCATATTTCCTCCTAATTTTGTCCTGGCTTTGATAATTAAAAAGACTGAAGGCAATTAGTTCCCAGCCTGAGGCTCCCCTTTCCCACCAGCCTGGCATTGCCAGCTCCTTCCCACCCTGCAGCCCTTGGGCTGATCCCGCCCTCCTCCATCTAGATAACAACCTAATCATGAATATCCTATTAACAATTAATACATCTTTGCATGGCCCTGCAATGCTGTTTGATGAAGTTTGGCTGGACCAGGCACCTCCTGGCCCTAAAAGCAGCTCCTGGGGTCAGAGGGGGATGCAGGCGCACCCTCACCCATGGTGCTGTGTCACCTCCGATTTCCTTCTCCCCCAGGGCTCTCATTAGCCTCCCCCATGAATTCGGCTCTGCTCTTTTTTCTCCTTCATCAGGGCTGTCCTTTAAACCCTCATCCCTGCTCAGGGGGGCCCTCATCCTCAGCACCTCACCCTGAAACATCAAGGAACCCCCAACCTCAAGCATCAGCCCTGGCCACGGTGACACCAAGCTGGCACAGGACTGTGCCCCAGGGTCCCCATCACTGTGGCGTGGGCACCGGGGCAGCCTGGCAGCGATGCCACAAGCATTGCATGGGCACTGCAAACCACCTGAGCAGCTCTTGCCTTCTCGTGCAAGGCCCCAGCGGTGCGTCACATGGAAAACGTGGCCCACAGCCCTGGAAAAACCTCTTCTGCAGAATCCCCCACGCCTACGCTGCCGGGATTTATCTCCACCAAGACCTGGCCCCCAAAACTCTCTTTTCCAAGCTCTGCCCAGCAGCTCTGGGGGGCTCTCGGGGGGGGCCCTGGCACGGTTTCTGCAGGTGGTGGGTGCCAACGGCAGGGCTGGGAGCCCCGTGCCACCGAAAGCCAGCCCAGGTGTCTCTGCCCCAGCTCCCAAAACCAGCAGCTGCTTTTGCGAATGCCGAGTGGGAGCTCTTATCTGGCAGCAAGGCGGTGCAGCTGCAAGGGTCCTCAGCCCCACCGTGCTGGGTCCCCAGCAGGCCAGCTAAGCCCTGGGAGCTGCTTTGCTGGGAGCTGGTGGCCATGGGCAATGACGGCACCATTTTCACCTTGGTTTCCTACCCGGGAGCAATTGCACGGCTGTTTTCTCACAAGCACACACTTAAATCCACCTCTCTCCACGCTGCCGAGGAGGGCACGGCACTGAGAGCTTCATTTCAGCTTGTGCCTCCATGGGACGCAGGGAAGAGCTCACAGGGGGCCCCCAGGGAGGGTGCAGGGTCCCCAGGGTGCCACCAGCCCCTGGTGTCACCAGCCTCAGCCATCAGAACCTGCTGCCAGCCAGACCCCCCCTACCAGCGCTGCCAGGGCTGGTTTTGCAGACCAGGAGCCCCCTCCCTGGGGGATGGGGTCCACACGGCATCCACATCAGGGACACGGGGGCTGTCCCCACAGTGCAGCCTCAGGGTGCCCACTGCCACAGTGGCCAACGGGAGCAGGTGACGGGCGATTTTGGCAAGGAGAGGGCAGCCGAGCGTGCCGTGCGGTGCTGCTGTGGGGACTCAAATGCTAAAAACCACCCTGGTGCCTTCAGCTTCTGGTGACACCTATTTGGGGACACACTTTGGCACCCAAAAAGGGGTTCAGCCACACCACAGTGGCCTGCTGATGGCAAGAGAAGCAGGCAAGGTGCCGGTGATGCCCAGGCGGTAGCACAGCCCCAAGCACAACCCTGGCCCCACGGAGGATTTTGGCTCCCAAACCCACCCACAGCCCTTCAGACGCATTTACCAAAGGCGAGCGGTGCCAAGAGATGTTTTTTCCTTCTTGCATGAAGCCAGGGTGGGGAGGGAGGTGCTGCTATTGTGCCTTTTTGTCTCATGTACTTAAGCCACAGTGTAATTTCCACTAAGCAGCCGTTTCACCTGGTGAAATGGGGTGTTTGAAGTTGGGTTCTGTGACTGCATCTGTGCAACCGAATTTCTTGTGCAAAGGTTGCCTGGGAGGGATGTGTAGGCGCTCCTGCCCTGTGCCTCATCATGTCCCTGAGGAGGTGTCTGCACGCATGCATGGGTGTGCATGTGTGTCCTTGCACAGCTGTGTACGTGCCTTTCCCTGGCTTTGCTCAGGAGTGTGTCTGGACCTCCTGGCTCTTGCAGGAGGAGCTGCCCCATGCCGGCCCTTCCACTTCTTTGGCCAGGTCCAGTGGTTTGCTCACAAGCATGGGCAGGTGTGAAGAGGGCTGAAGGCTGGGCTGACCCCATCCCTGATGCTCTTCAAGGCTCACCAGGGTGTCCTGAGTGACCCCAAGCCAGCTGTGACCCAGCTGGATGCTAAGCCCCACACTGGTCCAGCTTCACAGAGAAGATGCGAAGCATCATGGCTCCAAAGCTGCCATTGCAGCGGGGAGGTGTTTGTGCTGAGGTGGCACCCAAACCAGGAGTAGCTCAGTGTCTGAAGCCCTCAGAGCGGGCAGGGACCCCGCTAGACCAGTGTTAAACTGCTGCTTGTCCCTAAGCTGCTCTCATCCACAGCCAGGCAGGCAAGAGCCTGGTCCTGGGGACGAAATTCCTATTTTTCCCTGGAAATGGGGTCTCGGAGAGAGCCCTGTGAGGGGCCAACGCTCCCACCCTGGGCAGACCCCCCCAGGCGGGCAGAGGGCATCGGGACAGCGACTTTCACCCCAACTAAAAGGCCACAGAGGGATGGGGAGCACAGCCCCGCTCCCCCCATCCATCACCCAGGCACAAGTGCTCACACCCCGCTGCCCAGGCACCAGCACTCACAGCCCCCCGCAGCAACGAGCCCAAACCCCCATTTCCATCGCTCCGAGGGGCAACCGCGGAGAATACAAGGGAACCCGCATCCTCCACAGGCGCCTGGGTGGTCCCAGCTCCTGTCCGGAGGGTGCAGACCCCTTCGCCCCCAGGTCCCTGTTACCTGTTGGCAGCGAGGGGAGGACCAGCTGCTTTCAGACTCCCATGGCCCGGCAGCAAGTGTGAAGGTACCGTGTCCTCACTCACATCCTCTCCATCCCTGGCAGGAGCACAATGACCCTCTGGGGAGCAGAGACGAGCCCCCTGCACATGGGCGCCCGCTCCCCACCGCCACCACTCGCTGCTGCTTACCACCTGCCCTGGTTTCCTGCCTCATGAGCAAACTCTAGAGAAGCTGGTTCACAGCTCGCGAACAACCACAAGAGCTAGTGACAAACCCTGATGGCTTCCTGCCATCCCCAGCACGGAGGGTCTCTGCTCTGGGTGGCCCTGGCCACCAATTCCCAGGGACTGGGTGGGCAAGGGGATGCTAAGTCGGTGGGGGAGCAGGGTCCGGCGGGCTGGGAGATGTGCTGCGAGGGGCCAGCCATGGGCAGGGGATTGTCACCTGCTGCCCAGGCAGCCCCCAGCTAGCTGGTCCCCTGCGCTGTCCCCTCTCTGGTGCTTGGTGTGGGCAGGCTGACAGTGCCACGCACCAGCTGCCCCTGACCCCAGTGGACCCTACACAGGTTGTGGGACTCATCCTGCACACCACAGCCCTCGCTTTGGCTGTCACCATGGGGTCCCCCCAGACTCTGGCGCCCCGAGAGCCACAGTGGCAGGGGTGAAGTGAAGGGGACATGTTATGCCCCAGCCAGGATGCCAGCCTTGTGTTTCTGAAGATAGCTCAGAGCATAACAACCACAACACTATTGTCTTGGCTTTTGCAATCAAACACGAAGCCGCAGGTACCGGAGGCATGGGCAGGAAGCCCAGCAGTGTCAGGGGGGGCTGCAGGAGCCTGTAGGGCATCGCTGCAGCAGCACTGGCTGCAGCATCCACCCTGGCAGGGACATTTTCCAGGGGCAGCTGTGCAGCCCCATTCCCATCCCCAACACAGCAGGTGCCCCCAGCAAGGGATGGTGGGGAGCGCTCCAAGGTGCTGGGGTGTGCTGTAGCCTCAGGGTGCACATCGGGTTCTCCCCATGTCCTGCTGCTACTCTGGGAAGGAGAAGCAGCCCCCCAAATTATGCCTGGGTCACCTCACATCTTTTTCAGCAGCACTGACAAAAAGGGTTCTACAAAAGTCACATCCTGCAAGCGGCAACTTCTGTTGTAAAGGGTTTGATGTTAATATAGGAAGGGAAAATCTAAAAGCGAACTGCTCTGGTGAGTACCTCCAGGATCCCTCCTGCTCCCGGCACAGTGCTGTCAGGGCTTGGAGACGGGGATGTGGGGCTGCCCAAACTCTGAGCATGGCCCCTGGCATCTCCCGGCATCAAGCCTCAGAAACAACTCCTCCATTCGCAGCCAGTTTGGTGACAAGCATTTCCTGCAGCGATGCAGCCCAAGCACCCATCTGCTGCCAGGGGTGCCCAGGAAGGTGCTGGCCCAGGAAGATGCAATGTCCCCAAAGCAGAGACACTGTCTCTCCGGCATGGCACTTTCCTGCAGCAGAAACCGATGAGAAACCACCCACCCTGTGAGCCAGAGTCCTGGGAGCAGCCAGGGAAGGGGCGATGGCAACACGGACCCCCCTGCCACCCCTACATCCCCCACAGCGAAGGGCTGGGAGCCAGATCTGGAGGCAAAGGCAGGTGCCCTGGGGCATGCAAAAATAAAGAGAAAACATCAGCTCTCGCCTTCACCTCCTTTTATTCCTTCTCAATGGGCTGCACCCCACATTTTTCCACTGTGGTTGACCCCACCATCATTAGGGACAGAGCACTGGGTGCCCCAAAACACCCTGTGCTTGATGGGACTGGTGGCATTGGCATTGTCCCTGGGGCAGGGCTGGCAGCACAGGCTCAGCACTGCCTGCCCTAAGGGGGGGCAGCCCTGGCAGCAGCTCTACAGTCCCCAAGGCATTTGTGGAGGGATCCCTGAGCCCAACCAGGTCTGGATGCACCCATGGGTGCCTGCAAGGCTCCCATCCAGGCTTGGTACTGCGCACTTTGCAGGGTCCTGCCACGCTCAGCAGAGGGAGAACCGTCGGGAGTTGATGTTCATGCGGGTGACGCCGATGTGCTTGAGCGGCGTGGAGAGCAGGAAGGCAGCCTTGGGGGGGATGTTGCAGAGCAGATCCGAGTCTTCCTCACAGCCTTCGAGGCCGAAGGTGGCATCATCCAGCATCTCCTTGTGTTGGTGGCAGGCCTGCTCCACCTTCAGCCGGTGCAGCTGCGCCCGCAGGCGCATCAGCTGCTGTGCCAGGCGCTGGTCCACAGCCTGCATCTCCTGCTGCACGGGGAGGTAGGCATCAGGGCCAGAGCCGGACTGGCCGCTGGGGCAGCTGCCCAGGCAGTGGGGGTGGTGGGGCAGCAGGGCTGGGGCTTGCCCAGGGCACAAACCCACCAGGGACCACACGCACACGTGGCCCTGGGGAGCCCACACACTGTCCAAGGGCTGGCACATGGTCGGTGCCAGGGTCACAGCCCAGGGTCAGCTCAGGCACCCGTGGGTTTGTACCCGCCTGGCTTTCGCTGCCGGGGTCACCCCATGGAAGTCACCAAGGCTGTGCCACACCAATGAAGTCCACCACAGCCGTGCCACCAGCAGAGCAGGCAGGAGGGGGTGACAAATGCAGACGCCTGACAGAGCTGTGACCCCCAGCGCTGGGCAAGGGGACAGGGGCAGAGCTGCAGCACCGCAGTGTCACACGTGCCTTGCAAAAATCCACACGCACCGGCCGTGCTGGGCAGAGGAGCAAAGCAGCGTGCCATGGCTGGAGCGGCTGGAGCACCCTGGCCCGGGCACATCCCATCGCTGTTGCGTGAAGCCGGGCTGCCAGTCCTCCCTCCGCACGAAGGAGCCCTGTGGCCCCGTCCCTGCCTGGGGGCTCAGCTCTTGCCCACCCCTCGTGCCTCCAGTCCCTGTCCCTGCCTGGGGGCTCACCCCTCGCTCAAGCCCTCGTGCCTCCAGTCCCTGCTTTGGGGCTCAGCCCTTGCCCACCCATCCCTGCCTGGGGGCTCAGCCCTTGCCCACCCCTCTTGCCTCCTGTCCCTGCCTGGGGGCTCAGCCCTTGCCCACCCCTTGTGTCTCCCACCCCACCAGCAACTACTCACCAGCTCCATCCTGAGCCACTCCAGCGCCGCCTCCATGGTGGCGAAGCCACAGACGCTGCCATCCTGCTCATCCTCAGGGTGCCCAGGGCCCTGCCGTGCCCCCCATGTCCCCCCGGGGGTCCGACTGCACCAGGGCTGCCCCCTCACCCGGGCTTCCCACTCCAGGTAGGAGGGTCTCCGTGTCTGCAACTTCAACTTGGCCGCCAGCGCCTTCACGCCGTCCAGGCTCTCCTGCTCCCAGGTGGGCTCCTCCTCGCCCAGCTCCTTGAACTTCAGCTGGCCGAAGGGCATGGCAGCACCCTTGGGACCCCCCCCCCCAAAGCCCCCAGGCAGACAGAGGTTCTGCCCCCTGCACCTGCAGAGTGAGGAGCACCCTGGCCACCAGCACCCCCAGGACGATAAGGGTTGGGGATGTCGAGGGCAATTCCAACGGGCAGGAACTTTCCGTATCCAGAGGAGCGCAAAGGAGGGGTTATTTGGGTTTGTTCGTTTTGGTTTCTTTTTTTTTTTTTTTTTTCTTACTGTTGTTTTTTCCTTTTCTTGTCTTTTTTAGCATTATTGTCTCCAGCTGGGAGGAGTCTCCCTGTTTCCCTGGAGGAAGCCTTCACCGGGATACACTGGCAAGGAGGAGCGGGGATGATTTATCCCCGGGCGAAGCCGCCCTCTCGCACCGGGGGGGCCCGCAAAAACAGCCCAAGGACGGAAAAAGAAACCGGGCGAGGGGGGGGGGACGGGGCGGGACACGGGGCGAGGAGCCGGGGGGCAGCTGGTGTCCCGCATCCCGGCCGGGCCCTTAAGGTGGAACCGGGTCAGGATCTGGCCGCTCCCCCCCGCCCCCCCCCCCTCGCCGCCCTGCCCGGTGCTGCAAGCGCTGCCCGGGGCGGGCCGGGGGCAGCGGGGGGGGCTTACGGGACTGGCCCGCGCCCCACGGGCGCCGCCTGCCCCGGGGACAGCCCCCCGCGTCCCCGAAACCCTGCGTGCAGCGCCCCTGCTGCGCTGCCAGCCCCCGCGTGTCCCTCCCCACGGCCCCCGCGTGTCCCCTCGCTGTCGCACCCCACGCGGTGACCCCCCTTCCCCCCCCCCCAGCCCGGGAGACCATCGCCCATCCCGGCCCCGCCGGCGGAGCCGCCCCGGGCCGGGCCACCTTAACCCCGACATCCGCCGGCCCCGCCGGCACGGCTGGGTGTGCGGTCCCAGCTCGCACCCCGGGGTCCCCGCTCGCACCCCGGGGTCCCCACTCACACCCCGGGGTCCCCGCTCGCACCCTGAGCTCTCCTGCTTGCACCCCGAGATCCCTGCTCGCACCCTGAGCTCCCCTCCCTATGCCCTCTGAGTGCACTCTTTGCACTCTGAGGTCCCCTGCTTGCACCCCAAGGTCTCCCGTGCACCCCACAGTCTCCCGCTCGCACCCCGAGAACCTTGCTTGCACCCCAAAGTCCCCCGCTTGCACCCCAGGCTCCCTGCTTGCATGCCGAGCTCCCCTGCTTATACCCAGCAGTTTCCTGCTTGCACCCTGAGATCCCCGCTTGCACCCCGAGGTCACCCCATCTCCCACTTGCACCCCAACATCTCCCACTCGCACCCCGAGGTCCCTGCCTGCACCGAGCCCGAGCAGGTAAGCACTGGGGTGGCCACAGCAGGCACTGCTGCCAGCTGCTCACCCTCCTCCTCCTCCTCCTCCTCCTCACCCAGGGCACTTGGCTCCATCCCCAGGGCCACGGGGGGCTGTGGGTGCAGGCAGAGCCCCCCAGCACCCTGGGAGCCAGGTTCAGGCTGTGCTGGGGTGCTGGTGGTGCTCAGCACCATACAGCCCCGGCATGGCAGGCCCCATGGCGGCAGCAAAGGACCCAGAGCTGCTCCCCGCAAGACAGCGGTTGCAGTGGCACCAGCTACCACCCCCCACGCCCCGCATGCAGCACAGCTGGCGTGGGGTGCGGGGTACCCAGCTTGGGGTCTGTGCACTGCTGGGGAGCCTGGCACCAGCTCAGCCCCCTCGGCCTGTGCCTCAGTTTCCCCATCTGCAGTGACAGCATTGCTGGGGGAGGAAACATGGCACTCCCCTGCATTTTGCAGCGAGGAAGCTCTGTAGGCTGTAGGTGACAATGTAAACACGAAGAGGGGGGTGAGGCTATAGGGCCCCGTGTGACGCAGAGGGAAGAGGGTTTGCGGGCTGGGCTGTCGCTGCAGGATTTCCCCTTTCTCCCTCCGGCCTTGCGGCAGCAGGTCCTGTGCCTGGCTGCCAGCACCGCCATGGAGTTCTCCGAGCTGATCAAGACGGCGACAGTGGAGAGCGTGCTGCTGTCGTGCGTGGGGCTGCCGGCCGTGAAGGGCACCCTGTGCATCACCAGCCACCACCTGCTCCTCTCCTCCTGCCCCGGGGGGGACAGCCAGCCCGGCACCCTGGAGCTCTGGCTGCTCATCCGCAACGTGGATGCTGTGGAGAAGAGGTGGGTCTGTCCCCACGGCTGTCCCTGCGGTCCTTTCTACCAGTGTCACCCCTGCCTTAGCTGGAGGAGATCCCCCACTGCTCTCCCGGCGGCAGGGCACGGGCACCCCATGGCGCTGCCTGCTGAGCCTCGTCCCTCCTCTTCCCCATGGCCCACGCCGGGCGACGCTCGCGGCACCGGCCATTGACCTCCTCTTCTCCTCCGTGCCTCAGAGTGCAGAATTTAGGCTGGTACCAGCCCCCCCGGACTAATGACTCCCCACGAGACACCAGGTTTGGCTTTTAATGCTCTCTCGGCTCTGCTAACCCAGCTGGCAGCACCCGGCTTTGTGCTAACCACCGCCGTGCCCACCGGGCCCCAGGGAGATGCTGGAAATCTTGGCTTCGGACAGGCGAGCCCCCGGTGCCGGATGAGAGCCAGCGATCCCGCACCGGCACAGCCCTTTCGCTTCGCCCCGCTTGGCTCTCCCGGGGGGAGAGGGCAGCTCGGCGCTGTCTCTGCGTACATGGACCTACAGCTGGTCCTGAGCCCCCCCTGCCTCCCCCAGGATCGCTGGCTCCTCCGGCACCATCACGCTCCGGTGCAAAGACCTGAAGGTGCTGCAGCTGGAGATCCCTGGCATGGAAGAGTGTCTCAACATCGCCAGCTCCATCGAGGTGAGCTCCCGGAGCCTTGCCCAGGGTGCAAAGTGTTGGCAGGGGAAAGCGGCCGCCTGCAGTGTTTGCTCTTGGTCTGTCATTAACATGGGTAAACACTCTGCTCCGGGGCGGGCAGCATTGGCACCATTGGCACCGGGTGCCAGCGGGGCTGCTGGTGCCAGCGCCTGCCCCCCCAGCCCTCGCTCTCGGCTGGGATGTGGCCAGGAGTAGGGAACAGACCCAGGGTTTGCAGAGCCCTGGGGACATGGTGGGGACTTTCTGAGCCACCTCTGTGCTCTGATCCGCACCCCCTGCCCGTGACCAGCTCCACCTTTGCTCTCGCTCCAGGCTCTCTCCTCGGTGGACTCCGTGATGATGATGTACCCGTTCTTCTACAGACCCCAGAGCCTGAAGCTCGAGGAAGGATGGCACCTTTTCCCTCTCGAGCAGTACTTCCAACGGATCGCCTCACAGGTGAGCCTGGAAGGGAGGGAGCCGGCTGGGCTGGGGGCAGAAGCGACTCCCCCCCGCCATGCCGGGCTGCCCACTGGGGCTCACGCAGCCAAGACGGCACCCAAGGCAGCCCCCCTCCCCCCCATCTCCGCCAGACGAGCCAGTGGCGGCTGAGTGATGTGAACCGGGATTTCACCACCTGCCCCACGTACCCTCCCACCGTCATCGTGCCGGCAGCGGTGGACGATGACACCTTGCAGAAGGCTGCCCGTTTCCGGCAGGGCGGGCGATTCCCCGTCCTCAGCTATTACCACTGCAAGAACGGCACCGTGAGTCCACCTCCCTGTTCTGCCCCTTGTCTCCTCTCCCACCACTGCCAGCCCTGGGGTGGCTCTAAGCCCCCCAACCCCACAGGGTCCCCCCACTGCCCGCTGGCCCTCACCCCGCAGGCGATGCTCCGCAGCAGCCAGCCACTGACGGGCCCCAACCGAAAGCGCTGCCGTGAGGATGAGATGCTGCTGGGGACCATCCTGGATGAGGGGGAGCGAGGCTTTATCATTGACACGCGGTCGGCCCAGGCGGCGAAGCAGGCTCGGATGACGGGGGGGGGCACGGAGCCCAAGTCCTCCTACCCGCAGTGGAGGAGGCTGCACCGGCCCTTGGAGAGGTGAGGGGCTGTGCTGAGGCCTGGCCCTCTCGTGACATGGGTGGTCACACTGCCCTGCTGATGGCATGGGGACTCCAGCCCCCTGCAAGACTCACCAAGCCCCTGACAGCGCTCTCCTCCCCTCCCAGAGGCCGCCCGCTGCAGGAGAGCTTTATTAAACTGGTGGAAGCCTGCAATGACACCTCAATCAACATGGACCGGTGGCTGAGCCGGCTGGAGAGCTGCCGCTGGCTGAGCCACGTCAAGGCAGCCCTGAGCACAGCCTGCCTGGCCGCACAGTGCCTGGACAGGTAAGGGGGGGGCTGCTGCCCCACGGCCCCCACTTGCCCCCTTTCAAAGCTCTCAACACAGCACAAACCTCGGGCATCACCCCGGGCTCGCCAGCATCGCCCCAACCGTCCGCGCTTGCCCACAGGGAGGAGGCCAGCGTGCTGGTCCACGGGGCGGAGGGGACGGACACGACGCTGCTGGTGACGGCGCTGGCCCAGGTGATCCTGGACCCGTCCTGCCGCACGCTGGCAGGCTTCCAGGGGCTGCTGGAGCGGGAGTGGATTGAGGTGAGACCAGCAGTCCCAAGGGGGCTGGGGACCCCAGCCTGGCTGGGCGCACTCCCCACTCCTCTTCACCCCCGTTATTCCCCCTCGGGGGTCCCACAGGCTGGCCACCCCTTCCACCTCCGCTGCGCCCGCTCTGCCTACTCCCACGCCCGGCTGAAGCAGGAGGCGCCGCTCTTCCTCCTCTTCCTCGACTGCGTGTGGCAGCTGAGCCGCCAGTTCCCCTTCTCTCTGGAGTTCAGCGAGCATCTCCTCCTCACCCTTTTCGACAACGCCTACGCCTCTGCCTACGGCACCTTCCTCTGCAACAACGAGAAAGAGAGGCAAGTGGGTGGGAAGCGGGGACAGCACTGTCCCTTAGGAGCAATGCCGTGGTCACCACTGTGCCCCTGGCGCAGACCCTGTCAGATGGGGCAGAGTGAAGCCCTCCCGGTCATAGCCTGGGTAACCCCAGGCCCCCTGGGAGGAGCTGAAATGCTTCTCAACTCTCTGGCAGGTGCCTGTGTAAAGTGAGGGAGAGCACGCATGCCCTCTGGGCCTGGCTGAACCAACCTGGGGAGAAGAAGAAGTACCTGAACCCCCTCTACTCGCACAACGCCCTGGTCATCTGGCCCTCTGTCGAGCCCCAGAGCATCCAGCTCTGGCAGGGTGAGCTGGGTCCGGTGCCCTCCAAACCCACCTTCAGCTCTGAGCTGGGCTGGGTGGGAATGCTCTGCTTTTCCCTCTCTCGCCAGGGCTACGGCACAGCTGAGACAACACACAGCCCCTTCTCTCCTAGGTTTATTCTTCCGATGGATCCGTTCATCCCAGTACCTGGACGAGGCCTGGGCAGAGGTCCAGCGGTTAGCAGAGGGGGGTGACCCCCCAGTCAAGGAGAGCGTGGAGAGCAGGTTGAGCCGGTCCCTCTCTGACCCCGCTGCCCAGACAGAGAACGGACGATGAACGGCAGCGTGGGCAATGCGGTAATCCAGTCCCCACGGGCTGCCGGGCCAACGCGACACTGCAGCTTTCCGCAGGAAGCGCTGTGCGGGACACAGGCCCTGCGGAGCCTGGAGGACAACTCCAGGATGGGGTGGACAGACCCTTTTTGTAGCCTCTGGGCTGCACAGACTGAGCTTGTTTCAGTAAAGTGGTCTCTCTCACAGCCCACACCTGCTTTCTGCGCTTACGTCGGGGCAGGAGCAGCCTGCTCCCTCCCCAGCGGGATTTCACCTGGACCGCTGGTGGAGAAGGCAGCGGGAGGTCGATGTGCCCAGCAGCATCAGCCTCTGGCAGCTCCCACCACGGCGTGCCAGGCTCACAGCCCCTGCCCGGCTGCCAGGCACAGTCAGCACAGCAAAACTGAAGCAGCAAAACACACTAAAGTCACGAGGCCCTCTCCACAAAGGGCATGCTAACTGCAGTTCATGTGTTGCATCAGCCATGAAATCATAGAATTTTTCCAAGCTGGGAGCCAGCCCGGGAAATCTGCCCTTGAACCCAGTTTCGGGGAAGGAAAGAGATACAAACCACCCCTCCGGACAGACAGACACAGGGCAAGAGGGCTGGAAGGATGAGGATTTGCAACACCAGCGTACTAGCGCAGGAAATAACTGTTTCATGAGGAAAGCTGGCTCAGGGTCAGTCCAGCAAATAAACAAAGCACCAGAACCGGGTGCGTGTGTGTCATCTGGAAAACAATGACTGGCTGCTGCGCTTCCAGCCTGTTCACACTTCAGGGCTGGACCCGAACCATAGCTGCAGATCCTCCCCGGGAAAGAGTTAAGCTACGGCGGACAGAGGCACTGTCTGCCCATGGGTGGGGAGCCAGGCACCGCCAACAGAGCCAGGAAAGCAAAGCACTCAGGTTAATTCTGTTCCAGCCCAAAAAAAAAGCCAAACCAAAATCAGAGGCGCTTTTCCTTGTGTTTATAGAAGATTTCTGTTTATTTCCTGATGATCTTTTTTCTCCCCTGATATATAAATATGCCCAGCAGGGCAGGAAGTCAGCATCCCCAGGGGCAGGCAGGCAGCCAGCCCAGCTCCCTCCCTTGCCTTCCCTCTACCTCCGGTGAAAGCCAGTCCTGCCCTTTGGAGCCGGTTGGGTTTCTAGCTCCCCACCTTCACACAGCCCCCCAAGTTTGCTGCTAACTGCTTCCCGCTGCCTCCTGCGGAGCAGAGTAACTTCAGGCCTTACAACAGTTCTGTGCAGGAGTCGATGGACTGCAGGAGGGAAGAGGAGGGGAAGTCCTCCTTTAAGCTTCAAATTCAAACTCGAAGTATTGGGGATCGAAGTAATGGATGCGAACGTAGCCATCCTCACCCCCGCTGCTGTAACTACAGGAGGAAAGACAAAGATAAAATCACGGATGTTGTCAGGACCTCGCTGCCTCCAGGTTTATACCAAATAGTCGTGAGGTTTGTTCTCACAATGCCCCCCAAAAACTGATAAAGGAGTCACAAGACAAAACAAAACAATCAGTGATGCAGCCAAGCTGTGCAATAGGGCCTAAATGAACCCCCTGGTCAGCCTGGGGGGAGGCAGCAGGGCTGGAATGGGAGAATTAAGGAAGGTGCTTGCTCCATTCCCACTGCAGAGCTCCTGTGAGCCTAGCCACATCCTAACCAACAGGTGGGCCTGACTTGACTGGGGCACCCTGCAAGACCCACAGAGATCCTCACCTCTTCCCATCGGGGTGAAATGCAACGCTATTTATCGGACCAAAGTGACCCTTCACTCTGCCAAACTCTTCTTCAAAAGCCAAGTGGAAGAACCTGGGAGAAGGAAGATTTAAATTATCTCAGGAAGTTGGGAGTTTGGTTAGGGACACAATCAGGGTTTCCTCAAAAAAGGTCTGCAAGTTTAATGACGCAAGATGCTCTGAGAAGAGAACCCTGGGCTGTCAGGAGTGAGGATTCAGCCCTGCCAGAGGAAAAGGACCAACCTTGCCTCAAATTTTCCAATCCTGGTGGAGGTTGTGGTTACATCCATGGCCTCTTGCCCACCACCAAGCACGACCTGCAACAGACAGAAGCCACAACGCTTCAGTGCTGGTCACTCCACACGCGCTCAGCAGGAGCCAGGAGAGGAGGAAGCCAAACTTTGGGGAAGCCTCCTACTAACCCAGCAGATCGCGCCAACTCATGAGCAGGCCTGACTCCAGCCCCACGAAGTTCCCACCTCCCAGACACATCTGAAGATCAGAGGACACAAAGCTTTGTTCCCTGCACCAGCCTGCAGCAAAGCTCCCCAGACCCATTCCACAGTGATGTTTTTTTCTAGCTGGGCTGGTAACACTCCGTATTCCAGCTATCTGAGGCAAGTCACAGTAAAATTGTGACAACGAGCGAGCTCATTCTTACGTGATCAAAAATGGGGGAGAGTGCAGCAGAGTTCACCGGTCGCTCCGTCCGGAACGTCTTCAAATGCTCAAGTGTCGTGCAATCAAATAGCTAGGAGGCAAAAGGGAGAAATTTATTCTGCAGGAGGGCCGGCAACCCAATTAACTCACACAAATCTGGCTGCTAGGCCTCACCTGGGCAGATGTTACCCCTACAGTTGCTCATGGGCACCCAAATCCCAAAAATATTTCCCCAAAATACTGGCCTAAGATATATCTCGCCTCTATCACTTTTTGGCGGTAGCACACTGCAGACATATTTTGGCAATGTTGTTTTCAATACTTGGCCGTTAATTCCACAGGGTGGCATCTCCCCTTTCACACCGAACTTTCCCCTTACTCAAATTTCTAAGGAGCAAACCTCTGCAATAGCCACGTCTCTGAGCAAAGTCCTGCAAGCAAATATCAACAGTCCCCTGCATTTCTGGTGGGAGACCTTACCTTGGCCGTGTTGTCCTTGGAGGCAGTGATGAACATGGTCATGTCCCTGGAGGTCTGAATATCGTTGATTTGCTTGGTGTGCTCCTTGATGTTTGAAAGCTGCTCCCCTGACTGAAGGGTGAAGAAGGCAGTTTCAGCATGCTGGCAGGCAAAGTGAGTGTACATGCGACTTCCCCATTAAAAAAAAATGTAGGAGATGTCACTGTCAGCTGCAGGGCACATGTTGCTACATCGGCCTTGCTCAAGGGAGCCGCATATTTTAACTATCCTTCCATAAGGCTGCTGGTTTGAGCCAAAAAGGCCATATTCTGTCCCATGACCACACCAGGAATGCTGTGATATCCTCCCCCAAGCACTGCTGCCCGGGGAGATGCTGTTCCTTATCAGACTGACCTTGGCACTGAACTGGTTCAGCTCTCCGCTCTCATGTCCTGCGATGATGAACTCTCCCAGAGGGCCCCACACAGCACTAGTGATTTTGGAGTCACTGCAGGGAATTTTCATGTAAGGCTCGTTGTTCTCTGCAGGAAGGAAGGAAGGAGACAGAGAGACACGGTGACACTGGCTCCAGCGATCAACACTTCCCCTTATTCCCTCGTGCCAGTGCTGGCCTGGGTTCCTCACCAATCTGGCTGGGGTCCCGGAGATCAAAGAAGCTCACGAAACACTGATATCCCATCTGCTTGTCCGTGGAAAACATGATGATGTTTCCTCCGAAGTCGAACCCACACGTCCTCACCGCTGAGCTTGTCTTCACTAGAGCGAGCTGCTTTCCTGAACGCAGAGCAGAAAACGACACTTCACTGGGTATTTGATTGCAAGGTTAATGACAAAGATCAGCTGAACGGCAGGGTCAGAGGGAGGATGAGAGCACTGGGCGCAGCTGACAAGCAAGTTTGGCGACCTGCAAGCTCTCACTGCACATTTTGACTACTTGGGTGGTAAAGTAAGTCAATTCACTACATATTCACCAGAAACCAGGCACATACACAAACCCTCTTCCCTCCAGCAGTCCAAGTTAGGATTCAGACCTCTTTCAGGGGGATGAACAAGCACGTGTGTATGCTGCCACCACGTCCTGCCAGCTTAGTGGACTTCACAGCAGGACAAAGCTGGGACACAAACGCAGCTGTGTGGGAAAAGTCTTACCTGTTTCACAGTCCCAGAGCCGACAGCTGTTATCTGCAGAGCCAGTGAGCACATGTCGTGTGTCCCCTATGTCACCAGTTAAGGAATATCAGTATGTTCTCAGCCCCAAAAGCTGCTGTCTAGATACCATGGGAATACTTATAAACACGAGTAAGAAGCCCTATCAGATATTGGGCAACATCCATTCCAGGACTAACAACACTCCAGTGGAAGCAGACACAGAGGCTAAGTGTTCCCATTACAAAATCCACAATTTTCCTTTTGAAATGTTAAAGAAAAAGGCTCCAGCTGTTGCATTAACGCACCCTTTGGAGACCAAAGACCTTGTGCAACTCAAGGCACCTTCCCCAATCTCCCAGGGCCACAACAACAAAAGCAGTGATGCACAAATGAGGGCAGATGGGGCACACTGCATGTGTTATTCCAGCCTGGGGGAAAAAAACAGTACCCAGAAGACAGAGTAAGGGAAAGACAGCGGAAGAGTTCAACGCACTGTATTGTCCCCGTGCTCCTCTTCAAGAAAAAACAGCACAGCAGTTGGGAGGAATCACCTTAAGTGAATCACTGTAAAGAAAAATCCGGGACAAACTGGTTTCTGCAATCAAAGGATACAGTCTGCATCCACACACCAGACGGCTCCTGTATGGCCATTGTAGGTGCCCAGCCTCTCTCCATTCACTGAATACCAAACATTGACAATCTGGGAGAAGAAAACAACCCAGCACACCTCTTACCAGCCGGATTAATTAACGCGACTGATTAATTATCGCGGTGAGGGTTAGCTTTCAACAGGGGAGGGGAGCAGGGCCCGCCGCACTCACGGGATCCTTGGCCACGGTGAAAAGCAGGTCTCCCTCGCGGTTGTACTTGATTTGCGTGATGGAGCGCTCATGGCCCTGCAGCAGGATCGGCTTCTGCGAGGGGGGAGACGCCATTTAATGCTTCAGGCCAGACGCGGCCGAGGCCGCCGGGACGGGGCTCCTGGGCCGCCCCCGCCGCCCCCCACGGCCCCGCGGCCCAGGAGCCCCGTCCCGGCGGCCCTACACCGCCCGGTCACCAGTCACTACCCCCAAAACTGCCCCAGCTCCATCCCCTCTCCTCACCATGGCGGCACCGCTGTGGCGAGAGAGCCGCACGGGCACTTCCGGGTCAGAGGGCGCGCAGAGCGGAAATACGTCACCGTCGCTATGGCGCCCGTGGGTGAGCTTCCGGGGCTGAGGGGAGAGCGCTGCTGGGCGGGGAAGGGTCGGCCCTGAGGGGAGTAGAGGGGGTTTCTCTTAGGAAGGGAAACAGCCACCGCTTTTGTGGGGGTCTTCCCTGAGAGGGGATGTGGCTCTGGGCTTGGGTCGCTTGTGAGGCGTTCGCTGAGGGGAGAGCGTGGCCGTAGGCCGGGCCTGCAGCGGGGCCTTCCCTGAGGGGGGATGTGGCCATGTTGGCTGGCTCTGCTGCTTTCCCTCAGGGGAGTGTGGCCGCAGGCCGGGCCCTGCTAGGGGCCTTTCCTGAGGGGGATGCGGCAGCAGGCTGGGCTTGCTGCAGGGTGTTTCTCTGAGAGGGATGTGGCAGCAGGGCCTGAGTGGGGACCTTCATGATGGGAGACAGCAGTGAGCTGGGCTGGGGGAGGCTGTTCCTGCTGGGGGGTGGCAGTGAGCCTGGCCAGGCCCTCTGTGGGGAGATGAGGGCAGGTTGACCCGGTGCGGGCCCTCTCAGGGCGGTGATGGCAGGGCTGGTGTTCCCCTGGGGCCATCAGGCCACTGAGCTCAGGCTGTGCCACAGGAGAGGCAGTGGTGCTGGTGCTGGTGGCCGTGCTGTGGGGCAGCACCGGGCCATTCCTGCGCACAGGTGCGGCGGGGCTGGAGGAGGTGCAGTGCCAGGGCCGCCTGCAGCAGCTGCTGGCTGAGATCCGCTTCCTGGGCCTCAACTACAAGGTGAGACTTCGTCTGCTTCCTGGGCCTCAACTACAAGGTGCAACTTTGTCTGGGCTCTGGGGCCAGGGAGGTAGGAGGGTGTCAGGCTGCCTTTGGGATCACTCCTACCTCTTTACTTCTGGACTTGATACTTAAATATTCCATTTATCATCAGAATTCTTTAACCTCAGTAATATTTCATTTAATTGCCTATAGCACTGCCTCTTCCTGTGCAGAACTGAGACCACTTTTGCAGGCAGCAGGTCATTAACCCTCATATTTTGCATGAAATAACCACAGTCTGCCTTCTGCAGGCTGGGGAACTAAGGCATTGAGCAGGTTGTGACTGGCAGTGGAATCACTAGAGTGCCACATTGCTGCTGCCAAACACAGCACAGTGCGAGTGGGTCTGGGGTCCTTCATTGCCCCCTCACTGGGGGTGCGTGTGGTGGGTTTGCAAGCAGCAATTGACAGGCTCATGTTCTTCCTGCAGTACATGGTGCCATTTCTGCTCAATCAAGGTGGATCTCTCCTCTTCTACCTCACCTTGGCATCAGCAGGTTAGTTCTCGTTGCTTTTCTGGAGTGGGTTATTTGGGATTTTGGGAGGATCAGTGCTATTGATTAGTCTGGTGATTCAGCTAAACATCAAGCAGCTGTCTTGCCATAATCACAAAACAGTGTCTTACAATGTGTACAAGATTATCCATTTGTAAACTGCTTGTGTTAAAACTGTTCAATTTCAGATATGTCCCTGGCAGTACCGCTCTGTAACTCCCTGGCTTTGATAGTCACGCTGGTGACTGGGAAGATTCTGGGAGAAGACATTGGTGGTAAAAGTAAGTTACACTTCAAACACATCATCTCCTGCATCTATTTGCTGACTTAATAGTTTGGGCTACCCTCTGGTTCCTGAAGAACAGCAAATACCCACCAAGGGCTTTAACTAGTTAAGCAGCAGTTCTTGCTACAGAACCCAAAAAGGAAGTGAAATGGACTTGTGGGCAGGGTTAGTAAATGTGAAGATAGAACTGGCTATTCTAAGCTAACAGCGCTTAGAGGCCTGAGCCTTTACCTAACTAGTTATTTAACTATAAGAGAAGCACTAAATAATATGCCCACCATGGAAAAAGAGTGCCCCATAAGCCCCCAAATGTTAATACCCATCCTTTCCTTCCCTTACATCCTACAGTAACATTACCCTGCTCAGAAAGTAAGAAAGTGGTGGGAAACTTGAAAACTTAAGAACACCAGGAGCCAGCGCAACAGCTTTAGGAATACACTAAAGCATTTCTTTGTTGTTTAAGCCTGGTTCTTGCTAGCCAGATATACATCAGCAGCAACATTTTCTTACAAACATGCTTTGCTCAATGTACATGGGCAGTCCAACCATCCAACCCCTTCAGAACTCATCTGGTCCAGGTCATATCTGTCTAGACATTTATGCTGTCCTGTTTACCATGGCATCTGAGCACCCTGTATTTAGCAATGAGAAGATCTGAGTGACTGGCATTGAATTGTGCAGGTTCCCAATATATTGTTTTTCATTTCTATAGGGGTTGCAGCAGGAATGCTGCTCACAGTCCTTGGAGTCATGCTCTGTGTCGCTGGTTCGTGAACAAGACACAGTGAGCAGCAGAGGAAAAGAACCTGTTCAAAGGTAACCCCCCCATGGCTGGAGGTGGAGCTTCTGGCTCAGCAGCAGACCCTTTGGCTCAGTTGCACCCAGGAAGCTGTATTTTGACACATGGGTGTCAAAAAGCTTGGACTGTATTCCCTGAGCACCAGGGTGGAACAAGGCCTGTTGCAAGGACATCCTATTTAATGTCTTGAGTTAAGGAATTTTTTATCTGTGGGTGTTTCAAGGAAAGGATGGTCGTCTTGTTCAGTGCTGAAGGGATAATAAATGATTAATAAATCATTCAGCGTGACTTTCTGGGCCTAACTGATATTTGCATAGAAGGGATCTGTTTAGGAATTCTCCCTTTTTGTGGCCAAGCACATGAAAGCAGTTTCCTCCACTGTGCTCAGCTGTGATGTACCGGGTCACACTGCACAGTCCCTATTTTAATCTGTAAAATAACAACAGTGCAGTTTGCCCGTAGGGAGGGAAGGGTGTTTTTCTTTTCAGTGAAATTATCAGTCCAAGAGAGCAGATCAATGACAAAAGGAAAAATCTTTTATTTTAGTTATCCTCGTAATTAATCAGAAACCCCACGGAGGGAAATACAAACAGCCTTGCACAGAGACAGTTAATATAAGAGCTGTTTATTACGCTGACTTTTCCTAGATCAAGCAGATGCTCCTGAAACAAGTTAATAGAAACAAAATGTGTATAGTCTTGGGAACAGGTTTGAGTGTTGCAAACATTATCCAAGCATTCCAAATCAGAGGGACGATGATATGATGAAACTTCTTTATAAGAAGTTTCTGACATAGAATAAACTTCTGGGCAGACCTTTTGTTGTAAAGGTGTGTATTCTAGTTAGTAATTCTTCCTTCCCAAGTTCAGACACACACCAGCTTAATTAGAGTTCAGAAAAGCAGCTGTTTCCTCTGAGGAAAGGGGGAACATCTTCATTATTTAACAACATCGTGCATCTGATTCATTGCTCACTGGTACTCTGCTTCTCAAGCCTAGATGATGAGTATGCTTGATTTTTTTAGAAGAGTGTGTTAATTCATCAAAAAGTGTGGCCAGCCTGTGGTGGTACAGAAATCTAGGATTCCCCTGCTTTTGTTGTCTTCAGCTGTGCAGATATCCCTGTACCTAACTGTCCCTCTTTTCCCATCACACTCCCTTTGTGAACTCTTCAGAGCTCTTTGCTGCCAAGGGCAACATCCTTCGGTGCTGTTTATCCTCAGAGTCACTGGCATCCTTTTTCCTTGCCACAGTCTTTTGTGATTTGTCTGCAGTCCGTGCCTTTTGGCAGTGAGAAAGAAATACAGTTATTAGCACCTCACTATTGCAGAAAGATTCTGGGACTAAATTCCTGGATTCCGTTTCCAGTCTTACCATAGCTTTGGTATGCAAAGTTGGGATTCTACATTAAATTCAACATTAATTAATGCCTAGTGATTCTCTCTCTCTGCAGAGGAGAGCTGTGAACACGCAAATGTAGTAAAAACGGTACAGCAGAGTGATCTGGGCGGGGGAAAACAGCGGCACCAGATTGCCCACCCCACTGAGAAATGCCAGCCCAGCCTCTAAAGCAAACACAGCACACCAGGCTCCCCATTGAGCCGAGAAGTCAGGAACCATTAGCTAATTCTTTACTAGGCCTTTCTCTAATTTAAGTTCAAAGGAGTTATTTTCCTTTGAAGTTTTAGTTAATTCAAAGAGGCTACCGAGGCAGAGCTGTGAATCACCTGCAATATAATGCATGTCATCCCATTACATCAATTCTAAATGTCCTTGTGAAAAGTTTAAAGCATTAATGCCACAAATAATAAGCACCTTGCAGACATTTTTCAGACAGAATCTTGTTTCTAAAAACTACTTTTCTCTCTCCCCCCTTTTAAAAAAAGGGGTTTAAACTTGTTACTATCTAATAAAATGTGTTCGGTCATTTTATGAATTACGTGTTTATTCTGTGCCAGCTTCTAATCTTCACCTGGCTACAGGCAAGTTCTGCTTAACAAGTTGTATTCGGGGTTACTGAATTCTAGTGTAAGAAATCAGAACACAGCCAGGAAGGATCTTACATGCTTCACAGAGCCATTAAGTGGAATAAATACCTTACTGTGGTGTATCGTTTTGGCTTTTGGTATAAGTTCTGCAACTTTCTGGAATAGGAACAAGAATAGAAGTAGTACACACAAAAAAAATCGAGGAAAGCCTTTGATATCCTTACTGTAGTGGGAAGCTGTAACTCTTACATTCCAGAAGGGAAATATTCATTACCCAGAGGACAATCTCTCCACTTTCTAAAATGCAAAGCCCTGCAGTTACACACTGTCCTCTGGTTTCTGAAGTTCCCTCTGGTGGTTACTTTCATCTTTACACATTGTAGGGAGAAGCCCAGTGCTTCGTAAACCTAACAAATAGGACTTAAAACGAGCGAGAAAATGGAAGGACTTCCCCAAGCAATTGCTATAAACTACTGATTGATGTGTTCTCATAGGCTGTCTCTGAATGGAGTTGGCCTCCCTGCTGTGCAAAACCTGCAGCACCGACAGATTCTAGTGGGACCACAGGTACTTCCCTGCAGCAGTAAGACTCCTAACAGGGCAGAAAGTAATTTCTCAGACCTGATCAATGGGTACGTCCACCCTTGCGTGTCCATCCTCCTTTACTGCCTGGGAACCTCGCATCTCCTTCCTCGGATCTCTGGGTTTATAGACACTTTCTTCTGCGAGGAGAAGAAAAGAAAAAAGCTGTTCAATGGGTATTGCAGATAGCCATGGCCTGGGCTTGCTGAGGCTACAGAAAGTCCTCGTACAGGCCCAGGAGAGGAAAGAAGCAGAAATAAAGAAGTTATTGGATCCATCACTGCTTGCTTTCAGTGCACCTGCAGGTGTTTTCTTCTTTAGCGTCACAGTAAAGCCAGTCTTCCTCTACCCTTCCAGCAGTGTCCTTTACCTTGATCAGGCCAGCGCTGCACATTCCTGTTGCTCCTTCTGTTCTGCCCTGCACGGACAGGTTTAGCATGGAAAATGGACTCTTCCTCTTTGAAGCGAGATTTCCTGGCTTGCCTTTGCCGTTGTGGAAGAGCAGTTGGGGCCTTCTCTTTCTCTGCAGCTCCTGTGGTCTGCACCCTGTGACTGTCCAGCTGAAAGTATTCATCACACACTTCTGATAGGTCTTCTTGATAACGCAGTTTATAAAAACAAGAGAAGTTTCACAGGGCAATCCCTTACACACTGCACTTTTCCCCTGTGACCCTTGATCACCCTTGATCCTGACTGGTACAAAGCTGTAACACTGCATTCTCTGGCTGGAGTTCTAAGCTGCTACTACAAGTGACAAAGATACAGGGAACACCTGAAACACTTTTTGCAGTCACTGCTACCTGTTGAGGTGGTTCAGCAAGAGCAGAGTCACCAGGTCTGTCCTGGGAGCTGGCACAGAGTTCACCAAACTAAATACAAACAAAAAAGGAAGAGTAAATTTTAAAAAGCCAAAGGCACAGATAGCCCAGATGCACGTTTCAACGGACAATCTAAGACAGCCCAGCTGCTGTATCTGTAGTCTCTGTTGGGCATTTGACCCCCACAGTGAGCAGGAAAGATAGTCTAGCTCCAGAGTGAATTCTCCCTGCCTATCAGCCAAAAAGGAGAAGAGGTAAGTGAGGCCACTTTAAAGGAGCTTTTCTTTGGGTCGTGAGATTTAATTCAAGTGTGATTTGGCCGCATCGCTGTCTCTAGCTCCTCTCCTTTGGGAATGGTACCAAGCAAGGATGCTGTAGCTATGGCAGTTGGGAGCAGAGGTATGCCTGCACAAAAGCAATGGCAGTCGTTGCACACAGTCCCATGCCAACTGAGCCACCTACCTTTCTGCGGTATTTTTTGCGCCTGCTATTTTGGTGGTTCCTGTAACAAAGAAGCAGCAGATTCTCAGCATCAGGCAGAAGTCGGCTGTAGGAGGACACAATCTCCCCTCTTCCCATAGGAGAGGGCCCCTGGAGGTGTTTTTCCTCAGCACAGGTAGAGTAGATCACATTCCCGTTATATCACAGTGCCCACCCACCACAGGCCTGTGAAATTCAGTGCCCAGCCTAACGGGCAGGTGTTCCTCAGTGCTTGACGAACACTTAAGTGAGGAACAACCAAACTGCTTGCTTTCTCTGGTGCTGAGCTTTGAACTTCAGGGACTAACCATTACAGCAAAAGCTTTGAAAACACATTCTTTCTTCCTAACTTCCAACACATGAAGCAAAACCCCAGCCCCGAAGCACTGAACAGGAGGGCTACAAAAAGGATGGCTTTAGCTGAAGACCACCATGGAGAGAAATCTTTAAATCACTCTGCCACAGCCTATGTACCACAGTGTCCTGCGTGCAGAATCCTGGGGCACCAGCAGCTCAAAGTAAGGCAGTTTTTTGTACTCCTCATTTCCCACTGCCACGTAGTAATTGCCATTCAGCAGCTCCTCTCCACCAGACACCTGGGTTCCATCCAGCCTGCAGAGTCTTGAGGAAGAGACAGTAAAGGGTTTAGAGCTGTCACAAGACCCTGAACAACCCCTCAGCGTGGAAGCGGTTGAACAAGTGAAAAGTGGTAAAACAGGACCGAGACAAGGCAGAGAGGATCAATCATTCTTAGTATTACTCCAAGGAAGCATGCAGAAATATTACACCCAGGGATCAGCGAGATGCAGTAGATCTCAGCTTTCTCCTTGGGTGCCAGTAAATGGATGTATGAGGAGAAGGTAGGCTGTTTGTTGGATAAAAGCCCCTCCTTCTAGATATAAACTTTTATGCCATGCTTTACTGTTTCCTTATCGCTTTCTCACCAGACCACCAGCAACATCAGCCCTCCTCACAGCTCACCCAGGATATTGGGGTTAAAGATGGGAAAACCTGAAAAGCAAATGAGTTTGCAGAAGCAGACTGGAAGGGCCGTTTGAACTCCCAGTCCACTGCGCTAATCGGAGCTGCTGACATTCCAGACATGAGGAAAGGCGGGCCAGCAGTGCCTTATCTGGATACCCACTTGTTAACAGCTCCGCTGCGCAGGTCGGCTTTCTTTGTCAGCAGGGCCAGGAGCGTGTCCCACTGCAGTGGGGTGCTCTTGGGGAGCGGCAGTGGGAAAGGAGGGCTCAGCAAATCCCCATTCCGGAAAACACTGCAGCAGAAAAAACCCAGAGCGTGTGAGGAGCCAGTATTCCCGTAGCTGTGGATGATGGGGAAAAGCGCACAGCCACTGGTGCCTTGGCAATATTTATAACAAATACTTCTGGTAGAAGCTGAGAATTGTCCCTGTGGGGCAGCATTCCCAGAATCTCACAGAGGAATTCCCTCCTCCAGCCTCTGAAAACATTCCCAGAGATCCTCCAAGGAGAAAACACTGAGGCACTTACTGTATCGTGCAGGGCAGGCGGGCGTGCTTCTGCCATCGTGCCAAGACGTTTGACTTCCAGGGGGCTACAACGCGGAACTAGAGACAGAGTTCAGTGCAGAACAGGGACAGCCCTGGGACAGAGCATCCCAGGGCTATTCCCTCAACCAGGAGCTGCCTGCGCTGGGACACCACCCGCCTTGCCTTCAGTCTTGCTGCTGCTAGGTGGGGTTTGCTGTCAGCAACACCAAGCTGGAGAGGCTCTTTGCATTGCTGAGCGCGTCACAGAGTTGCCAGCCAACCTCCGAGCACACGTCCTTCCCCTGCACTCAGGGGGACGAAGGTACACAGCAGCAGCCCCTGCGCTGTCTCACACGTCCTACCGATTCCTGTGGCGCTTTTGCCTGATCTCAAACAGGGACCTCGCAGCCTTAAACCTCAACTTTAGATTCATCAGCGCCAGCTCTAATGCCTCTCCCACCTCCCTGCTCACTCTGCACCCCCACTCACCCCAGGGACTCACCCGCAGACCCTCGCTGGTTCTTGTCCCATGGAGGTCCTTCCTTCCGTGATTTAAATAGCTGTGGGAACAAGGCAATGATGTTGCCGTGTACCAACTGGGCCACAGCTGGCTAAAGAGCAGTGAGAAAACTACCGACTACTCTGCCTTGGTGCATCGCTGCCAGATGTGTGGGTCACTTCTGGAACAATTCTCCAGGTGCTTCACCTTGTGGTCTCCCAGAACTTCAGTCTAGATTACAATCTGCTGTATCTAAGAAATTCCCTGGCAAATACAGACCATTTCAGAGACCCAGAAGATTTTATCCCTTGGTGCTACTCGCTGACCAAGGCTCCAAGGGCTGGCCAATGGACCACCTCCTCACCGAAATGCAACATACACCAGGGAGCCATATTCACCTGCCACACAACACACACAAACTCTCAAGCGTTAAGCGATGCCGCAAAAACCTTCTTTAACCCTCTGTTAACAGTTCTACTTTTGTGCAGGACTAGAAAACAAAAAAACCCTCCATCAAACCAAAGCAAAAGCATTTGTTGGCAAATATAGCGCAACTATCAGCCCTGCTGAGGAAGTGGGCAGCAGAGCCTCCCACACACCACAGAACAAGGCGCGCGGGAAGCAGAGCAGCACCCATCACAACATCCTGCCAGAGGACACACGCCTCCCTCAGCATGTTTTCTTCTGAGAGTCAAATGATCTTATCAGGAATATTTGCATTTCCCATGTGATCTAGAATATGTCCAGTAGTTTCCAGGAGGAAAAGAAACTCATCAGTCTCTGGTTTTCCTTGGGTTTGTACCCCTCTTACCTTTTTTTTCCATTCACACCCCAATACATTCCCCACAGAGGTGATCTAAAGCCGCCTACCAAACCCAGAGACCAAAGGTCTGTCTACTCACTTGAGCTTTTTGAACTTTTCAAAGCCTGCAGCCACGTACTGGCACCCGTCCTGCAGGTCCCCCAGCTCAGCGATGCGGTGGCCATGCCTGGGTGTGTAGAGGTTCCTCACAGCCAAGGGCGCGTGGATGCTCTTGGTCACCTCATTCAGAAACACCTCGAAGGTCAGGAATCGCCGCTGGTTCACTACAAACTTCCTCCCAGGGAAGAAAGGGTCACCGTTGCGATACACCACCACATTCTTGGCTGGAGGTACTGGAGCTAAGCCACAGGAATTCATCCCCCAGTTCATCCCTGCGGGTCAAGCAAGCCCCGGAGCAGTGTAGGGAGCAGAAGGGAGCTCCGGCCAGCCTCCTGCTGAGCCCAAACCTTTCCCTGTTGTCCCTTCCCAGCGCAGGCTGGCTGCAACTCGCTGTCTCCATGGATGCAGGCCCAGCAGGAGGAAGTTGTGGCATCAACCAACCTGCAGAGCACCTTCCTGCCTGAGAACCAGGAACCACACAGCTCTTTAGTCCTCAAACACCAAGTACAGCCAGCTCCCTCACTAGCCTCCGTGGCCACCGGGCTCAGATTAACAAGCCTGGAGGTGCAGTAAGTGCCAGCATCTTTATGGCAGCAGCTCACATCCCATCCAGATGCTGTCACCCCCTTGCCACCACTTGCTACCTGCATGAGGAGTGCAATGGGTTTCTGTCCTGTGTGGATGGAACAAACATCCACATCCCTGTGGCCTCACCACCCTTTGCACTGAACAGGTTGCCATGGGTCAAAACGGACCACGGACTCGCCTGGCTCTGCCCAGGAGAAGGTGACAAGCCAGACAGGAATAGGCAGATTCAGAGATGAGTGTCAGCAAAGCTTTTTATTCACAAAAAAGCTGGCATAATTCGGGAATGGAAGGATACAACTGCCGTATGGCAAAAGTGACTGTCCAGGTGGCAGGAATGCAGAGTGTCTGCACAGAAGCTTGGGGTCACAGTAGGGAACCACAGCACCATGTGGAAAGACCCTGAGAGACCGCGAATGCCCCTGAACTAGAGCAGCACAGAGACACAGCGCCAAACCCTGTTAAGTCCTTATTTGCTCCCTTAAGCACCAGTCCAGGTGACTCTGCCACATAGAGAGATATCACCACGACCAGAGACATGCAAGTCAGGAATCTCATCTCCTGAAGGTTGGGTTTGATGTGCCATCGCTCCCCACCAACTGCCCAGGGAAGCGAGGAAACTCTTCTCCCAGCTTAGTACTTCACCTAGGTGTTCCCCAAAGCCTACCAGGAGTGCTTGGAGATCCCAGATATTGCAGAGCTGTGATGTGCAGAGCCAGCCCGAATACACAGCTTGGATATCAATACAGGTCCCCCACAGTTCAGTGGAGAAGAGCTTGTGTCTGCAGGTTCAAAGCACCTGCTGCCTTTAGGCATTTTAGTTCCACCACAAGCAATCAGCTGGTCAAGCGCCGTCTGAAGTGACAGTCTTCCCAGCCTCGATTTTCCCCCAGGACCGTCCAGCTCAGCCAACACAAAATAGAGTCCTTGTGGAAGAAGGCCTCGCTGGGACTCCCTCCAGGACATACAACCACCTCCCTGGCTTCAAAGCGTTGTTTAATCCCCACTTTGACCAAGTATTCACTTTTAAAAGAAATAAAAGGCTTTCTTGCCACATTCATCCAAAGTGGAAAACATCAACCCACAGAGCTGGAGTTCCCCCAAGCTGCTAATGTCCATGAGGTCTTGTCACGACTGCAGTGTTGAAGCTCTGCTGCTTCTCCACACCAATACATGTGCCCCTCGTGCTCGGGAATGCTCTCCTATGGACCAGGAACCCCCAGCCTCTGTTTCAGCATCAAATACTGCAAGAGAAAGAAAACCAAGCATTAATGATTAAATCCCAAAGACCTACAAGCAGGAAGGCACCCACCCTTGCAGATTAGCCAGCAAAACTGCTGCACTTGGCCAGAAGATGCACAAATCTCACCTTTCGCGCAACACCTGTAGCAGCTCACCAAGCTGGCAAGTGCCTAGGTATGTACCGCTGCATTATACAGGCAGTTACCAAAGAAGCAACATCCCTGTAGCAGGCCAAGAACAAAGCTTGGAACCAGATCTAACCAGCTCCCATTTTCCTCCAGCATTCTTTCCCGCCCCCCCCTCCAGAAAAGGGAAAAAAAAAAAGGGCCTGCCAGCATCCAGTCCGATCGCTGGGTAAATGAGCCATCGCCATTGCAGATGGCACCACTCCAGCTGCAGACAGGCACTCCTCTGACCCCCTGTTTGGGAAGAGGAAGGGTCAGGTCCTTACATTTTTACGGCTGACAATAGCTTGTTGCAGCCAGAGCAACTCCATGATCAAGTGATTTCTGTAGGACTGGAGACCAGACCGAGTTCGAGGAAGCTCCTTTATGTCCTCAAGCGGAATTTCTGCGAAGAAATGGGAGAATAACCTATTAGAACAAAGATTCATGTTGCACCTACTGTCTCCTGCACCGAGTTGGTTCTGATTTTTCCAAGATATTCTCAAGGTTTCGGTTCTCCAAGGACCTACTGCGCTACCCATGCACAGCACCAGGTCCCTCAGACCACGCAGGAGAGCACAGGCTGTGCACCGGCGCCTATCTCTTACCCAGGCAGCCTTCAAGGGACTCTGCCTCCAGGACAGCATCGTCCCACACAGAGGATATGTCACTGCCGTTCTGCCAGTCCTCGTTCTCTGCAGGGGGGATGCACACCTTTTCAGTGCATTTAGTGGCATCAGCCCCAAAATCGGGGGGGCTCACTCCATCACCCTCGCCCATGGAGCTCAGTTCTTTCTTGCTTTGCAGCTGGGCTGTAGGATTCACACTGCTGCAGCCCCAGTCGCGTTCTGGTTCAGAGGCATCCAGCTCCTGTGCTTTTTCCGTGCCAGCCTCATCGCTTGGTACAGCCTCCTGTGGAGCTGCATGCTTCCCTTGTGTTGGTATCTAAAGGGGGAATATGTGAGAGATTGAAATATAAGGAAAAGAAAATATAAAGATCTGAAAGGTGGCTCTGCTGTGGGCCAGAGGCTCTGCCCCAGCCAGAGACGTGCCATCAGCAGCACTCCTGCTACCACAGTGATGTGCTCCGGCTTGAACAGCGAAAACTTTTTCGAGGGCATTTCTTGCAGAAGCGGTAAAATGATGAGAGCGGCACTCAGCCACTGCAGGAGCCACCTGTCAGGCTCCAGGAGTGACCTGTGCAGGGCGGGTGTTTGACCTGAGGCTGAGCTTCCCCTGGGGGAAGAAATCCTCAGTTGGCGACACAGGGTCACGACTCAGGGAGAGTCTTCCAGGCCAGGGCTATGCAATCATTGCTGATTCATTTGGTAGAATTACAGGTTGCTGGGACTATCCCGTACAAGTATCATCTGCCTGGACCACCAAGCCATGCCGCCCGCCGTGTCCCTGTCTCAAACGGGGCCGCAGAAGCCCCCCGCCCTGACGCACGGACCTCAGGGACAAACAGAGGCCGCGGCAGGAGCCGTCCCCTCCACCGCAGCTGGCTCAGGTCTCCTTCGATCTCCCGCACCACCTCCTCGTACTCCGCTCGCAGGTTCCTAAAGCGCTTCCGCAGCAGGTAACCCCTGACACAGGCCTGTGGGCACAGGGCAGGGGCACTGCTGGAGCCAGGGAGAGGGCCCCTCCCCCCCGCCCCCTGCCCTAGCACCCCACAGGACACGGCCCGGCGCACAAGGAGCAAACGCAGCCATGTCTGGAACCAAGGCGGGCTTTAATGAGCCTTTAATGAGGCTTTAATTAGCCGGTACCGCCGGCTGGAGCAGGGCCCCCCGCCGCCGACCCCTCTGTCCCCCCAGGTGACCCCACGGGCATCCCCCTCCCTTCTCCGTGATGTCCCTTCCCACCTGTGGCCCCCCACGGGCCCCCCCAGGCGTGTCCCCCCAAGCATGCCTCCCCACGGGGGGACCCCCTACCCGTGTCCCCCCACGGGGCCCCCCTAGGCGCGTCCCTGCATAGGCTCCCACACCCGCGTCCCCCCACGCCCCCCCCCGGCCCCCCAGAGGCGTGTCCCCCCACAGAGCCCCCCTCACCCGCGTCCCCCCAGGGGGCCCCCCCAGCCATGTCCCCCCACGGATGCTCCCCCACCGCGTCCCCCCACGGGCCCCCAGCCACCCAGGTGTGTCCCCCTTCCCCTCAAGACCCCCCTCGAGGGCAGGCCCCCACCTGCAGGCGGGTCACGGCGCGGAGCAGCCGCCGCCACCCCTCGGCCTCGGCCTGCGGCCCCAGCACCGCCGCCATGGCCGCCCCAGCAACCCGGCGGCTGGTGATGACGTCACCCGGGCGCGACGGCAGGCGAAGCCCCGCCCCCTCGCCGCCGTCCCCCCGCCCGTGGGGCCCGCCAAGATGGCAGCGGGGGGCGCTGGCAGGGCCTGGGGCGCTGCGCTCCCCCCGTTTGACCGGCGGGGGCCCGGGCGGCCCTTCCGCGGGGTCGGCCCCGCCGTGGGGTCCCTTGGGCGCCGCGGCTCGCGGCCGCCCCACAGCCGGGCCGGGCGCGGGGTCAGGCGGCCGCGTCCTCGGCGTCCGAGCTCTCGGCCAGGTGCAGCTTCTGGCTGGCACGGGTCAAGGGCGAGCGCCGTGGGGTCATGCCGTGCCACCGCCACTGCCGCCCCTACCGCCACTGCCACCGCCACCGCTGCCACCCCTGCCACTGCTACCACTGCCGCCACCACCGCTGCCACGGCCGTCACCAGTGGCACCACTGCCACCCCCATTGCCACTGCCACTGTTGCCACCCCTGCCATCACTGCCACCACCACTACTGCCACCCCTGCCACCACCACCGCCACTGCCACCCCTACCACCGCTGCCACCCCTGCCACCACCACTGCCACTGCACCGCTGCCGCCACCGCCACCCCCACCATCATTGCCACCACCGCCACTGCGGCTGCCACCACCATCACTGCCACCATCACTGCCACCCCCACGATCACCACCACCGCCACCCCGTCATCACTGCCACCCCCATCATCACTGCCACAAACACTGCCACCACTGCCATCACTGCCACCCCTGCTGTTGCCACTGTCATGGCCACCATCACCACCACCATCACTGCCACCAATGCCATCACAGCCACCACCTCCATTGCTGCTGCCATTGCTGTCACTGCCACCATCGCCACTATGACCACGGCCCCCACCCTGTGCGAGGCTCAGGATACATGGAGCTGCTGAGCTCCTCCAGCTGCAGGAGGCAAAGGCAGAGACTGAGGTGCCGGCAGCGGGGCCAGGGCCAGTGGGGTGCCCAGCCATGGCAGCGGGGCCAGGCAGGGGCAAGGGGGGTGACACTCACATGTGCCAACAGCTGGTCCAGGTTCCTGTCGGCCGCCACCTTCTTCTGCTCCTCAGGGAGCTCCTCCACGCAGACGTCAAGGCCAAAGTGGAGCCGCGCCAGCTTCTCCTGCATCTCCCGCACGTGCTCCAGCTGCTCGAAGGAGCACTCCTTCCCTGTGCCCGCAGGTGGGAGGCGTCACGGCCACCAGTCCTGGCCCCCCCAACCCCCCTGGCCCCCCAGCCCCTCACCGAAGGCCTGCAGCTTTCCCGAGTGGAAGTCGCTGAGGAGGCTGAGCAGCCCTCCTTCCATCTCGCAGACATCGGAGACGTCGGTGAGGAAGCTGTGCTGCAGCGGGGCCCCCCGTGACACCCCTGTGCCTGCCCGAGCTCGCTCCTTGCTTGTCCTGCACGGGGAACAGAGAGGCTGGCATCGCCCAGACCCGCCCTGGCCCCGTGCCAGAGGGGCTGTGGGGGGCTGGTGGCCACCTCTGGGCCCGCACTGACCGCCTGAGCCGGGTGCGCTGCCTGGGTGAGGGCAGGGTGGGCAGCGGCAGCGCGAAGGACGTGCTCTTGCTGTGGGGCAGCGGCCGTGGGGCCCCAGCGGGCAGCGGCGGGGCCAGGCAGGCCTTGGGGCTCCGCTTCTTCCTCCGGTCCTCCATGCTGAGGGGTGCTGGGGCACCGGGGCGGCGGGACAGGGACCCTGGCGGGATGGACGAGGCTCTTGGTGGCTCCTTCCCCGTGCTGAGCCTCTCGTACCCGGGGGGGACACGCGTGCCCCAAGCTGGCGGGGACCGGGGTCCCCCGGGGGAGCAGCGCCCAGAGCGGTGCTGTCCCTGCGGCCTCAGCCCACAGCGCAGCAGGGAGGCCCCGGGACCCGCCCCGGGACCCTCGGCACGGTGACGTGCCGGCCACGGATGAGGCGAGCGGGGTGCACGGGCTGCACCGCGGTGGTGGCAGGAGGGCCGAAGCCGGGCCTGGGCCCCCTCCCTGGCGCCATGCTCGGGCTGCACGACCCCGGCGGCTGCGCTGGAGCATCGCGGAGCGGAGCAAAGCCCAGGGCTTGGCCTCGGCCTTCAGCGTCCCCCCAGCGCTGCGGGGAGGCGGATTTGGGCCACGCCAGCCAGGCCGTGACCCCCCGCTGCCCTCGGCCAGAGCGGGGCAGAGGCCACCGCCGCGCACCCGTCACCCCGCGGCACTGGCCGAGCACCCCCGCGCCTCAGGGCCCCCCGCAGCGGCAGGACGGGGCCGGCGGGGGCTGTGGGACCCCCGCTTTGTCCGCAGCCTCCGGCCGCCTTCCCAGAGCGCCGTGGCCGCGCAGCCACTGACCTGCGCCAGGCCTTGGTCCGGCCTGTGGTGCCGACCCAGCTGCGGCCCCGAGCCCGCCGGCCACCCCGAGCCCACCGGTGCCTGTCCCTGAGCCCGCCGGCCACCCCGAGCCCCCCCCCCCCCCCCCCCGCCCCGGACACTCGTCCCCGCAGCCCCAGGGCTGAGATTTGCATTTAAAGGGAAAGGGAACTTCCTCCGGCGTGTCCCCAGGGCGGTGGCATCGCGGACACCAGCACGGCGTGCAGGATGGCCGCGCCGGGTATCACAGCTGCGTGCGGGAGTAGGGGAGAGGGCAGGATCGGGCCCACGGTCCCGCGCAGCCGGAGCGGGCACGGCCGCCGCGCTGGCACAGCCGGGATCTGCTCCCACGTGCCTTCCCCCGGAGCACCCCGGCAGCCCTGGGGTCGCCACCTGCCACCCCCTCCTTCTGCCACCCCGAGTCCCCCTGGTGTCACCGGTGCGATCGCGGGATCCGCTTCTGCGGGAGGGAGCCCCCAGCCTCGCGCCGCGGCAGGATTCCACGAGTCGCGTCCCCCAGCGCGCGCAGAACGGAGCGCAGCTGCTCGCTGCAGTTATTGCAGGACTTTAAGCCAATTTTGGGACATTGTGGAGCAGATGCAGATGCCGGAGGCTGGCCAGCCGGGGGGTTTGATACCACCGGAGCCAGAAGGCCCAGGGCAAGGGGGGCTGATGCACCTGCCCCCCCCTCAGAGCCACACACCAAACCCCCCATGCTGGGGGTCCTGGGGATGGACCCACCCAACCTTCCCCGCCTCAGCAGGTCCCAGCCTCCCCCACCTCGCTCTGCTGGGCACCAGTGGTGGAGCCACTGGGAGACAGGGAAGCCGCGCTCAGCCCCCTCCCCACCACCCGCTGCCCCCCATCTTCGCTCCCAAACGTGGGCTAATGAACGAGAAACGAGGCGGCAGCGGCAGCAGCAAGGCTGGGTGTTTCTATTGGATACAAAGATACATACAATAGCCCCCGCGGAGGTTATCTGTACCGTAACAGGGAAAAGAAAATAAAATAAAGGGGGTGAGGGGGGATTGGTGACTTTCTGAGAAGTTTTTCTTTTCCTAAAGGAACAGGAAGAGAAGCCCAGAGCCCGGCTGCAGCCCTCACTCAACCCAGCTGCCGGGAACAGGGTGGTCCTGCCAGGCCAGAGCTACATGCGCTCATTTAGGGGCTCCTGCCAGCTCCTTCCATAGGGAAACGCGTCCCCGCACTGGAGGAAGCAACGCTGCCAGCGAAGGGCTGGGAGACAAAGCCCCGCTCGGCTCCAGGGAACGCATCCCAGTGCATCTGCGGGACTGCTGAGACTCGTCAGTCCCCGTCTCTGCTGCAGGTGGCCGCCTTGGTGAGACCTGAACTCGCTGGAGTCCCACGGAGGAAAAGGGGATGCGGAAGCAGCTCCCATGGGCTGCTCCACTGGCAGCGAGGCAGGTCCTTCGCGAGGGCACTGTACAGTGGCGGAGAGGAGATGCAAGAGCAGTTGCATTGCTGAAGAGAAACCAAAGGTGTTCCCTGAACCCATCCGCTGCAAGGAATGGCCCTGGCCAGCTGGCTTCAGCTTCAAGCAAAAGGCAGGCAACACTGAAAATCAAATCTGTCACAAAGAGAAGCTGCAGCAAGGTTTCCAAGCAAGAAGAGGTCTCCCAAAAAAACAGCGAAAAGAGAAAATCTCGAGAAACTAAGGAAAGATCCACCAAGCCCCGTGCCAGCAGGCCCCACAGCTGTCCATAAACACCCTCCCAGCACAACAGGGTCCCTCAGGCAAGTGCTTCAGACACAGCAGCGCTTGGGAGACACTCTTCTGCAAAAGCGGCGAGGGAAAGAGGAAGGGGGGGATGTGCCAGCACCGGCACGGCCGGACCGGAGGGCCTGCAGGAGTGTGACACTGCAGAAGGGACCAGCCCGCAGGACGGTCCTGGTGCTGGTCCCAGCAATGCAGCTTAAGCAGCAGGTCGTGGAGCAGACTGAGGTTTTATCCTCCTGGAGCCCCAGCTCTGAGGACACCTCAGATCCCGCCTGCTTGGCGCCGAGGGACGGGCCCAGCAAGTCCCAACGCAGGGGCAGAGGAGCTCAGGTGGAATCTCCCCATCCCCTTGCACAACTGATCACACACGCTTGTGCAAAACACTTGGGAATTAGACCTTTGGATTAACTGTTTAATACACTTGTGCACATGTGCGTATAGCAAAGAGGCAACTGTGAATCGTAAGGCTACTGAGACATCGGCAGGTTCTGGGGAGAGCAAAGGCCCTGCGGGAGGCCTGGCTGAACCGGCCCCCCCAGTTTCTCCACTGCTTTTTGTCCCCATTCAATACACAAAACCCACAGAGGGGAGGGAAACGGCCTCTTTCGCCCCCATTTGCTCAGCTCACGCCCAGGAGAGCTGCCAGCCAGGCCACAAGAAAACACGAGCAAGTCCGGGAGCTCCCTCCTGCCTATCCCAGAGGAAGGAGCGAGAATCCAGCGCTGGGGAACGCTTCAGTTCTTCCCTGCTCAGCTCGTTTGCTTTCACTCGATGCCCGCGTGTCGCTGTGAAGGTGGAAGCTGCGACGCATCCAGCTGTCCCAGCGCCGCGTGCCGGGGCAGATCCACGCACCTGCTTTCCTGAGCTGCGCTAGATTTTAGGGAAGTCGCAGCCTGCCAATGACAAGGTCTTTTAGTGAAAGGGACGATCAGTTGAGTCTCCATATATTAGTTATCCACACACACACAGGGAGGTGGGTCATTCTCGTTTTCATGTACATCCATATATAAAGTGTACGTTGCCCTGCAGAGATTTTATATATCATATATATATATATATAAAATTTTAAAAACCCTCCAAAAACCTAAGCTAGGAAATCTCAAATGCCCAGGACGGCCATCCTCTCACGCCTGTCCAAGGACCAGGAGAGGGGCATCAGATCAAGTCTTATGGAAACATTCACGTTACCCTCCCTCGCCCTACCTCTGCCTACCGCACGACGGGCTCAGTCAGCGCCCTGAGTGCCTTCGTCAGTCCCACTCTGCCCCAAGGCTCCCACGCTCAGTTCTCCCAGGTTCTCCGCCGGATCCGCGCTGTGCGTCAGCCTCCCCGAGTGAAGGCAATCTTCAGCCAGGCGCTGCTCTGCTGCGGCGCTTCCCACCGCTGCCTCACCGTTGTCCCGGGATGGGTCCTTCAAAGGCTCCAACAGGTCCGTGTCTGCCCGGGGTGCGTGGGCACACAGGTCCTGCACCTTCTTGTTGAGGTCATTGCGCTCCGTTTGCAGGGCTCGGCACAGTTTCTCCAAGCGCTGGATTTTCACCTGAAGCCCCTCTAATTCTTTGTCCCGAAGGGTTTTCTGCAAATAGAGAGGCAGTTCAGATCCCACCACCTTGCGGGCGGCGAGGCAGAAAGGGGGAGAGCCAAGGGTTCCCTAGAAATCTGTTAATCATTTTTGTGAAGCTGGGATATAAAAACCCAGCTGGGATATAAAAACCCAGGGAAGCTCAAGGGGAAAACACCCCAGACCAAGCAAACATTTGGTGTTTGCAGAACCTGATGCTATTGTCACCGCTTCCTTCTTCCTTTGCCCTCCCCCGAGGTCAAGAGACTGCCTGGCTTCTTCCACCCACCTCTGCACTAATTAACCATCGCTCCCACCGTGTGACAGAGGGCTCCCACCACCGCATCCAGGGAAGAAAATCAAGCTGAAAGGAAACCCACACCACCCGCCCCAGCCTGCCTGTCCTGCTACCCCTCGGCTCCAGCCCGACACCACAGACCACACCGCCGCGCTGCTCTGCCTGCCTCAGCCCCAGCCCCCTCACCTCCTCAGCCATTTCCAAGAGCGCTTTGTTGCTGCTCTCCCAGCGAGAGCGGTACATAGTGGTCTCTTTCTCCAGCTTCTTGATTTTCTTAGTCATCTACAGGGTGAGGGTGACAAAAAGGGAACAAATTAAGTCACAGGCAGAGCGCTGCAGTTACATCTCACGTGTCCTCAAACAGGCACCCACTATCCCAGCGCAGAGTGAGGTTCTGCTCTTCTGGGTCTCCTTGCGGTCGGCTTCACTGGGGGGAAACAGTGACCAGGCAACAACAAACCAGGGGACGGGGGGTAGCGTTGCTTGTTCTGATGCAGCTGGGGCACAGCAAGGGTGGCATCAACCTTCTACGAGCAGCCAGCTCGGGGCTGATTTTAATACCAACAAAACTAAATATATTTTTTTTAGCTGTGGCTCTTCCAGCTCACAGAAGCACCGAGGAGACAGACAGGCAGCGCCTCCAGCCCACGCAAGCTCTGCCAGGCGGCAAAAGTGTTACCCACCTTCTCCATCTCCTGTTTAAATGTTGTGAACACTTCACTGCTTTTGGAAAGGGTGTTCTGGAATTCTTCAAACTTCTCTGTGTAAAGAGCCAGCTGTGGGGGGAAACAGGGTTACAGCTCCTCACTGCTCACTGCGGCACCTCCTGACAACCTCCCCCAGCAGAGGGGAGATGTCAGCCAAGAACGAACGGAGCGAGTCACCTCGTGACTGGACAAACTGGCAGCACGGAGCTGCTCTGCCAGCACTGGGTACTGGGGAATGTGGAAAAATTCCTTCCTGAGGAAACATCCTCAGAGGCTGATGTGTTCTACAAACATCTCCTGGCCTTGGCAGGAGACACTTGCTGGGTCTGATTCAGCAAGGTCTGATCACACGACTGCTCCCAGCACTGGCAAATGTGCTGGTAAAAACCAAAGCTCCTTTTTTCCCAGAAGGCAGAATTGCCGGAGGGAGTCTCAGCTCACACGGTGTGGACACAGGCTCACCAATGCCAAACCCAGGAGCAATCCTGCCCCTGTGTTTTCCAGATTAAAGGAACTTCAGGTTGTTCTCCACTTAGGGAGGAAGAAAAATTCAACAGACGGAGTGCGCAGACCTGGTAACTCACCTGCTGCTTGAGATGGGTCTCCTGCTGCTTCATCAGCTCACACATCCTCTGGGACTCCACAGCTTCCTTCAGCAGCTAGGGAAGAGCAAAAGCAGTTACCTGGTGGCTACCAGGGAAGGCTCTCAACACGCCCCCGCACAGCCAGCGCTTGGCCTGCAGAAACCCAAAGAGCAGAGCAGGGCTCCGGCCTTGCTCCCGAAGCCGCTGGGCACGCAGGAGGCCCAGGGTGGCCCGATCCGGGCTCTGCACTCAGCAATCCAACAGTAACAAGCCTCCACAGAGGGACAAGGCAAAAAGCAAAGCGCTCGCAACCGTTCAAGAGCTGCTGCAAGACTTACAAAGTCCTTCTCCCGCTGGTGTCTCTCCTCTGCCTCCTTCAGCATCTCCTGCGCCTGCTGGAGCTTGGCATCTACCAGCTGCTGCTGCAGGTCCTTGTGTTTGAACACCTTATCGATGTGCTGCCAAGGGAACACCACCCGTCACTGACATGCCCAGCGCAGTCCTTGCTGCCCGGGCAGCTCCCAAGGGAAGACCCCAGAGGCCCCTTCTCCCCTCCAACAGCAGAAACACGCCTCACCGGGCAGAACGGGCGCACCAGAGCACCCTACAGCCGGTCCCCTGCCCTGACCCACCTCTTCCCGCAGCTCGTACTGCTCAATGAGCTTCTTGAGCCGCTCCGCCAGCTCCATGTTCTCCTGGCGCAGCTTGGAGTTCCTCTCGTTGTGCTGCTCCATCTGGAGCTGAATGTCATTCAGCGTCACCTGGAAGTGGGATGTCACCTCCTTCCGCTTCTCCTCTTCCTCCCGCGCACGCTGGACACCCTCCTCCTGTGTGAGGAGGGCAGAGACAGCAGAGACACGTCAGCCTCTGTGCTGGGCAGGCAGGTGAGCAAACTACCCAAACTGTGATGCTCTGAACCCTCCCAGCCCCCCACTATTGCTTGTATCAATCAGGAAGGGACCTGGGGCCTTTCCCCTCCTTTTCTCCAGCGAATATATCCTGAGGTAACGCTCAGGCGCTGTGGAGAATGATGGCTTAACAGCAAAATTAAAGCACTGCCCTGGGTGGCAGGCTGTGGACAACCATTGGTAAAGGTGAGCTTGCCAAAACTGCTCACGGCAAGCGATCCAAGCGCTTGGGATGAAGCGGCTCTTGGAGTAGAGCCCAGGAGGCACTTGCCTTGAGGGTGCGGTTGTGCCTCTGGAGCTCGCGGCACAGGCTCTCCAGTTTGCTGCGGGCCAGGATGGCCTTGCTGTGCTCGCTCTGCAGGTGGTCCTTCTCCTGCACCAGCTGCGTCTGCTTCTTCTGCAAGATCTTCATCTGTTTCTGGGAATTACGGTGCTCTTCCAGCTGGGTTAGGGGAGCAAAGGGCACAGATGCAGCAAGACAGACAGGGCAATATGCTGTGCCCCGATGAGGGGATGTGCTCTCCGTGCTCTGAGAGGAGTACAAGAGCTTTGTAACACAAAAGATGCCACTTTTGAGCAGAGCGGGACTGACGCAGAGCTCAAAGTCCCCTGGGCACGGCCTTTCTCCTTCCCGAATTTGTGTCCCGCTGGAATCTGAAAGACTTGCACATTCAGCCAGCACCCCCACAGACACGCTGCTCAAATGGAGCAGAGCTCTGAGCACAGGAAAAACCTGCACACATCCACTGTGGCCACGCACAGAGCGCCCCACACCTCTCCTCTGCTCCAGATCCATGCACAGAACTAGATCTGCACCTAGAACTAGCTCTGGTTAAACGCGGCATCAGACCGCGCATCGTATGGCTGAGTGCGCACACGTAGCAGCATGGTGACTTTGCCAAACACACATTTCTTGCTAGGAAATTATCAACAGAAATGCAGTGACCGAGTGGCAGAGACAGCAGACGTATCTGTGCAGTCTCCTGTTGCGGCTGGGCCTGTCAACTCACAGCTCAGCCCTGCCTGCAGAGATCGGGACACGCAGGCTCAGCGGAACAGGCCACAGTACGCTCCTGGCACAGGACGGGCAAGAGATGCAGCTTCCACGTTAGAGGAGCAGAGAGAAAACAGATCTGAAGTCCTCTTACACGCAGATTTGCCAAAAATACCCTTGGACATGCTTACGCTTCTGCAAACATCCAACACCTGGCTGGACCAAGCAACGTCTGTCCTCTAAAATTTGGGTATCCCGCACCGCAGAGATCTCAGAACACACATTGCAAAGGTCCATGTGTGTTCCTGGCCTGTCCCTCTCAACATCAAGAGGAAAAAAAATAAACGTACAGCCCTACTCTGCCTCCTCAAGCAGCTCCTGCGCTCACTGCTGCAGTGTCCTCCAGCCCCAGAGCCTGGAACGAAGAAATAAGCACTCACCAGCTCAGCATATTTCTTGCACAGTGCTGCTAGTTTCTCCTCTGGCGTGCTCAGGGTGTTCAGCGTCTGCATCAGCAAAGTGATTTCTTTGCCTGGAATGAGACACAGAATTCTGAATAAATAAAAAATAAAATCACTTACACAGAGTTCTGGCTTATAAGGACAAAGACAGGAGAGACAAACCAGGTCTCACAGCCGTGCCTGCCCTGGGCCAGAGCTACCATCTCCAGCGCCTTCTCAAGACTCTGCCCCAAAAATTTCACCACATGCAGGGGGTGAACAACGGAAGCAGCTGGGGAGAGACCTGGTTTTCAGAGCAGGAAACCACCACTGGGCTGGCTAGAGAGGGTCGCATCCAGCAGAAGAGAAATCCACAGAATCCGGAGGCTGCAGCAGCACGCAGGAGCTGTCAGTGCCTTCACAGCGCTCCGCGTGTTCCCTCCCGTACCACAAAACGGGACGCCGTATTGTTCCCAAACGCTGCTGCACACTGCACCCGAGGCACTTCTTTCACTGACAGTAATTAGCGCGGCATAAAAACCAACGTCTGCCCCGAAGTTCTCAGGCTGGCAGCACAACCAGAGCAGGGAACCTCTTACCTAGGCCCTTGGCTTTCTTCTTTTCCTGAGCCTTCTTCTGATCCCGCTCCCCACACTCCTCACCGGGTCGAAACTCTTCGGTCCCCTTCGTGTTTTCCTTCTCCCCGTTCATCTCGGGGCTGCCCGTCTCCTGGTCACCGTTCCTTGGGGACTCGCTACGACACTTCTCAGCTTCTTCTGGTTCCACAGGCTCGCTCTGCCCGCCGTCCTCGCCCGGACCCTCCTGGCTGGCATCCACACAGTACGTGTTCAAGATGTCCTCAAGCTGCCTGCTTAGCTCTTCCGAGACGTCCCGCACGGCGGGCCGGGAGGACTTGGTGTCCTCCTGTGCAAGAGGAGCTGTGGGAGAGGGGAACAGGAAAGCGTGAGACTTCCCCTGAACCCTCTGATCTCTGGGCTCTAGAAGCACACGGCAAAGGGAAGGTTTCCCGAGCACCCCACCGCACCGAGGCTGCCTAAACTTCCAGCAACATAAGCTGCTTTGTTCTGGCTGCGTCTCCAGCCAGCTGCCCTGACAATGGAGGTGCATTCCTAACAGCCTCTCTTTTGATCACGAGAGCATGACCAAGCCCCTGACATCTGTCAAGAGCAAAAATTCCCCTCCCTCCCCACCGTCGTTTAACGAAAGCAGGTTGTGCGTGAGCTTTCCCTCATAGGAACTGCTGGCTAATATCCCCAGAGCCAGGCTTTTTTACATTACAATAGATTTTTAAACCTGTGTTAGCCTCTCTCCTCGCATATAAGAGCAGCTGCACGTCTCAGATCACACATATCTCGTCCCCAACAGCAGACACCCAGGGAAAGAGCAGGCAGCACATCCTTGGCTCCCAAACTTCCTCCAAATGAGAGACTTAGAGCACTTGGTTATTAAAATAACTTTACTCGCTGCGTGTTTCCTCCATCCCACATATACTAGGCATCAGAATACAAGGCAGGGTTAATTTTACCCCAGCACCTACTCGATTAGACCTGGTTTTTGTCTTCCAGAGAATAATTTTTACGAAGTGCCAGTAACAGGGATGGTCACTCAATGTAATGCTTCCCCAAGGAAAGAGTTGTCTGACATTTTTTAACAGAATCCTTAAGCAAGGATAAATAATCCATCATTTTCAGGTGAGAATCAACCCCGTGCTTCCGTCAGGAAGCAGGTAACTACTTCAGAACTGTACACACACAGAAATAGCAAGAAATCAGGATTTTCTGCCCCAGGAATCACAGCTGCTCTTACACAAGTGAAAGAGCTGGATACAACAGCCCACCCTCATACGGAGAAAGCAACACCGCACCTTCCAGGGGTGCCGCGGCCTCCGGCGCGTCGCCCTCCTCCAGCCCCAGCCCGCTGGTTGTTTTGGCGGAGCCGGCAGGTTGCGGGGCTGCTTTGGTCTCCCCACCTTGGTTCTTCATCCTGACCCTCCTCAGTCTCGACAAACCCTAGAGAAAGGGAAACAGAAACTACTTCACTGTCAGAAGTAACACTTTGGAGGATCTCGGGAACCATCAACCCAGACACCGGGAAGGAACTTGCTCTGGGCAGAGGCTGCCACCCGCAGCTCCGTGCTGAGGAAAGCAGCGCTGGGTTTTCAGTTTACACCTCACCCCAAAGCTCCGCGTGGCGGGGGGACTCCTCTTCCAGCCGAGGAGAGCTGGCAGCAGCCCTTCCCCGAGCCCGGCAGCACCTCCCGCCTCACCCAGCACACCGTTCCCCCAACGTGCTGGGCACCACCTCCCGGGCCCCGGCTGTCCTTCCCTCTTGCCCCCACTGCGGTTTATTCCTGAATTTACAAATTCTGGGTGGTCTGTGTGGGCTGGCAGAGGAACCCTGTCCCCGCAGCGGGGGATCCGCAGGGCAGAGCCCCAACAGCAGGGAGGTCAACACCTCCTAAAGCCGCACAGCTGGCTGAGGAAAGCCGGCTGGTGCTCAGCACTGGCAACATCAACCAGCATCACCGTGAGCTGGTGCTGACAGGCCGAGCTGCGATCCTGGCTCCTCTCTCCTCATCCTCTCTCCCTCCGCAGGGCTGTGGTGCGCTCTCCCCTTCCCACCCGCACTCCCTGCTCTAGGTACGATGCTAATGAGGGGCAGGGGTGCTAGCGATGGGGCAGGGGCACTAACAGCGGGGCAGGGGCACTAGTGATGGCGCAGGGGCACTAACGGCGGGGCAGGGGTGCTAGTGATGGGGCAGGGGCACTAACGGCGGGGCAGGGGCACTAGTGATGGCGCAGGGGCACTAACGGCGGGGCAGGGGCACTAACAGCGGGGCAGGGGTGCTAGCGATGGGGCAGGGGCACTAACAGCGGGGCAGGGGCACTAGTGATGGCGCAGGGGCACTAACGGCGGGGCAGGGGTGCTAGTGATGGGGCAGGGGCACTAACGGCGGGGCAGGGGCACTAGTGATGGCGCAGGGGCACTAACGGCGGGGCAGGGGCACTAACAGCGGGGCAGGGGTGCTAGCGATGGGGCAGGGGCACTAACAGCGGGGCAGGGGCACTAGTGATGGCACAGGGGCACTAACGGCGGGGCAGGGGTGCTAGTGATGGGGCAGGGGCACTAACGGCGGGGCAGGGGCACTAGTGATGGCGCAGGGGCACTAGTGATGGGGCAGGGGCACTAACGGCGGGGCAGGGGCACTAACGGCGGGGCAGGGGCAGCCGAAGCTGCTCCCCCGGAGGCGCGGGGCTGCTCGCAGCAGCACAGAACGCTGCCGACACCTCCCGGTGCCATTTTGCGGCAGTTCCGCAGTGCCCTCGCCCCCCCCCCGGGGAGCAGCCCGGGCAGGGCTGGGGGAGGCCCAGCACAACGGCACACGGCGGTGGCTGCGGCCAAGCACGTGTGTCACCCACCCACGTGCAGGCGGCGGCCCTGCCCCCCCCCCCCCCCCCCGGGGCTGCCCCCCCCCTCCCCGGGGCTGCCAGCCCGCACACCGGGCGCTCTTTCTCCCTCCCCGGGCTCCGACGGCCGCCCCCGCAGCCCCCCGGGGTTGTACCAGCCGTCCCCCCCCTCCGCCTCGGCCCTCGCCGCCGGCCCGGCCGCCCCCGCCCCTCACCGTGGTCCCCCCCCATTAATATTTCACCCCATCTCTAATTAACGCACGCCTGTGCCCCCCCCCCCCAGCCCCGTTAACGCCTCCGCCGGCGCCCCTGGGTGAGCCACCGTGCCGGTAACGGCACACGCGCCCCCCCCGGTGACGTCATGCACGCACCCCGTGGCGTCAGCGGCAGCGGTCTGACGCAGGGCTCCCCGCTCTCCTCAGCCAATCAGCGCGCCGGAGCCGGCGGCCCCGCGGTACATGGGAGGGAGGGGGGAGCGGCGCAGCCCCGCCGGTGCCGGTGCCGGTGCCCGCGCCCGCGGCCCCCCCGGCTCCGCCGCCTCCCGCCGGCCCCGCGCTGAGGGAAGCGGCTCCGGCCCGGGCCTCCCAGCGGCCGCGCACTGCGCATGCGCCAGCCCGCGCCACCGCCCAATCAGCGCCGGGGCGCCGCAGGGGCTGCCGGGAAACACCGGGGAGACGCGGCCACGGCGGCGGGCGGCCCTGCGGACTGCAGCTCCCGGCGTGCCCCGCGCGGCGCAGCCCTGGGGACTACAGCTCCCAGCGTGCCCCGCGCAGGGAAGCCCCGCCCCCCCGCCCAGCGCAGCCGAGCCCGAGGCCGCAGAGACCCCCAGCGACCCCCGGCCCGGCCCCACAGAGGCCCCCAGAGACCCCCGGCCCAGCCCCACAAACCCCCGCCAGCCCGGACCCCTTCTCCCCGGAGATCCCTGCCAGCCTGGCCCCGTCCATGCTGGCAACCCCTGGCCCAGCCCCGCAGACCCCCAGCCCCGCCCCACAGCTCCCTGCCGCCCCAGGCCTACGAAGACCCCCAGCCCTGCCCCACAGCTCCCCTCCGGCCCATCCCTGTCACCCCCGCGTGACACTCAACCCGAGTCCAGAGATCCCTGCGAGCCTGTCCCAGTTCCCCTTGGAGCCCCCCGGCCCAGCCTCGGCCTACAGAGACCCCCAGCCCTGCCCCGGAGACCCCCCCAATCCAGCCCATGAGCCCCCCGCCGTAGACAGCCCTCGGTTTACTGCACAGATGGAGTTTATTCATTTCACAATAAGGACTCCCCAAACACGAGCTGCGGCCCCTCGCATTGCCCCCACGGGCACGGCCTTGCCCCCTGCCACGGCCGGCTCGCCCCCACACCCCACAAGTGTTTTTGCTCTGCCCAGCCTGGTGTGTCAGCCTTTGCGCCATGAAGTCTCAGCTAAGTGACTCCAGCCTGGCAGAGGTGTTTGACAGCTCTACAGTGGCTGATACAGTACGTGAGTAAACAAAGGAAAAGAAGCAGGACCACCAGTGAGTCGGGGCCGTCGCTTCCAGGTGTGCCCACCTCACAGCGCTCTATTTACATAAATTACAGAAATTTCATATATATTTTTCTCTGAAGCCCAATTAGACAAATATCTACCTATATATAATATAAAAAATACAGAGATTTAACTTTTTTTTTTTTTGAAGTAAAATGTACATGATCCAACTGTGAGCAGGAGGTAAACCTGAAAACTCAGGCCTGTTGCTACTGAAGTTAATACCACACACTGCTGTCAAGTGTAGCTACATCCTCTTCCTCCAACCCATAAAATGATCCACCCCAACCCAAGTCAGAAAAAAAAAAAACCACCACCCCAGAAGTCAAAACATGTTTTCATGGAAAAAAAAAAATACAATATTTCAAGTAAAGATGAAGATGGGTTTTCACCATTTCAACAGTTCTGTGACGTCAGTCAGTAGCAATGCAAACAAAGCCTGTGCAACAGCAGCTGTGCTTCCCATTTCAAAAACCACTCAAGCATCCTGCCCTCTTCATAGTTACCATCTTTGGGGTCTTGTTGCCTTTTTTTTTTTTTTTATTTTCTCCTTGTAAATACCACTAGCAGTTCTTCAAAAAAACAAAACAAAACCAAAAAAAAAAAATCTAGACAAAGGGAAGAAGCCTTCCCCCCAGAAAAATATTCCCAGGAGTGGGAGAACTTCTCATTTCTCTGTCCATTTACAGTATATTTCAGGGGAACTTGGCCCAGGTTCAACAGGACTGTCCGCTGAAGGAGGGGCGCAGAAAGGCCAGGGCTAAGCTTTGCTCTTGGCAAATTAGAGTCTTTAATAAAGAGTAACATGTGCAAAAAAAATTAAATAGATCAACCCAGGTTTCCAGAATTATTGTTGTCAGAATGCTTACTTTCTATGTGTGTTCTTACCCAACCCGATGCTGGAATCTCAATTAAGTACCCAAGGTAAGAAGTGACATTTGGAAGAGATCACCACAAAGAAAAATATAACCCAAGAGGTGCAGTCTGTTACCTCAGTGTCCTTCCTCCACCCAGATGCCAGCTTTAAAGACACGTATGCAGCAGCAAAAAGAAAAGTGTAAGAACATCCCCTTCTCTTCATGAGGACAAAGCACTGTTGCTAGTTGTTTGAAGGAAGAAGAGTTTTCTAACAGGTGGAGTGGGTGCTCAGCCTTCCATTTGCGAGGAGGGGATGGGTGATCAGCTGCTCCCAGTTGCTTTCTGGCAAGGTTGTGGTGTTCTTCCCCCCCCTCCCCACCCCGCGGGCACATTATAGCTGGAAACCTTCCATGGGGGCTTCAGGTTGCTGGAAGATGAATTGCTGCTGGTTCTCATCTACCTGGGGAGCTAAAGCGGAGTCATCCTCTACTCCAAAGTAGTGCTCAATCAAGTCAAAGGCCTTCTGGTAGATCTCTTGGTTCTCGTGGCTCTGTAGGAACTCTATCTTATCCAAACCTTGGAGGGGAAAAAAAAAAAAAAAGTGGAATGCAATGAAACAAGGAGATCTTGATATTTGCACTGTCCCACATCCATCCTCCCACCCTTGCCCCCGTTCACTGCAAGAACCTTTGTCTGTGTTAAGATTTGCATTTTTGTGAGCAGCACTGACATCTAAAGCTAACTATTCCAAAGCTGCTTGGGATTTCATCTGTATCAGGCAGCGTTAATGTCTTTTTCAATAGTAGGTTTTGCTGACACAGCTAAAGCAGATGTGCTCCCAGCTCCCTGCTGGAGACTGAATGAGATTGCAGTGAAATTAAAACAACTGGCCCTGAACAGTTTGGTAGTTACAGGGGGTAGGGAGGAGAAGGAAGCAGAGCCAGTTCCAGTAGCCTCCAGCAGAAGGGCAGCAACAGCTTTAGCTGTCCTAATTAAATTCACTGCCGAACAGAAAGCACCCAAGCACAATATACTCTCAAGAATTTCAAGAATTATTCTTACTGGGAGAATCAGGACACACAATGTAAGAGTCAGTGAGAGGGCAAATCAGACACTGGCAGCATACAGGGAGTTTCAGACCAAAATAGGAACTGCTCCTCAATGCATTAAGAGCAGGACAAAAAAAACCACCAAATTAAGGCACTCCAGGGAAAGTTGAGTCTCTCTGGATTTCTACTATACATCTACAGTGTAGAACCAGGTACAGTTAGAGCAATCTTAGACCCAGAAGTGTCACTTTTACTTAGCTCAGCTTATTTCTGATTAATACTCCCAACTGGTGCAAGCCACAATTATCAGCTTGGCCTCCAGGTCTAGGAAGCTGGGATCAGAAGTATGACAGTTTTTACTTCCAGGTATTTTTGTCCTACACCCAATCGTTAAGAGTCTAAAAAGACAAGATTACTGGAGCAAATACTGGCTAGTTTGGAATATATTGGATCCCTTAACACAGCAGAAAAGCAACCAAAAAAAGCCTAGTATAGTAGACACCTGTCAATACATCCTGTGGCATTCAAGGTCAATAGCACCGAGGCCACCAGCCACAACCTACCATAGGCCTCCTCGATCAGGCTACAGTACGGGTTGATGCCTGTCCCACTCTGGTTGGCCTCCTGCTCTCCAAGCCTCAGTATGTTCTCCAGGCCGTTCAATGCCACCTGAACAATCTTGGAGTCCATGACAGTCAGCAGGTCACAAAGAGGCTTGATACAACCCAAGTTTACCAAGTATCTGAAGAGAGAGGACCAAAACCATACACTTGTTCAGGATCTGGCAAGCATCACCTCTGCTCAGTTAGCAAAAGCAAGGGAAACGAGTCAAAGTACAATTAAGTTAACGTATATATTTACTGTTCTGCAAGGTTAATTCTTAGCCATTTATTTGCATTTGTATACACACCCCCTCTAAGAAACCTGCTAACTCCCTTTGAAATCCAGGTGCTACTCAAATTAAGTTTAAGCTGTCATCAAGTTTGGACATTTAGCCTAGTTAAGATAACTAAGGGGTGGGGGGGTGGGGGGGAGAGAAAGTAGTCTGGACTGGCTTATCCTTATTCAGAAGGAAGCTACGGTTTACAGCACAGTATACAATCCAGCTACAGCTTTGTCTGTGTCTCAGCTACTCTCCTGGAGATTCTCCAGATTACTCCCTTTAATTGTCTTGCAGTTCCCATAAAGACAAGGCTACCATAGCTAAAGTTTTCCCCTAAGAGCAGCCACAGGGAGTACCTGATCTGTTCGGGAGTTCCTCCTGACGTTGCGTTTGTAATGGCCCATGCTGCCTCTTTCCTCGTGCGGAATTCTGCTTTCTGCAAGATTTCTATCAGTACAGGGAAAATGTTTGCATCTATGACTGCCTGGGGAAGAAAAAAAAAAAAGTAGTAAGAAGTTGAATTGGCAACATGGTTTCTAAAAGGCTATTAACAACCTGAAAGAAACATCTACTTCCATTTTCCAACGTAAAAGAACTTTTCAAGCCATACCCTTCAGCTATTCCTCCATTTCATCCCTCAGCCAAATCCTATTAATGCTAGATGTTCAGTTCCTTAACTGGCACAGCGGACAATCCCTATTATTGCATCAATACTGTAGGAGTGCTTTCATCACTTATCTGCCTTTGTATGTAGGTCATTAAAAGGATAATTAAAACTCCACAAGCTCCAGCTTTTCAAAGGGGTATCTCTAATTGAGCATGGAGAAACAGGGGCTGGATCTCCTCTTATTCCATCGATCCAACCTGTGGGACTCATTTCAGGCTAGTCCTTCATGGTACAATTAGCAAGCTTTTTTTAGCTCTTGTTTGGCAGATGGCTGGGAGCAGCAAATTTGCAAATTACTGCAGAGTAAGAGATAGGAACAAAACCAGCTTCTAAGTGTCAGATCAGAAAAAAGTTGCAAATTCTTAATGCCAAGCTTGGAACGTGGGATCATGACAGGTGAGCTGGAGAAGACTGTACCTGTATTTGTGCTCTGTTTCCCGCTGTGATGTTGGATATAGTCCAGCAGGCTTCTTTCCTGATTGACTCCTTGGGGCTACTTAATAAATGAAGGAGACAAGGCAGAGCTGAACAATTCAGAATCACCTTTTGAGAAAAGAAAGCAGAAGTGAGATCACCGGTCTCGGGTACAGAGGTGATGGGCACTACATTGCCCTGAAGGACAGCCGTGTCCCTCACCTGGGTCTGGATGTCATCCCCTGTCACGATGTTGCCAACTGCTCGCAGAGCTGGGGAGGCCACTTTGTAGTCGTTGTGCCTGCAGGGAAAATGGTGCAAGGACACAAACACAACTATTACATCACACGCACCTGGATATTTAGAAGATTCTCTCCCCAGTATCTCCTGCATTATTTACTTAGAATTCCATCCCCTGGCATACAGAAACACACCAAGTTGGCCATATTGCCACTGGATAAGCAAACTGAAAATGAAGGTGCAATACAGACAGTTTTCATCCTTTACGTGCCAATTCCATCACCATCACCTTCAGCTTAATTACAGATCTTACCTTTTACATATCCCTCCTGAACAAAGATGTTAACCCCATGACAACACCCAGAATTTTTCAGGAGAACCTTGGAAGCAAGTATCTTACAGTTCTACCAGTTCTGAAGATGCTAAAGAGAAGAGGCTCATTCAAACTGCACACAGCAAACATTTTTGTCCAAATTTCCAAACAGATATCAGAGAAACAAAACCAAGCTGACTTTTGCTAGACATTATTCTTGCCATCTTCGATTTGCCTAGTAACTAGGCTTCCATAAGCACATTTGAAGTTTGAAAGCACAGGACACTCTGGAGTCCTCTCTCCTTTCACAGACTAGAAGTCTCAGTCTGACTTCTCTTCAATAAGTTCTTCCAGGCATTTCTCTCAGAAAGAAAAGCCAGTAAACTCCAGCTCTCAGCCTGCTTCAGGCCCTGTACTGCTCCAAAGTCAGCTCAGGCACCCATCACCTGGATCCTGCGCACATGAGAGGTGTGAAGAGTGCTTTGACGGGTTTTGATATGAACCCATGCTCAGCCACACGCTTCCCAGTCTCACTGGGCTGAAGCAACAAGACAAGGTACTTACATTAACAGCTCCACCAGTCGCCGACACACTCCCGAGTCAATAACTGCTTGAATTTTCTCATTGGGGCCATCTGATAAGTAGGAAAGAGCCCAGCATGCATCCGCCAGCAAGTCAGAGTCACTGTTGAATAATAATCGGGACAACACTGGCAGGCACGGAGATACCTACAACAACAACCACCAGCCCAGAAGGTTAATCACATCCTGTCAAGGACCGCCACATCTGCATGCAAACACCACACGGTTATGCTGACTGGGAAGATAAGCCCTGGATGTCCACAGCTGCCCTCCCCAAAGTCAGCAGCTTCCTTGTTGGTTCATGTACCTCATAATCACAGTGTCTAAAGTTACCTCCACAGCCTTATTGCTAAACTAAAATTACATTGGTTCCTCCAGGACCAAGTCTAGACTCCTGAGACGAGTGCTACTGTGCATGCTGTCATTTGGAAGCTCCTTACATGTCTTATGTAAGAGTACTGCTCCATTTCTTATTCTTAATAACCCTAAATAGCTCAGCATTCAGAGCAACAGCCATCAACAGCTACACCTCCGAGTACTTCAATAATTTAGATGTGGTTTTATATTCACACTCAATTCAGATGTCATCCCTCACCACAGGCTTCCCAGCTTTGACACTCAAGCTTTCACTTAAAAAAAAAAGTGAAAGCACATTGATCTTAAAACATTTTTGTTCTACCAAAGAAGGATGAGACACCTGAAAGGCCAGCAGAACCTTTTGTTAGTGCTAGTAGCACACCAGGAAAGGGAAAGAGGAAAGCTACCACAGCTCCCACGTAGCTACAGGAGTCCTGTTTTGTAGCATTTAGAGGTCTCAGAATCAAGTTTTCAGTCACAATTCGAGCAAAGTCTCAAAAATGCAGAGTTCCTAAAAAAAGCGTTTAGAAAAGCCCACAGTGTGTGTATGCTACCTTGCAGGGAAGCCTGGGCTTGCCCCTTATTTGAGGGGTCCAGCTGATGGGCTGCCAACACGGAATTTTCAGCAGAAAGGCTGGCAGAAAATCAAACAGGCACTCAAACATCTGCTGAACAGTGCCATCGAGCTCAGGAGGAAAAGCCTCACCCTGTTCCCTCCCAGAATGACTTACAGAAGTCCAACAGCCAAAAATAATTTAGACAAACAGCTTCACTGGGGATCTCCCCATCACCTGTCTGCCAACAAGGGATTTATTCTCACCTTATCAAACTCAGGTGGTGGACTCTTTCCTCTGCACAAGTTTGACAAGGCCCAGACAGCATTTCGTGTCATTGTCAACCTGGTGGACTTCGTAAGGAGCCTAAAGAGACAGTTACCATGAATTATAATCCTTCATGCAGACGCCAGCAAGGAAATCAAAAGAACAAAAACGAGTATGATTTTAAGGAATTCAAACCACTATTCCACTGGCTGTAGCTCAAGCTATGCTGCTTGTCACTTGAACCTCTCAGTAAGCAAGAAGAGAAGTGACATGCAACTACTTCTTCGGATAAATAGCTATTATTCCTAACAACGTCAAGTGACACGGGTCAGAAGGCAAGCTCCACATTAGACAAGTTGCAGAAGGAAGGGCAAGTTAGTCAAGTGCAGTTCCAAGTTCAAGTTCAGCCCAGGCAGACACTCACACCCCTATGTGAGGTCGGACAGTCCTCACTAGAGACCGACTGACACAAACCACGGTCTCTCAGCTCCCATGAGGACAGCAAGTCCTGTGGGCTGAGGACTTCAGTCAACAATCACTGCTGACAGGTGACTGACAGAAGTAGCAGTACAAGCCACGGCATTTGTGACAAAGCATCAGTTTGCCAGGGACAGGATAAAGTCAAGATGGATTCTTTCCAGAGCAACCAGAGCACATGCCTGACAGCCAGATCTTCTGACTACGGTGGGTATGCACCACACCGGAGCTGCAGAGGCAAGGTGGGGTACAGAGACCTGTGCCTTTTCCTCAGCCCTAGAGGAGCCCACTCAGACAAGCACCTGGAGTCCGTAGCACAAGCACAAAGAGCAGGCACCTGGAGGGACACGCAGTGAAAACAGCAAGTCTGGTGACTTCAGAAAGACAAGCGCGCTGCAACAGCACCCGCTTCAGATTCAGAGCGGTGTAAAGGTTTGTGAGAAGGCATGTTATCTACCAAGTCCCACGCTACTGATCAGATCCTTGTCTCAACTGCCAGTTTATCTGGTACCAATGGTTTGATTCCCAGTGATCACCGCCACACATTGCTAGGGAATCTATTCGCCCAGCTCAAATATTGCTCTGCTGCAGTACAGTGGGACTTCAAGAACTGTATTGGCAAGTATTCATGGCTACTCACATTAATAAGGGAGGAAGAATAGCGCAGTTAAGGACATAATCTCTACAGACAGAGCTGTCTCCAGCAATGTTCCCCAATGCCCAGACAGCCTGGAAGGAAACAGCAACAGTTTTAGCATTCACGCAGTTTCTGAACAGAGGAAGAAAGGGTAGTGTGCTAAGAAAGCATTTTCCTGTAATTCCAGTCAAACAGTACTTCAATTTGTGGTCTGGAGCCAGCTGTTAGACACTGGTCACTCATTTTAAACACTGCATTTTTATTATGTGCAAGCCACTGTGTTTCTCTCCCTAACCCCAAAGTAGGAAATGAACCTTACCTGTTCTTGAACATCCTCAAAGTCAGAGTTTAACAGCTCTATAAATATAGGAACTGCCCCAGCCTCAATTACTATTTTTGTTTGTTGAGAAGTTCCTGATGCAATATTCGTCAATGCCCACGCCGCTTCAAACTGAAACAAGCAAATAAGTGACAAAAATAATAAATCCTGATTTCACAAAATATATGCCATTAAATTTTGGTTATAATTCTTTCAACTTCTACTAAAAGGTTGTGAAAGAAAGAAAGCATACCACAACAGGACACCTCAATACTCAAAGGAAAAGGAAAGGATTTTATTTTATTGAGCAATACAAAAGCCACATCTGCTAAATGCCTTCTCAGAGGCTATAGCTTATCAAAGGATTAGCAAGTGAAGGCATCACCAGTCACACCACATCATTTCACCTACACAAGCATTTTCCAGCAAGAAAAGTGAAGCCACATAGCCCATAAACACATGTGGAGTAGAAAGTTTTCTATACCTAGTGCAGACTAGCCAGTTCTAGCCCACCCTCTCATCTGGCCAGCACCACAAAGATGCCTTGAGTTCAAGTGAAGCTGAGCAGCAAGCTCCCTGCTTTTGCCACTCGGGTTTAAAAAGAGATTTCCATTCAGTTCTTCTTGAAAGCCCCTACAATCCATGGCCTTGGGCCAGAAGAGAGGAAGAAAGATGAAGGCAGTCATCAACTCGGATCAAATTCCATGTATGGAAGTATCTTTAACCCCTACAAAGTAACTATAGTTATTACCAAGCTGGAAGGAATCTCAAGAAGCCATCTAGTCTGTCCCTCTGCCCCACGGCAGGATCAGCACTACCTAACCCATTTCCAACAGACTCTTAGTTTGTATTTAAAAGTCTCCAATAATGGAGGTTTTTTCCTCACAGAATTTCTTCCTACACATTTATTCCATGGCTCCACTACCTCCCAGCAGAAATATCAGACACAGGAAGGCCAAATTCTTTTCCGCTGCAGCTGAACTATGTTGGTTTTGCCAGCATTCTTTCAAGAATTTAGAGCAATTTATAATTTCCTTTTTTGCCTAAGCCTTACGTTCTCTCCTATACATCGTATAACCTGTGTCTTTTAGATTTAAGACACCACTTTTCCCTGAGAGCACCTGTGGGTTCATGTTGCTAAGCTGCGAAGGTTAAACAGCTACATGCCATGAAGAATTCATAACCCATCTCCTTTACCTGTAGTGTGCAATTTTCACTTCTTTTCAGGAATTCGACAAATCTGTCCACCACTCCCTGAGTGTTTATCACTTCATCTATCGGAGGATTCGGCTCTGAAACAGCAAGGCAGCATCAAAACTGTATATAGGTCTAATGCAGGGGAATAACAAGCATGAACTATTACTGAATTGAATGATCTCAAGCTGTACTGAGTTCAGCAGGACAAGTCTCCGGAATCACTTTCTGTACAATTCATACAACTGTAAATCATTAGCAATATAATAGATCATCAAGTTTCTAGATTTCACTTTCTTGCCCCAAGCTCAAAGCTGCCAAACTTCTGTATAATACATGTGCAAAAATGCTTGCAAAAGAAAAGCTACATCAGATCCCATGGCAGGGATAAGTTCTTTTTACCTTTGGAGAGCAACTTCCTGAATTTCTGAGTAGTTGCTAGCTGTAGATCAGGGTCATCTGAGAAAAGCATCTCTACCATCTCTCTCGTGATCACTCCCTCCTGAAAAGATGCAAAGGGGGACAGAACAATGGTTCCATTTCACACTGAGATTATTTAAGGCATCACAGTCACAACAGCCTACTGTGATTTTTGTGCTTAGCTAGTAATCCAAAGCTTCAAAATTTGAGATTACAGCACACTATTTACTTCCTGGCAAACCTCTCCAGTTCACGGTAGTAATATTTCCAACATTCCCAAAAGCAAGAACTAAAAAAAAACCACTGAAGTTTGTCAGCTCTATGCAGTCCACAGTATTAAGTCTATCCGAAGGCGCAACTGCAACAAGGAAAGGCACCTTACCCCACATGTTGTGGAACTAACATAAGAATCCACAAGGAGACTATCAAACATGGAGGCATCTTCATTGATCAACTCCACATTTCTTCTTTTAAAGAGCTAGTGGGGAACAAAACACAGGAGTCATTATTAGAAAGCAATGACGAACAGTCTTCAAAACTAGACATTCCTGTTCCTCAAACAAGATACAGTCAGCTTGACTGAACGCAACCTGAATAGGGAAGCGGTCATTAATAACAGCTCTGCACTCTGAAGACTAGTTTGGCATACAAACCCCAATAATAAAACACGCCAAGTCTTGCCCTCAGATATGCAAATGCACAAGTCACCGAGACACTGGTACAAGCAAGTGCAGAATTTGACCTAACAAGTTAGGGAAACTGGGGAGAAGGCAGCTTGTAGATGGTACACTAACAGAGCAAGTATTTAGTCTGAGCCACACACATCACCTGGAAATCACCTCTTACTTTCATAGCCCTCCAAGCCAAAAAAATCAGCTCAGAATTAAGAAATATATGCAGCCCATACTTTCACTTGCTCTTCCTGCTTCTCAAGGAAATAACCCCATTCGCCAATTAATCCAAAAAACCCCTTGAAAAACAAGGATCTGTGAATAAAAACCTCCAGTACCCCAAGGACAAAGCACCTGGAGAGCTCTTGATGTGAGCTACACTCTGTACTAGGTACAAAGAAAAAGAGAAAAGCAAGATCTGAGTTAGAACAGGAAAACAAGAGGACTGCCAACGAACCTTATTGCACAGATCCTTGAAGATTCCAGTTTGGCAGCAGCACAATCCTGGTTGTGTTAAGGCTGTACACAAGCTAGTCAAGATGACAGTTACCTGTTGCTCTCGTTTCTGTTTGCGCAGCTGAATTCCTTCCTCTTCTCTTCTCCGACGCATTTCCTCAGGATTTAGGGCTTTGTTCTTGTAACTCTTCATTCGATAGTTATCCTTCGCAGGACTCGCCATGGTTTCTGTGAAGAGGAAGAAAAACCCCATCTGTTTCAGATTTCTTGTCACTCTGCTCCTTTACCCACACATCCTTTCTGACAAGGAAGCCTGTGCACACGAAGCAGCATGGAACAGCCAGATTAAACAAACTTACTTGCAAGAGCTGGTCTCTAACACTCAAGTAGAAGCTTCAAGTTGGAATATGATCCTAACCTTAGCTCCTGTGATATACCGTTAAGGCAAAAGTGTTACAAAGTTTCTAGGAAGCAAAAGAATAGATTTACTGTTCCAAAAGGAACCTGGATTCAACTTTGTAATACTGAGCACGTTACCCAGGTGAAAGGTGTCTATTCCAAGAGCCCCACTGTCCTCAGGAGGGTTGTAACTAAATTCTACTTTGTTTTTAGTAGAAATTATTTCCCTTGTATCATCACAGCATAAACCACACCCTGATTTTTTCTCCCCAAGTTTCAGAGGTGCACGGTGCATGAATGGCAAAAATACAACAGAACTCACAGCAAACTAAGGCCTCGATTTTACAGTAACAATAAGAATGCTGCAAAAAGCAAAGCTGTCCATAACATATAGGCCACGTCTGTCCCACCAGGTTACTGCAAGTGTGCAGTACCTGACCTACTTATTTTGCTGCTTCATATCTGACTAATGCGGTACTTCAAACTGGATTACTTGTGTACTTGCCTCCTAGTCAGGGAAGTGACACTCCACTATTTGGCACAGTTAAAGGCAACCAAGGCCAAGCAGTAACCTGAGCACAGAAGGATATAAATTCCTCAGGCTGCATCCAGCTGTAATCCACTGTTTCAACCACATCCACTCCTTTTCTACATCTTTCCAAACTCTCCCTTTTTCCCCCGTTTATGACAGATTATTTGCGTAATACCTGTGCCTTTCTCAGGGCACTAAGGAAGCAACCATGATACACAACAGAGTGCTCAGTAACCTTGAGAGCAACTTACTCCTCTGCAGAAGTCTGCTGGCCACTATCTTTGTTTTCTTCTAACTGCTAAGGGCAGGTGGAAGAAGTGTCCTGTGGAAGTATGCAGTACTACCTCCTTACCTCTCCTCTTTCAAGCTTTAAGCACTCCTCAGCCACATTGCTTACAAGAAGTTTCAGGCTGACTTATCAATTGCCTCCAGCCATTCTGGAGTCCTTCCAAGATCAGCTGGAGAAGTTTCAGACCTTACTGCCCTCCTACTAAGAAAGCCCACAGCCAAGCCAAAGAAAAAAAACCTGACACATACAGTGTACAAATATCCAACATTTCATTGCCATGGAAAGAGGAAACAACTAGGAAAAAAACCCCGTATTTTAACAGGAGAGCAAAAAAAAAAAACACCCCAACTTCCAGTTCTACTGTTTCCCCAAAACAGCTAAAAAGACACCAAGCATTGTGGAAAAAAAATGCTATTTCACAGCATCTGCTTCCTAAGAGGGCAATCTCTTCCCTAGCCAAAACTTCAAGAGGACATTCTTCTGAAAAGCAACGGATCGAGAAAAAACTCCACCAAACCCCAAGTTCCTCTGGTGATTTACACTGTAATAGAGAGGCATGTCCCTGGCAAACAGCCCTGACCCCACGCTGCTCAGAGTTGTGAAACAGTTTTGAAGCTCATCAGCCAACAGCTGCACCCAAAGACAACGCCAGGCTTGAAGAGGTGCAGCATGATGGGTTGCAAGTTTATTGGCACCTCTGAAGCTAAAAACAAACCACCAACCTCAACTCTTCGGCAGTAAAAGCTGTATTCCAGTGCCAGGTTAGAAAGTCTTTTTCAGTAACTTGCTTAGGGCAAAGTAGCCAGAAGTTGTAAGAAAAAAGGACTACATCATGCTGAGCACCACTAAAGAAAAGGCATAGAGCCTCAAAACTGATTGTAGGGTTGAAGCAATCAACTTACAATAGGTCTTGCAAAATCTTGAGCCTTACAGAAGTTTACCTTTCTTAAATACTCCATTTTATAAGGTCTGTCCTCAATAAAGCCAAGGCAAGAAACCTACTCACACCACACTACACACGGCAGCTGGACTGTACCTGACAGCCTTACTACGAAGCCTCTATTAAACCACTAATTTTTTTCCTGAGTTCATTTCTCATGAATTTCAGAGGAAGAGCTGGCCTGTCTCTAAAGGCATTTGACAGTACTTTCCAAAAGACCATTTACATGGCAAAGTGCAGAGATTGAAGATCACAGGAACTATGCAACCGCTCCCACTCATCCATCCCTCTTCCCAGCAGCACTGTATGGCAAGACTGAAGAATTTTTAAATTCTTTTTAACTGGAAAGCAGTTAATTCAGAAGACAGAAGATTTTAAAAAAATCTACAGGCTTTAAATGCTTATATCTGATTTTACAGTAGCAAGGTGTGTCATCTACATATACATTTTAATTCAGAAAGTGTATTTAACTAGCACTGCTATGTCACTGTATTCATATTACTACCCAACGCTAATGGCTGGTACAGCCACACAAAAGAGTTGCTATCTTAATTCTGAAGATTACAACAGAATCCCTAACAAAGACAAATTAGTTACCTCCCTTTGGAAAGTGAAGCCTCCAATTCAAAGGTAGTTTTTAAAGAAAAGGAAGACAAAAAAGTGATTAAATGACTTAACAGTATACACAGGATTTCCAGCCAGTTAGTCATATAAATAGCTAAGTGACACATGACAGTTCAGCTGCCTCTAAACTTGCACAACCCCACTCAGCTGGGCACACCCTGGACCCTGCTCTGGGTGTCCAGAAAAGAGCCAGAGACACTCAGACGTGCTGCAAAGTCTCAGAGCACATTCAGCATGCTCATCAGCTTGTGTGGTTTAAGGATTTGTATTTCCAGAGCATCAAGAACACTGCTATACTGCAGGGAAGCCCCAGATACAACTAGCCCCTGAAGAGGGATTTTTCACATCAGCGGTGTAACAGCACATCACTGTGCAACGGTCTCTCTGGCACTTAATTTCCTATTTTCTCTTGCACACATTTCTCTCTTCAGATGATTTCCATTGACTTTTTCCAGTCCATCATCTGTGTCAATACTTTAATGACATCAGAATGCTAATTTGCGACATTATACCCCATTTCCATGGCAATGGATCAATGTCACAAATGCAGGATTATGACTTCACAGTGAACTCAGCAAATGCTGTAGGCACCACGGACTGCAGCAAGCCCAAACACATGAAACAAAACAGACAGCAGGATGCCAGGCACGTACAAATTCTTTACTCATAGTGTTTTGGTACAAAACATCTAGCTCATCCAGTGTATCTGCAAGTCGCGCTTTGTTATTAACTATTAAATTCTATCAGTGTGAATACCCGCAGAACAATCCCACTAAACCAGACTATTGGAGTAACCCGGACTGTCAGGTTAGGGAAAGCAATCACCTGCTCAGACACGAGTGATGCACAGAAGATACTCAAAAGACAGATTTTTCACATTGCACCTGAGAAGTTTCACTTTTACAGAAAAGCCCTCGACTGTAAAGTGGCAGTGGAAACTTAACTAGAGCAAGTTTCTTTAACTGCTCTAAAGTTTTAGCTGCTGCATTTAGGCAGCTCTGATTTTAACCTCTACAAAATGCTGTACTACTGGGACAGCACCTCGCATTGCACTTCTCCTAGGACAGTTTTTTCTTCTTTAAGAACCAGCTAAGCCCTGCCTTAAATCAAGATAGTATCAGCTCACACCCTAGAATTACAAAATTGTTCTGATGTTGTTCCAGCCAGAACTCCAGGGCTCCAAGCTTACCTGCAGCACACTCCAAGGAAGCTGGGCAACAAGGCTTTTTCCTTCTATACCGCAGCAGCTCACCCGGAGCAATTTGCGCAGCCTGCAGCTGCTCCCGGTCCCCCTTTTTCCCCTGAGACCACACCAAACAGACTGCACACCAGATAAACCGTTCTGGCAGTGCCTGCAGCCTGCTCACCACTTATCTCTCCCCAGAAGCCGCCCCCCTGACCATCCTCCTGGCACGACAGGTACAGGTACCCGTTCATGTGATGGGGAAAGGCTGCAGGCACCCAAGCACGGGTGCCTGAGGAGGCACAGTGCTGTGAGCCCATCTAGCAACTTGCTGAAGAAAGGGGACAGGCTTACTGCCCATCTTCCAAATACTTCAGTACATGGCAATGCAAGAGGGGCATGCAGGCATTTGGACAGTATGGCCAGACACACAGGCCCAGCATTGTCCCTTCACAGCAGGCACAAAACCGTATTTTCGCCCCCAGAGCAAGCTAAGCTCAAGCCTGTCTGCCCAGGTGCCTGCCTGCGTGGGAGCAGGACTGTTGCAAGGGCCAGAGCTTGCCCTGTTCTACTAGAATATCAGCACAGCATGAATATATTGTCAGAAAAGAAAGGAAAACAACAAGAATTAGGACAGAATTAGAATGAGGCACGCCCTCCACCAGTGGAAACAGTAACATAGCTTTTCCAAAAACAGCAAAAGCTAGTCCAGCTACTTCAGTTTCAGGGCCTTGCTTATTATACTTCATTCCTACCATTCTAGCCTCCTGCTGCAAGAGACAGCTTAGTTTTCTAGGAATCTGTTTTTCTCCAAGTCCAGCATCCCTTTGATTACCCTGGAACAGGACAATCTGTACCTTTTCCTTTTTCACTGGTCGATTAGAACAGACTACTCCAAGTCCCTTTGAAGCACCCGTGCTTCCTCAGCAGTATTTTGCCATCCCTGACCACTGCTTACAGAGGGGCTCTGGGTGTGCACCACACTTACCTCAGCCTCTTCGATTCACCTTCCCTAGGGCAGAGTTAAAAAATGCAGAGGTAAAAGCTTGTACTGTGTTAAAAAACTGACTCTGCAGAGCTTTGAACCCATTTCTTCCCAACACCTCTGCAGACCAAACGCTTCCACAAATCTACACGAGTTTTAACACTGTTTCCAAATAGGAAGAACACTTGAGTATCTGCTGTTTACAACAAAACCTCACAGAGTTCACTCAAGAAAACAGTGAACGTAAGACTTGCAAGACTGACTTGATTTAAAATAGCACTTCTGACCGAGCCTGGTCTGCTCTAGGAATCCCCTGACCTCACATGGTACCCCAAGTCACTGCCTTTTGTACCCAAGTATCTCCCTGCATTAGTGAACTTTATTCACAGTAGCTCCACAGAAAAAAAAAAAGTGACAGTATTTGCATCTCAGTAGTTCTCCTATCGAGCATCCAAGCTCTGCACCTTGAATCAGATCTGCCAACTATTAGCCCCAAGATGCCAAATCAGGCATTAAATTCAGTGCTAACATGAGACATTAAATAGAGTAAGGATTATCAGCCTGCATACATAAAGATTTATTTCTATATCCTGAACACGTAACAGCAGGTAACCCTGGCTCTGAAGGACAAATTTTTAACTCCATTTGTACATGTCTGATGATTTACTTTAATAAAGCATAGCTGTGTAAAGCTTTGCTCAGGCACCTCAGAGACCAGGCAGACATAAAAAACAAAACACTTGGAAGTCTTGGATCAGAGGCTCTGTCCCAAGGAAAACAGCAGCAATTGGAAAACTTGGCAGAATGGCCAAAAGGGAACATGTACTGTCAGAAATTTTTTAGCTACGCAAGTGGCTCTGCAGGGTGACATGCTCAAGGGAAGTCTGTAACTCGTTTAGGGACGGCCCATGAAGCCACTACCCGCCCAGCTGCAAACGAGGACTGAGATTGAAGCAGCATCTCCATCATCCTGAGCCAGAAAGAGAGACAAGGCAAGTATCAGACAAGTAACTCTGCTCACTATGAACTAGGCATGAGTAAATGGCCATGATCATCTCCTAAGGTCATTTCAGAACATGAAGCAATTAGCTGCCTTTCCAGGTCCATATTAAGTGCACATGTAAGCCCAAGACTGGTACATCTTTCAGGACTGAAAGCATCGATGAGTTAAAACACAGTTTTATAACTTGTTTTAGAAGACTGTTTGCCTACATCCTCAAAACTCACACTACTAAAAGCCCACATGAAACCAATCAACTTCCCCATTATTCTTTCTTAGTCTCCCCAGAGAAAAAAATTGCCTAAGTGGGATTTAAAGCCACTATGAGATCATGCCTCCTAGCATACAGCACTCCTTTGGCATACACACTAAGAAGTCCCCATGTCAACAATTACTGAATGCTAACACCTTTGGAATCAAATTATTAATAAAAATCCGTCCATTAAAGCCAAAGCAAGGCTTTATTAGGCTAATAATTTATGCTGGGAATGACTTCAGGTGTTCTGTGAGCTGAGAATCCTCTTACAAGAGCTACAGAAACAAACTTACGGATGAAGCTTAACTGAACAATATCTTTACAATTCCTTGTGCAAAGGAAACCTCCTCAGGACATGGAAGAAACTTGCCTCCTGTTTTGTTGGCAATGGTTGGTCTCACTGAGGGGAAAAAAAAAAAATCCTCCAGCTGTCATGTAAACCAAAGAATTACTAGTACAGTTGCCACACTCATACTGAATGACCATGAGGTATTTACCACTTTAAAGAAAGGGAAAAACAGTGTGAAAGTTTGACTTTGAAGGCTCAGCAGAGCACTTAAATCCTGTAAGCATCCACATAAAAGCCAACACACGCCACAGTAGTTCAGCCAGAAAACTAATTCCAGGGTCATTACTGCCACGCCAAGATTATAACGGCTTCTTAATGTTACTGGATCAGAAACCCACCCTTGCTTCTTTCCAGATGACACTCTACCCATTTCTCCGCATTACCAAAAGCATTTACTTCATACATTTTTCTCAGCTGCTGATTGAAGCCTCCAAGCTGAGTCACTGCAGGGACTCACACATCTAAATCAGGACTTGTGCTGCTGAGTCAGGCCGAAGTGGCAGAGCAGAGAAACAGTTACGCTGACAGATCTGACAAGGCCTTTTTTAAGCCAAAACACCCTTTCACAAAGGTAATCTTCATAAGATATCTATTACAGCGCTGTTGCTGGGCATAAGACACATACCTAAGGCAAAGCCTGGCCAGCCAGGAAGACTGACAGCCACGTGTTTGGAGCGGAGAAGGGTAGCAGAATTATGCAAGTGTAAATGAATACACTTGATGAACTCCATCAGCACTGCTCTGCCAATTAGTGCCCACTGGGTACATTTCAAAGCTTCCCAGCCCTGAGCAAGCGCTGGGCCAAATGACCTCCAAAGGCCCCTTCCAACCTTAGTTTTCACTGTGACAGTATAAACTTGGTCAATCACAATTAACCCCCCCCTAAATTTGTCAGTAGTAGCAAGACACGCTCAGTGAACTCTGTTTCATTTGACTGGCCTTACTGACTATATTCTTTGGGGTTTTCCTACCCAGCAGGAAGTTTCTCCATTTCATATGCTTACCTGAAAACCCAGAGGAACCTCCCATCTCCTCCTGCCTCCCCGTCTGCACAGGCTCCGAGCTAAACATATATTCCTACAGCATCATACTCCTGCTGCAAGAAAAATCTAGCAGCAGCACAGGAATGGTTACTACTCTTTGCTGCCCTTGGTCTCCTCATTTTCTCAGAGTCACCAAGTTGCATAGAGAGAGAGAGATAAACCACATCACATTCATATAAGTCACCACCACCCCGTGCCAGGGTGCCAAGGAGGTTCAGAAATGGAAAAAGGAAAAATAGGACTTCTCCACAACAGTCACCAGGACAGTAAGCTCGGTAGGTGTCTTTCTCTGCAGGGTCTATGTTCAACAAAATGCCTGTGCGTTCAACACTGTGCCCTTCAGGAACAGAAGACAGCTGAAGCAAACTGATTTAGCAATAGTAGATATCAGAGAAGTTTGGATCACACAAAGAAAATGAACCTTACCTTAGAAGTAACTTAGGAGTACTTAGAAGTGTTAAATCAGAGGTGTAAGTCTAGTCACCTCTGCAACAATGTTAAAAACTCCATGTGATACTCAAGCTATCTCAAATTACAGTAACTGAGGCATTTCTTTAAAAAAAAAAATAAATAATCAAAGCATTTGCGATATTTTTGGCTCTGAGGAGGAGGGGCCTGTAAGAATATGCTGATCATCTTCTGAGGCTGCACACAAGTCAGTGGGAAGTGGACATCAGGCTGACTACAGGTTATTGCTTCATGAACCCACATTTCTCCAGAAGGCTTAATAGTTAACACTCATAACTCAAAAAGCACTTGTTATTTCTGCAGTCAGCTACCCAATACAGCTCACACGAACACACTGACAGCGAAACGCTGGAAACGATTCAGCGTTCAGGTACTGCATGTCAGTTTTGAACATAGTTTTTTATTGCTATCATCTACTTACAACTGAAAAGAAAATCTCTGGCCACTTCTGCATTCACCCTCTCATTGACTCTTTGTCAGACTATCACCAAAGCCGCTGCTTTAAGTGGAAAAAACCCAAACCTTCAATGCAAGAGACAAGTAAACAGTATTAGGCATTTCTGAAGTGTTTCAAACTCCAAAGTGTCTCTCTTCATCTAGCCAAGTATATCAACGTTAATCACCGGTTTCCTCGTAAAGAGCGTCACTTTATTATTAGCAATGCTTACGTGAATTTTGTTCCTTCCATCTCCCACTGGCGAAGGAGTTCCTTAACTTAGAGAACAGAAACAAAAATTCTTCAGAAACTCAGATACGTAATGCATTTTACAGCACTCTATAGACGTATCTTCAGTCAATTCTTACGAGCTTAAGAACTCGCTTTGCAAGATAGCATAAGGATTCGTCCTGACAGAAACTACAGATATGGATCTATTAATATCTCTAGAGGATTCTCTTCCAGAAAGCGTCCAGGACAACTTTATGATTTCAGTTGAAACTACAGAAAGAGAAGCTTAAATAATCTGTCCTTCTTACATACTAATTAAATGAAGTTAATTATAATAAATACATAAAAGTAGTTGAATTACCTGTACAGACTGTATAAAAAAGCTCTGAACTGCTACCAGAAATTAGCCAAGAACAGATGCTTATACTGAACGTGTCACTTGATATTTTGCAGTGAAGAAAAAACCGAATCAGTTCATTTGTTCAGAAGACAGCAGAGGGACAAGGAAGTTAAACAGTTGTGCCTACAGAAGAACCACTACCTAAGAAGCCCTGTCAAATAAACAGCAACACAAGACAATCCCTCTACAGCCCTGGAATTACCCCAGCTGCTGTTAAACCCTGGCAAAGTGGCCAAGTTCTGTCATCCTGTCACTTGTGCAGGTCTATTTTGCACGTTCACTCTGCTGCTTTTATATTCTCACACAAGTTATTTGGGCGTTTACTGCAAATAAGCACACGCAGAGCCAGTTCTCTTTCAGAGCAGTCTTAAACCCAGCCCGCCACCGTCCTCTGGCCAGGCACTTCGCACAGAGTACATGCTGTGCTAGTAAAACGCTTATCCATGCAGCTATTTGGCTCTCTAGTGCAGCAGCCACCATTGGCTTGTTCCCTTCTGGTTTAGCTACCAAAAGCCAGTGATGTGATATCACTACTGGAATGTGCAACAGCTTCGCTGATGGTGCTGGCTGTGGCGGGGGAAGGGAAAAGCAAAATATCTCTTTGGGGAAAATTAACAGTCCTACAGCACACTTGTCCTTCACTAGGGTCAGTCTGAGATTAGGTTTCCTTTTAGGTTATCCATCGCTGATGTAGAAAGAACCCACCTATTCCTCGGTTCAGGTCTTGATACACGTTAATTTCAATTCTACCTCCTCCTGATCTTTTCAGCCCTCCCAAAAAGAACGGTTTGGGGGCTTTAAGTCCTCTTCCACCTGATTTACACATTCTGAGGCATTCAGATTTCCTGAAGAGTGGACTGATCAAGTACAACAGTCTGTCACCTGAGGTCAGAGAGTCCTTTGTAGAAGTTCTTAAAACAGGGATTAAATCCTCAACTAAGTCAACTCACACTTGACCCGTGAGAGTTATAGGAGGTTAAAAACAACCAGAAATAGTCAGAGACAATTACAAAGGGCTATAAAAATCCAACAACCTCATCCTTCCCAACATGTGCTTTGCTCCAGAAACAAACAATACTGTCTGATTTGCTAAGCAAATTTGAGTTTATCTGGACTTCACTAACACAACGGTTTAAAGCTGAAAGGCTGAAGGCATTAGTACTTTCACTATTACACTATTTTAATGATCAAGCTCCCCTTCACAAAGTTCATGTTTGCTCTCCTGAACACAAGCAAACAAAGCAAAATAGCCAAAAAACCTAGTTAAATTCATCAGCCACAAAAGTTTTATTAAGAATCAAGCATTACATACTTCTCCACAGGCTAAACAGCACTATAAAAGCATTTAAACACATCATTTGCATAGCAAACGAAGAATGAACTGATGAGCATTTCTAACAACACAGGCAAGACCAATATCACAACTACTTAGGAACACTGTGGCACTCTCAGCCTGCACCATAGAAGAAGGGGGGGAATGATGTTGCACTGCCACCATTTAGTCCTATTAACCTAAAGCAATGAAAAAGCAGTCTCAGTTTATTTTAAAAGTCAAGAAAAAGTTACATCAGGATAATTCAAATGAAGGGGAGTATTAAATTCTTGCTGTCAGAAAAACACCTGCTTCAAATTCCAAGAAGCAATGGGGAGGCAGTGGTGGGAAGCTCCTTTGCATGGACATCCTCAGCTCCAGATAACACAGGCCGTTTTCAGACGTTGACCGAAAGGCCCAAGGACATTCTTCTACTCAAAGTTACCAGGCAAGATTTTACATCTCAAGCTATAAATTAAGTTTTAAAAACCGTTCTGGACTGGGAGGTGCTGCAGCCATAGACTTGCAACCAGCAACTTTTCCCAGAACATCACAGGAGGGATTTGAAGATGGCAGGAGAGTGTCTGATGAGATCATTTTGATCAAGCTGGATCCCACCCCAAAGGTCATTTTTAAGACTTTCAAAGGCAAGTCTGGTTAAAAGACAATACTGCAGGTGAAGATGAGGAAGACCCTAATGCTTAGTTCTCAGAAGATTTTTACTCTGCTCTGTAGAGAATATGCCTGGCTTTCCCATTCACCTCATCCATTCAAATCCTGTCTTACTACTTGAAGCCTCAAGAAAAAAGAAAAAGTCACCTCTCCTCCCCAGGCAGGGAGCTTCAATTTCAGGCTTTGCTGAAAGCGACAAGAGCCCACTGCTATTAAAGTACTTTTTGAAGGACAATACTCCTTCAACGTAGATTTCATTGCAGCTAACAGAGAGAGCTACCTGCTACTTCTCTTAAGTATATTTAATGGTACTGCCTACAAAGATGCAAACTCCTCTACTATGCTTCTTTCCTGCACAGTGTCAGGAGACGTGTCTGCTTACATTGCCCATGGGGACGTGCCACACGGGGACAGCCTTGATAAGCTTGACACCGCTGCTGAAGTTTTATTTCGTGAAAGCTACAATGGCCGAGGTCCTGCTGGGTTATTACAACGGTGGACAGGTGTGTCGGACCACACTGGCACAAGGTCCTAAACTCTTTCAGACTTCAGGATTTAATTGACACAAAGACCGGGGATGTGACAGCACATCACACACTGACGAAGCTCCAGGTGCAGCAGCTCCTCTCCACCACCGCCACCGCCGGAGGCTTTTACCTTGGGGCCTGCAGCAGAAACAGCCCCCGACACCCAGCAACCCGATTACTGCCGCATTAATTACCCACCCGGACCCCCCTACCCCAGCCCGGGGCAGCCCAAGGCCCGAGCTGCCGGTCTCCGAGCGGCTGACAGCGCTGCCTAAGGCGGGCAACCGCCCTCCCCGGCAGCCCCCTGCCCCGGCGGCCTGGCCCTGGGGGCGGCCCCCGCCCCGAGCCCCCCTCAGCGGGAGCCCCCCGCGGGCCAGGCCGCGGGCAGCCGGCTCCGAGAGCCCTGCGCGGGGAAGGCCCCGCCGCGCCGGGATGACTCAGCGGCAGGGCCCGCAGCCCCCCGCCCCGCCAGGCCGCCCCGCCGCCGCTGAGGGGAGGCGCCCGGGGCTCCCGGTGCGGGACGCGGGCGGCACCAGGACGGGCCGGCCCCGCTGCCCCGGAGGCCGGCCGGCCCCTCCCCCGCGCCCCGCTCCCCGCGCCCCCCGCCCGCTGTCCTGCAGCCCCGACCGGCGGAATCGCGCCCGCCCTCACCCATCGCGGCTCCTCAGGCGGCGGCTCCTGAGCTGCGGCGGCCACAATATGGCGGGCCCGGAGAGGGAGGGCGAGCGGCGCGGACGGCGGCCGGAGCGGGACAAACCTCCCTCGCGCGGCGGGGCCCCGCCCCCCAGATGGGCGGGGCGGGCGGGGCGGGGCGGGGCGCTCCCCACGGGCGGCTGCGGTGCTCGGGCGCCCCCAGCGGGCGGGGGCGGCGCGGCAGGGACGGCGCCCGTGTTCACTCCTGTCCCCTCGTGTCTCCTCGTGTGTCCTGTCCCCTCGTGTCCCCTCGCCTCGTGCCCTGTCCCCTCGTGTCCCATCACCTGGTGTCCTGTCCCTCCTGTCCCGCCCTTTCGTGTCCCACCCCTCATCCCCATCCCCTCATGTCCCCTCTTGACCCATCACCTGGTGCCCCATCCCTCCTGTCCTGTCCCTTTGTGTCCCACCCCTCATCCCTGTCCTTTCATGTCCCCTTGTGTCTCATCACCTTGTGCCCTGTCCCCTTGTGTCCCATTGCTTCATGCCCTGTCCCCTCCCTCAGCTCCTGTCCCCTCATGTTCCATCACCTGGTGGGTGTCCTGTCCCTCCCGTGCTGTCCCCTCGTGTCCCACACCTCACTCCCTGTCCCCTCATGTCCCCTTGTGTCCTATCGCCTTGTGCCCTGTCCCTTCATGTCCTGTCCTGCCGTGTCCCCTCTCACCCCATGACCCCCCATGGCAAACACACCATAGCATGGGTTTTGAACACAAAACCGCTCTAAGATCTCCTTTTATTACAAAGTTCGTCCCCAGCCTGCGTCCTTGGCAGCGCTGCGGCTCTGGGGCCAGCGGTGGTGGGCGCAGGGACCGTCAGGCAGTGCGAGGCCGGCCTCTGCCTCCCATGGCGATGAATGTGTCAATGGGGACGTGGGGCAGCGTCAGGCAGTGGCTGCCAGGGCATCGCTGCAGCTGCCTGTGGGGAGGGAATAGTGTGAGGTCAGTGACATGGCACAGCACGGCATGGCACGAGCCAGCATGGCCTGGCACAGCACTGTCTGATATGGCGTGGCATGGCACAGCATGGCACAGCACAGCATGGCATGGCACAGCATAGCCTGGCACTATCCGATATGGCATGGCACTGTCTGATATGGCACAGCATGGCACGGCAAAGCATAGCATGGCATGGTGTGAGCCAGCATGGCCTGGAACAGCGTGGCCTGGCACAGCACAGCATGGTACTGTCTGATACGGCATGGCATGGCACAGCATGGTATGGCACTCTCTGATATGGCACAGCATGGCACGGCACAGCATGAGCCAGTATGGCACAGCACTGTCTGATATGACATGGCATGGCACAGCATGGCCTGGCACAACACAGCATGGCACTGTCTGATATGGCATGGCACAGTGCAGCACGGCATGCTATAGCATGAGCCAGCACGGCATGGCATAGCACGGTATGGCGCTGTCTGATATGGCATGGCATGGCACAGCATGAGCCAGCATGGCACGGCACAGCATGGCACACGGCACTGTCTGATATGACATGGCATGGTGCAGCACAGCACAGCATGGTGTGGCATGGCACAGTATGGCCTGGCACAGCACAGCATGGCACTGTCTGATATGGCATGGCACGGCATGGCATGGCACAGCACGGCACAGCATGGCACATCCCAGGAGGGCCTCCCCCTCCACGCCATCAGCCAATGCTTTTGGGAGCAAAATGAGCTGCATTTTGTTTGCTCTTGTTGCCGGCGGTCCTGCCCCCCCTTACCTCCCCGCAGCCTGCTCAGCGCCCGCCGGCCCCCATGTCTCGGGGGGCACCGCCGAGCTGGGGCAGTCGCCAGCCTCGACCGGGAACCTGCGCACCTGCGGCAGCCGCCGGGAGCTCATGGCCGGGCCCTGGGTGCGTCTGACCGGCGAGAAGCGGGTGGGTGACCGGGCGAGCGCGAGACCCCCGGCAACGAGAGCACAAGGGGACCACGGGGAGAGCCCACCCAGCGCACCCCGGCTCACCAAGACAACCCTGAGTGACACCACCCGGCTGCATCACAATGCCCCCCCCAGGCTTTAAAGGGTCCCTCTGTGCCCCCCCCCGGGCTGTTGCAGAGTCGCTGCTGGGTGAACTGGGGGAGCAAAGGGTCCCAGCCCCACGAGGACATGGAGGGGTTTCTGCTTGCCCATGGCTACCAGCTCAGCAGGACCCTTGGGGAGGGGACCTACTCCAAGGTGAAGGAGGCTTTTTCCCAAAAGCACCAGAAGAAAGTGGCAATTAAAATAATTGATAAGAAGGAAGTTCCAGAAGGTAAGAGGTGACCCCGAAAGGGCTCCAGGCTGAGGCACTGTTCCTCCCTGGAGGCTTTGAATTCCCAGTAGAAAACTGGTTTCCCACCCTGGCTGCCTGGGAGCGAGGGGGCAGGTTGTGCTGGGGGGTCCTGTGGTGCTGGAGGGTCCTACAGTGCCGAGGGTCCCGTGATGCCAGGGGGTCCCATGGTGCTGGGGGATCCTGTGGTGCTGGAGGGTCCCACGGTGCTGGGACGTCCCGCAGTGCTGGAGGGTCCTGTGGTGCCAGGGGGTCCCACAGTGCTGGGGGGTCCTGTGGTGCTGGAGGGTCCCACGGTGCCAGGGGTCCCGTGGTGCCAGAGGGTCCTGCAGTGCCAGAGGATCCCGCAGTGCCGGGTGGGTCCCGTGGTGCTGGGGGGTCCCGTGGTGCCAGAGGTTCCTGCGGTGCCAGAGGGTCCCGCGGTGCCGGGGGGTCCCGCAGTGCCGGGGGGTCCTGCGGTGCTGGGGGGTCCCGCAGTGCCGGGGGGTCCCGCAGTGCAGCTCAGGGCTGCAGCCTGGGGAGCAGGACCTGGTTAGGTGGCCGCTGCTCCGACCGCAAGGAGGGCAAAGCGCTGCTGGAGCCCAGCATCCCGCCCCAGCGAGCAGCCGCGGGGATCGGTGCCAGGCCGTAAGGAAACAGGGACCCCCGGAATGAGCCCTCTCCCTCTGCCGAGCGCCGCAGGGGTGCCCAGAGCCAGCCGCTCAGGGACAGCCCCGTGAGCAAACCCCCCTCCTCTCTCGGCAGACTTCATTCACAAATTCCTGCCCCGGGAGCTCCAGATCGTCAAGTGCTTGAACCACAGGAACATCATCCGCGTGCACGAGATGCTAAAATCCACCAAGGGGAAGATCTGCCTCGTGATGGAGCTGGCGGAGGACGGGGACATCTTTGACTATGTGCTCCGCGAGGGTCCCCTGCCCGAGCCCCGTGCCAGGGCGCTTTTCCACCAGCTGGTCGAGGCCATCTGGTACTGCCACGACAGCGGGGTGGTCCACCGCGACCTCAAGTGCGAGAATGCCCTGCTGCAGGGCAACACCTTGAAGCTGACGGATTTTGGCTTTGCTAAGCTGCTCCCCAGGGACCGCCGGGAGCTGAGCTGGACCTTCTGCGGCAGCACAGCCTACGCGGCGCCCGAGGTGCTGCAGGGCATACCCCACGACAGCTGCAAAGGCGACATCTGGAGCATGGGCATCATCCTCTACATCCTGCTCTGCGCGCGCATGCCCTTCGACAACACCAACATCCCACAGATGCTGCACCAGCAGCAGAAAGGTGTCTCTGTCCCTGGGCACCTGGGCATCTCCAAGGAGTGCCAGAACCTCCTGAGAATGCTTCTGGAACCAGACGCAACCCTGAGACCCTCCATCGAGGTGGTCAGCAGGCACCCGTGGCTCACTAACCCCTGAGAAGAGCCTGCCCTGCTCACCATGAACGGAACAGATAGTTTCTAAGTTTTTTATAAATTTGCTGTTGTTTTCCACCTATCCAGCTTCGCAGGTGGTGTGCCAGGCCTCTGGCTGGCAGAGACAAGGCCTAGCTCATACTTGGACATTTTTAGCGGCTCACTCAAAGCCCCCCATGGGTGTCCCACCTTCCCCAACTAAGTAACCCCCCAAGGCGGGTGGGAGGAAAGGGAAATTGAAAAGCATTTGACACACAGACCGTCTTGAGGCAGCCACCCCCACCCCACAGGCCAAGGGAATAACACCTGACACAGGCAGAGACTCTGTAGAATTCCTTTAATTGCTGTTAACTGCAAGTCTGTAAAAGGTTTGGAGAAAGTCATTGTTACAAAACTACCAGCTGTTAGAATTGTTCCTGGTTTTCACCCCAGCTAGAAAAGGCTCAGGGAGATGCAGAGTACTTCAGAACAGAATATTGCACAGACAACCAAACGGTTAATTTGACTAAAGAGAAAAAAAATCAAGTGACACAGACGAGAGCACTGCACCCTCTGGAGCTCTGCTGCAGGCCCAGGGATCCAGCTGTGACACCATCCAACCCCGAGAGAACACAGCCCCCAGCCCCTTGCACAGCCACCCCTGCTGGTGTCACCCACAAGTTTTCCCGCTACAGCTAAATTTGAGTCCAGGACAGGGTGAGGCTGCGGCACATTTCAGAGGCTCTGCTGGGCCCACCGTGCACCACGAGGGAGGAGTTGCAGCTCAGTCCCACACCCTCACGGGTTTTGCAGGACAGACACGTTCTTGTGTAAGCATCTGAAGTCACCGCTGCCACCAATCCATCCGCACAGGCAGCTGTGCTTGAGAATCTCCCCAAAGTGGGGGAAAAAAAACCCCAAATCCCAACTCTTCCAAGTGCACCTAGGTTAATGTTATCCAAAAGCAGAAGGAAATCCACAGCTCCAATGAAGCACCCCTGGGAAGAGGCAGAAGGACAAAGGTAGCACATATAAAACCACCACCCAAAAGGCCAGAGACAGTAGTGAGGGTTCTGTCCCTTTAGGATAATCGTATATTAGCAACATCCACTAAGGAGCATCTTGTGACATTAGAAGGGAACTGCCCCACAGGCGGGGGCTGTGGGTCCGAGGGAAGCATTGCAAGCAGTCACAGGGGGCTTCAGTGAAAGAACCCAAGTGAGCACAGCAAAGCTTGTGACCCTGGTGGCCGTGGGGCCTGGTGCAGGTGGCACGAGGGGAGTCAAACGAGCGGGGACAGCCTCAGCCAACAGCTACACCCCACGCTCAGGTGCTTCTGCCTCCCCTGGGCTGGGAGAGGGAACGCTGAGCCCCTTGGTGCCAAAGGCAGAAGCTGAAGTGGTCAGCAGGCCAGACTGGGGCTTTGCAAGGGCTGAACTGGGCACCACAACAGAGAGGTTCTGCTCCCAGCATGACCCAAATCACTGCCTGCCCAGAAGGGCTCAAGTAAGAGCAAGCCACAAGTACTTTGCTTGGAGAATTTAACTAGAAATACACAAAATCCAGTAGAGGAAGGCAGTGCAGCTGCAAAGGGGGAAGCAGCAGGCCTTGGCTCTTGGAGAAGCTGCTGCTCTTGCAGCAGGAAACAGCAGTTTCCATTAGAAAAAGCTTCCAAGACGAAAAGCCAGGCACAAGCTAGGGTTTGGCAGGGCATTTGGCTTCTTCTGGCACAGCCCAGCTTTGGGTCAAAGCCACAAGCCAACTGCCTTTCTCTGCAGCAACGAGTGGCACAGCAGAAGGGGCTTCTACTGCAGCATCTCCAGCCCCCGGCCACCCCCTGCACAGGGGCTTTCTCCAGGGACGGCCTGGCCAGCAGCGCAGAGCGGCGAGCGAGCAGGCACAGCTTGCAGCCAAGAGCCACTGAACTGCTGTACTGCAGACTACATGCGCACACACAAGCAAACAAATCAGCCAGCCGGCAGTCCAGCGGCACCAAGCAATCCTGCCAGGTGCCCGAGCGCCCAGCTCACCCTAGGGACCCCTCACGTGTCGCATCTGCCCCCACTCGACACTTTTGGGGCAGTCGGTTTGGGCTTGGCCAGTCTCTAGGACCTACTGAGAAGATGGGCTCCCTAGCAGCTAAGTGTACGAGTGAACTCCTGCTTCCTCCTCCTCCAGGTCTGAAGGGGTCGCTTGAGTTGCCCACAGGATTTAGCAGGAATGAAACTCCTCCAGCCTGGAACTGCAATCCCCAGCAGAGTTACACACAAAGGAACAGCCAGTCTGTGATTTAATTCACATTCGATGGTGGAAATGAGCCTGTGACACACACTGGAAGCAGTCGCTTTATTCCCAGTCTTCCCACTCTTCATCTTCCAGCTGCAAACAAGAATAACATCCCTCTGTTTCTGTAACTCAACAGCCATCTGTCGCGAGATGCTCCTGCCCGGGGCACTGAGTCAGCACGAAGCCTGACACATCCTCCTGCTCCCACACCCTCCCAACAGGGCTTCGCTTGCTCTGTTCCCTTTGGGGAACCTGCACACTCATCCCTCCTTAAGCATGTCCAGACAGCCGCTCTCTGCTCCAGCTGACAGCCGTGACTCCCACGGCGAGATCCCACCCCAAGCCTGCACCCTCAAAGAGCGAGCCCCACCTCGGAGCAGCCCCCTGCGAGCTGCTCTAGGCAGGCAGCTGCCTGCTGCAGCACTGCCCTTCCGGAGCGGCAGCCACATCACGCTGCAACTTGCCTTGCCGCGCAGCCTGCGCCCCCGGCACAGCTCGAGCAGAGGGATTTTGCCCCCTTGCTCTGAGGCACTGCAGTCTCTCTCCCTCTCTCCACCTCCCAGGGGAGGCACCCAGCGACGGCAGAGCTCATGCAGCATCACCCCAAGGAGTTGCTGATGGCTTCTGGGAGCAAACTTCTTGCCTATTGGAGTGAGCACCTCCCCTCGACTCACCTCCCCAGACATTTCCACCTTCGAGAGCGCCAGCTGCACCTCCTCTTCAGTCATGTCCAAATCAAAGTCTTTTTCCCAGTCCTCACTGATGTCAGTGCTGGAGCCTGCAACCACAAACATCGCCACCGAGCCATCAGAGCTGCACGTGCTCTCCAGTCACTCTGCCCAAAGCACACAGCTGCCCAAGCACTGGCACTCGAGAGGCTCCTGTTTGAGGGAAGAAGGCCTCCCCCATCCCCCACAGCGGGCTGCCAGGTAACAGAGGTGGGACGGACTGAACGGCACCTCCCTCGCAGCAAGGGCTGGTTCAGAACAAGCGGGAGACGTGAACGCTGAGCCACATTCCCCTCTGGCCTGGGAGAGCTAGGATGTGTCACGTTTCAGTCACACAGAAGACGCAACAGGTAAGTAATGACAGCGGCGACTTAGCTATGGGGACTGTCATAGGCCCCAACAGAAAGAACAACCCCCTGAGGTAGAGTAGAGGAGCAGCAGGGATGCTCCTAGGGGCAACACGCAGCGGGGAGGAACTGCCACATTCCCTACACGGACCACAGCCGTGCCCCAGCACCCAGCAGGCCAGGGACCAAAGGCCTACTCCGCTCAGCCAGCAGACTTCTGATTTCTTGTCTCATTTTATTCTGCTCGCAGCCCCAGTGCATGATACTTGCCCACCTCGCTGGACCTTGGGTTGCTTCCAGTGACTTTATAAACCTATAACCAACATAACCATTACGCTGGGGGACCTGCAGCAGGCTCTGCGGGAGGCAGTATCCCCTGAAATGAAAGGTTTCCAGATCACATCAGCCAGAGCTGCAACATGTCAGGGTCCTGGAGGCTTCTCAACCTCTGCTCTCCTGAGGGAGCACAGAATGGGGCTCAGCAGAGTGCTCAGGACAGAGCCACCTGTGGCACCAGCCCAGCTGCCTGCCAAGAGCAAACTGTCACTATCTGACGTGACTGACTTGACCCTGCCCAACAGCCTAAGGATCTGCTTCCACTTCAGTTTTGGCCATTAGACGGCCTTTGACTCTAACCTTCCTGGGCGATTCCGGCAAAATCCCTTTTCTCCTCCCCATCATCATAAAATCAGGACCCTTTCCCCAAAAGCTGCCACCCCCAGCAGATTTCCAGGCCCTGTGCGGGCCCCACATACACACCTTTCTTGCCATTGTTGGAGGGAGTGGATTTCCCACTATCCGAGTTCAGCTCGAAGACACGTAGATCTGTTGGTCCTTCCTCTTTCAGAGTCTCTGTCCTGCCCTGGGCTTTGCTTTCCACCTCTTTGAGCTCTGTAACAGTTGGTTGTTCTGAGGATGCTGCTGACTCCCGGGCAGGTGCAGAAAGATGACCAGGTTCTGGGGACTTTGGCAGGGAGCTCTGCTCTTCCACGGTGGCCTCCAGCAGCCTCTGGGAGAGGTCTCTGGTCCCAGCTGGTTGTGCTCCAGTCTGTAGCTGTGCAGCAGGCACAGAAGCAGGGTTTGCAATCTGAGTCACAAGGGAGATGCTCTCACTGCTCTCAGAGGGGCTCCCCTCTGCTGGGGCCAGCTCTGGAGGGAGGACGGCCCAGCTCTCCTCTGAGGGTCCCTTGTGAGCAGTGGGGTGGCTTCCCTCCAGGGCTGCGGGGGCAGATTCTTTCTCTGCTGCTCCTGGAAATTTCACGTTTGCACAAGGCAGGGGTGACATCCCCAAGAACTCCTCTGTAGGAAGGCAGAAGAGAAGCGAGAGATGTTTCAACAAGCGCAGCAGCAGCAGCTGACAGTGCAGCAGGGTTGGCAGCGGCTGGGCTGGGAGCTGTGTATGCGGCAGCGAGGAGGAGCCACCACCCTCTCTGAGAGCTGCTGAGGTCTGCACGAGCCCTCCCACAGACCCCCGGCCATCTGACCCACCTTCATCCTCTTCCCAGCCTGGCTCCTCCTGGTGAATGCTCTGCTCCGCTCGCTGCTTCAGAGCCTCCCTCCGGGCTTCATCCTGCAGGGAATTCTACATCAGCAGCTGCTCACGTCTCCAGCCCTTTCCTTCCCCAGGCATTTCAGTGTCAGCGACAACAAGAATGCAGACAAGGCATCCCAGTTCCCTGCTTTTCCAGGAGATGTATCTTTCTGCCTCTTCCGTCTCCATCAGAGAGCTCCTTGGCGGGAGCGCCTACCCACTGAGGAAGACCCCCACCTCCTGACCTACCTGCTCCAGGCGATGCACTTTATAGAAGTAGCGCTGCCAGAATTCAGAATGGGACACAGCCACAGGGACCTGGGAGTGACAGGGAAATGCAATGAGTCACTTCAGAGGGAGCGCTGCGGTTGCCGCCTTGCTCCTCTCTCCTCCCAAGCCTTGCAGCTACCCTTGTAACCTGTGCAAGACACCTGCCTTTGCAGGTGCACAGACCTGGGATGAAGCCTCAGGTATGCACTGGCAGACGGTCTGACACACACTGGACAGCTACAGAGGAACTTCTGTTCCAAGCCAGTGACAAACAAGCAGGGAAGAAGAATACAATATGCTGTCTAACATCTATACCATACAACTGCAGTCCTTTCTACCACCAACTGCAGGGCCCAAGCAGCTCAGGGCTTCCCTGCACCACACCTCAAGTCAGAAGGTGCCCACTACAGGAGCCAGGCAGGGCCTTACCATTTTGGTGTAGAGAGCCCGGATTGAAGGGCTGGTTGCCAACAGCTCCGCGATCTCCCCTTTCTTCTCCTCTAGGTTAAACTGAGTGAGCCAGGCCTCAAGGAGCTCAGCAGGGCCTGTACAGGACAAGCACAGAGATAACAATCCATGGCACAAACAAGGCAGGAACAGTTTTGGGAAGTTTCATTGATAAGATGCTACAGACCAGCTGGGCTGAGCAAGGGGCAAAGGAAGAGGGAGACGTGGATCTCTGCACCCACCCAGTGTCGTGGGCCCTCTGCCAGCACAAGGCCACACAGTGCCAGCTGTAGCAGCAGTTTAAACTGGCCCAGCAAACTCTCAGTCTAAGCTAGTCCCCAACACAAGAGACAGATCTGTTCTCTATACACGGCAACCTCATCTACAGTCAAGCCAGCAGGCCTGCTGGCAAAAGGCTCTGGGCAATCCAGGATGGCCCACAGACGCCACACAAGGGCCAGTTTGGCTCTGCAGCACTGCCAAGCCCCACCGTACCATCAGGTTCATTGCAGTAGGTGGCTGGGTCTGACTGAAGGCTGTAGAGGCGAGCCTGGAGGAGAAGACACACAGGGCAGAGCTGTCAGTAGGGGCAGCAGCAGAGCCCTGAGAGGACAGGGCTCAGGATTCCACATCCTGGAGAGAAGCTCCGGGAATGGGGCACTCACCTTGGCACTGTCATAGGGCTCTGTGGTACCTGTGGGCGTTGCCATCAGTGTTATGACATCGCAGTCAATGGTCTTATCCGGCGAGGGAGCAAACGTGTCTGAGATGACACCCAGGAAGTCAGAGAGCCCCTTCCTCACCTTTTCAGTTGCACCTGAGGAACCTTCTGCCCTCTTCAAGAGAAAAAGAAGCGGAGTGTAAGTAACAGTGCCTGCAGCAGCAGGACAAGTCTGTCTTTACGGATTATGTTCCTTTAAGGAAGCAAGAAGTCTCTCCCTTCAAAAAAGTGCTAATAAGGTGACTATGTGGCCAGCCCTGGGCTAGCAGGGTGTGATGGCAGGCACTAGCCCCAGGTGGGAGGGGGTGTGCAGGCAGGCCTTGTAATAGGTTCACGTGGAACTGAGCCTAGGCTTTGCCAGGAAGGACACAGCCGGGTTTCAGGACTGGCCAGTTGGGGAGCTGGGCTGTCACAGCAGCTGTGCAGGGCTACGGCTGACAGCTTGCATGGAGACCTGATGTCACGCTACAGTGACGCTGCCAGGATGCCACCTAGATGGCACACAGGGAGAGGGAAGGCACTAGAAACCTCTCTCCACTTGTCTCCAGAGGTTTCTCAACACTACAGCAAGGAAATCCCACACAGTGGTCAGCACCAAACCTGCAACAGGGAGAAAGTCTGAAACCTGAAGGTTGTGGTTATACGTTGGGGTTTGTTCAGAGGACTGAGCCCTCAAATGCAAGTACATGCTATTCACCCCCCACTTTTCTTCCTGCAACAAGAATCCCAGCTCTCTCACTCCTATACTCACTGCCAGCTTGTCTTTGACCACACTGGCTGTAGCAGCGATAGTGCAGGCCGTATCATGCTGCACTACTTGAGTGAACTCAGCCAGGTCCCGTTTCATGAATTCCAAAGCTTCTGTGGACTGTAAGAAGATGACAAATAGATTGTGTAACCTTTCTGCTCTCCAACAAAGTCACAGTCACTGTGGGAACACCTGGCACAGTACAAGGATTAAAGGGCAAGAGGCTTTAATCCAGCTGAGCACTTACCCCAACTCGTGCAACGGCTAAGACTGTAATAACCAGTGCAACAATGGGAAACTGCTATGCCCAAAACACATTACAGTGGGGTTTTTGCGCTAAGAAGGGGAAGACAAGTTAGGAAAAGCCTTGTTCTGAGTTTTGTGTGTAATTAACATAAGCAATGTTGTCACAGGCAGGAAATTACACATCAGAAAGCGATGCTGTAAGCGCAAGCCCTTCCTGCTCAAGTGGTGAACTTCACATCAATGGAGCCCAGCACTGCTCCCCTGAGCTAGAAGGTCCCAGTAGAGCAGTCCTGGCTCTCGGAGTTGGAACAAATACATCAGAACTCCCGCTACGCGCGCCTGTCGGACGCCCGCCGGGGCCAGGGGCTGCACTGCAGCCGCTTGCCCTCCTCGGCCGTGGGGCAGTCACCAAGGCAGGGCTCAGGGCTCATCGGAGCCGCCGCTGCCAAAGCCACTGTGGCGGCCACGGCCCAGCCGGCGCCGCAGCCCGCAGGGAGCGCGGTACAGCACTCACAGGGACACGGCCAGCGCCACGGTTGCCTCAGCCCGCCCAGCCCGGGGCACCGGAACCGGGGCATCCCCCAGGCCCGGCCCGCCGCCTCCTACCTTCTCCTTGACGGCTTGATAGCTCTGCTGCAGCCAGCTCCGCCACCAGCCCGCGTCCTCCCTGCCACAGCACACGGGCGTCAGGCAGCCCCCAGGCCGCGGCGGCCCTGCCCCGCGCCCATCCCGCTCCCCGCCCGGCCCGCTGCCGGCCGGCCACCCCCCCGCGGCCTTCCCCCCGACCCCCGCCCCGCCCGCCGCCCCCCGGCCCCGGCGCCGCTGCCCCCTCAGCAGCACCAGACTCACCCCTCCGCCATCTTGGCGGTCTGACGTCACCAATATTTACCGACCCCTCACCCCGCAGGCCCCGCCCCCCGTGACGTCACTTCCCCTGCCGGGAGGCGGCCGGCGGTACGGCGGCCGGGCGGCTGGCGGCGGAGGTGAGGGGCTAGCGGCAGGGGGGCGGCGGTGGCGGTGGTGGTGGCGAAGGTGAGGGGCCGCGGAGGTGGGGGGCCGAGCGGCCCGGCCCGGGGGGCGGAGGAGGTGAGGGGCCGAGCGGCCCGGCCCGGGGGGCGGAGGAGGTGAGGGGCCGAGCGGCCCGGCCCGGGGGGCGGAGGAGGTGAGGGGCCGCGGAGGTGAGGGGCCGCGGAGGTGAGGGGCCGCGGAGGTGAGGGGCCGCGGAGGTGAGGGGCCGCGGAGGTGAGGGGCCGCGGAGGTGAGGGGCCGCGGAGGTGAGGGGCCGCGGAGGTGAGGGGCCGCGGAGGTGAGGGGCCGCGGAGGTGAGGGGCCGAGCGGCCGGGGGGCGGCGGCCGGGGCTGGGCCGGTGGAAGCGCGGCACAGTGGCTGTGCCCGGCGGGGGCAGAGGCAGGCGCGGGCCGCAGGAGCTCCCGGCGGCTGCGGGGGGAGGCCGGCGTGTGGCGGGACCCTGCGGCTGACCGTGCCTTCTCGTTAACCCCGGCAGCAGGAGCAATGGAGATGCAGTCGTACTATGCCAAGCTCCTGGGAGAGCTCAACGAGCAGCGCAAGAGGGACTTCTTCTGCGACTGCAGCATTATCGTGGAGGGGAGGATCTTCAAAGCGCACAAAAACATCCTGTTTGCCAACAGTGGCTATTTCCGAGCCCTCCTGATCCACTACATCCAAGATAGTGGACGCCACAGCACCGCTTCTCTGGACATTGTCACCTCGGAGGCTTTCTCCATCATCCTCGATTTCCTCTACTCCGGGAAGCTGGATCTCTGTGGGGAAAACGTGATTGAGGTGATGTCTGCAGCTAGCTATTTGCAGATGACCGATGTGGTCAACTTCTGCAAAACGTATATAAGGTCTTCATTAGATATTTGCAGGAAAATAGAGAGAGAAGCTGCTTTCTATCAGGCTGATAGTGGGAGCACTAGTTCTGCGAGAGAGGGCACCTCGTACGGCTCCAAGAGCCAGTGCTCTGCCTCTGTCTCTTCCCTGCAGGAAAAGGAAAGGATTTCGGATTGCCAGAGAGATCCTCCCTGCGGTGAGTGCAGCAGCTGCCATCCCCTGGAGCTTGTGGTCAGAGACCCTGTAAGCAGTGACTCTCCAGATGACGTTAATTCCTCGCTGCCTAAGGGGGTGGAACCCAAAGTGGAGTTTGACTCGGATGAAGTAGAGGTAGAAGTGGGTGAACGGCTGCCGCAGTATCCGACTCCGTTGTCCCTCGAGCAGATGGAAGAGGGGCTGCACGGCGGGCAGGCGATGGACCTGGCCTGCAATAACTATCATATGAAACAATTCCTAGAGGCCCTTTTGCGCAACAGCTCAGCTCAGAGAAAGGATGATGTGGTTCATCACTTTGTCCGGGGCTTTGAGGGTAGGCCAGAGGATGCAGGGGTAGCCATGAGTTCCATGATGGACATTCACAGCGACTGGTATGGTGAGGACACAGGTGAGAGGACTCTGGGGGGCTGTAGTCTGTATAACTGAGGAGGAAACTGCTTAGTTGTGCTATTTCCTTTGTTACACTCGTTCTTGTTCAGGAATATATTGCTGACTATATATGCCGTAGCAAAATAAACTATTGTTCTGGACTTCAAAAGAAAGCTGTACTCATTTATTCAGTGCAGCATTTGGGAGGTAAGTATTCCGAACAGCTTTTACAGTCTCTTTGAAAGAGGTGCTGGAGCGTGAGTGTTGGTGATACTGCTTTAATAAACAATCTATCTCATTTGGGACCTTGTTGAATGGCAGGCGAATTTTTAAAAAGAATCTTCCTCTCATGTTAGCGTTAGAAAGAGCAATCAGAAGGATAAATTGAGCTGCCACAAGAGGGATCTGATGTAGAACCTGACAGAGCAGAAGTAGCTTATTCCACTGGAGCTCCTGCCAGCGCATCGGTTGCTAGATGATAAATCTGTTCGCTGTTATACTTTGAACTTCAAAAGAGCAGACATCAGCTTTATTCATACAGAGCGATACCTAGAAATTATTTAAGAGCACTGAAAGCTTTAAACTCTGTGGTATTGCATAAAGAGGAGACTTACCTCTAAAGGCAGACTTACTTTTCAGACTCACTTTTCAGCTGCTGGTCACCTGAGGTTTCACTGCTTTCCCAAGCGCAGCACTTGTTGGGATGTCTCACGTTGGCAGGAATATCTCCAAGCAGCAGTGTCGGGGACCTGGAGAAGAAGAAGATCATATCCATATGCATTTCTCCTGAAGTGGACAATAAGGATTTGGGCATTTTATCTGCTTATGGTAATGCTGGTGCACAACTTGCCTCGTCCAAACTGCCTTAGTAAGATGAGAGGCAGCTCTGACAAACACCAGAGCTGTTCAGGATGTGACAGATGTAGGAACGGTGTGGGCAGCAGGAAATCTTTCACTGAATACTCTAGATAGCAAGCTTACATTCATGTTATTTCCAGCTCAAGCATGCCTGTGTGATCTTAAAGCCAATAAAACCAGTATGTTCTCTCACTGCTTTAAACTAAGGAACCTGATAAAATCACAAACTCAGTCCTAAAGTCACCAGCGACTAAAGTAATCAGCGCAGAGTGCTGTCACCAGATCGCACCTATGGGTTTTGACATGTAGCAAGGCAAGAGCATCTTAACATGCAAACTTTGCTTACTTTTTCCCTCTTAAAATCTTCAGACTATTAATGAATCATTACAAGGGAAGTGCTTCTAGAATTTGCTAGAGGACATCAAGTGTTTTGACAACGTATTAGAAATGCTAATAGTAGATGTGCTTTAAATAGAAGTGGGGGGGAAAAAAAAAACCAAACCTTGCATTAGTCATGTTTCTCTACTAAAACTGAACATTGTAAGCATTTGGTAGAATGGAAGTATCTCTTCTCAGCTTTTAGTGGTCCTGCTACCTGAAGACGCCAGGAATGAGAAGTACAAGGTCCTGATAAAAGAACGGTGTTTTCACACTTTCAGGCTGACAGATGGGATGAATACCGCTTACTTTCAGGTGTCTACATCTGTTCCAGTCATCCTGGTCCCCTTCACAGCTGATAGAGGGTAAACTGGCACCTCTAGAGGGCCTGGAAGCAAGGCAGGTCTAAGAACTGGTTTTCTTTTATTTCTTTAAACGGAGCTCTAAATGCTTAGCAGGGATTAGCAATACCTTGTAAAGGTCCCAAATTGGGTGAGGTTGATTTCACTCGCACATTAACACCAGGTGCTCGGTTTTTGGAGACTGGGTTGGACAAACCTTAGCACAGGCAATGTTCTACAGCTCCACCTACTTTGGTGTAACTGTTGAAGAGCTCAAGGCTTGATACACAAACACTTTTCTGAGTCTGTACCTGAAACAGGAAAAGCTAATCTTCTAGGGTAACATCTCAACCTTTATACTGGAAAGGAAGCTTATATCGGCTGATGCTAAAAACCTTGGCAATACCCACGTTTATGTAAAATGTGATCGTCCAAATTGAATTCTCTCTTCTTCCATCTGATTTCATAAATTACATATTACTTGTGTGCATATAGTTTGATTTTTAGGAAAAGTAAAATATCATCAGCAAATATATTTGAGTCCTTCATCTTGTTATTACCAATAGAAAAGCTGAAGTGAATGGCAGTAGGAACAAGCACTCATGTTTTCAGGTGGGTTCCCCACATCCACATCTATGCACTTTGTGAAAGCACATGGGAAACATCCATGCTACTTCTGCCTGTAATTTGTCTTAAAGATTTTAGTTTCTAATGCTGTTTAACACTAATAGGATCGTTAAAAAAAAAAAAAAGTAGGAGACTTTCTATGGCTGAAGTAGCGCAGAGACCCCACTGCACTAAAAGCAAATTTTGGCACTGAATTAAATGGCTTCTTAAAATAATTAATTTGTTTTTCTGTTGTGAGCCAACTCCCTTAAAGTATCAGCTCTATAAGTATAGGCAGGCTGGTTTTCAAGGGACTTGATCATCTGCAGTAGCGTGAATGTCTCCTGAAATTGCCCAACCTACAGAAATTTCAGGTAAGCCAAGTACAAAGAGAGGGGAACGTGCAATTATCTTGACTCAGATTTGCAGCGAGGAGGATGAGAAGCCAACATAGCTAATGTTGGTGAACTGCCTAATCTAATGTGTTGTGTTTTTCTTCCAAAAGGTGATGTGTTAGTTGTGCCAATCAAGCTTCACAAATGTCCGTTCTGTCCCTACACGGCTAAACAGAAAGGAATACTAAAACGGCACATTCGCTCTCACACAGGTGAGAGACCCTACCCCTGTGAGACGTGTGGGAAACGTTTCACTCGGCAGGAACACCTTCGGAGTCATGCTTTAAGTGTAAGTTTGAAAGATTATATCTATCAGGAAATTTTTAAAAGTAGTTTGGCATTTCCCGACCGTATTTCCCAAAATATGTTGGACAAAATGATTGTTGCTCTAATAATAAGTGAAGCTGCCGATATTTGGTTCATTAGTACTTAGGTAGCCCCAAATCCTTGTCGCTCGCTGAAAATGTGATGGGATTGTCTGCCCTTTTGCTCAAGTGTAGTTGTTTTTCTGTTCTAGGAATATATGCAAACCAGCAGCCCAGAAAGAGCTAAAGCAAGAAGGCAGATTTGCCTTTTTTACCAAAGTGTTCTATTTTTAACTTCAGGTGCATCGATCAAACAAGCCAATTATCTGTAAAGGTTGCAGGAGAACATTCACAAGTAGCCTGTCCCAAGGATTGCGACGCTTTGGCTTGTGCGACAGCTGCACCTGTGTGACCACTACCCACGAGGACTCGATGCCCATTAACCTCAGCCTAATGGAACCTTCATCAGAAGGCCAAGAGAAGGGTGATGCCGATAACGATTGGCCCATATATGTGGAGTCTGGAGAGGAAAACGATCCAGCTGATGATGATGATGCCGATGGTGATGACAAGCAGGAAATCCACAGGAGTTTGTCAGACCGAGAAACGCTTATGTAGCAGTGAGAGGAGAGCAGGAGCATTTAAAGTGTCCCCGACAGTGGTCGGTCTGCAACAGAAAACTGCGTATTTGCCCATTTAGTGAGACTGTGCTGTTTTTTATTATTCCATTTTTTAATAGAAGAGTGGGGAGAACTGGAATTTTTAATACTTTTTAAGTTTTCAGTGCTGTGCACCAGCAATCTGTGAAGCATCTTCTGTCTGGGGTTCACAGAGGTTGTAGTTGAGCAATTTCCAGTGGGGTGTCTGCCTCCTAGTTTTGATTTTGCAGGTGGAGCACCTCTGTGTTGTTTTGATAACAAGTTTCTTCAAATAACGCTGTCATGGTCTTTAATCCCTGATGTGAAAGGGGCACCATATTCTCTCTGAAGATTATGTTAAAAGAAATGTAGTTTTCATTCATTATCTTGGGACTTTTCTAAACTAAGTTGTGATCCTGCTGTATTAGGACAGTATTATCTAAACTGTGAACCTTAAGTGTTTGTTTGGTGGATTTGACCTGGAAACCAGGGCAGACAAACCAGGATAATGAAAATATGCTGCTGCTGAAAGCATAGACAGAATAAATGTGTTTCACGTGTCCTTAATTGCAGGTATTTAGAGAACAAGCTTCTCTTTCAGAATTGTTTTTACTGCATCTTCCTCTCTCAAGAGCTTGGACTACAGATCATCAGATGTGTCTTTCATGTCATTTAAACATTAGTAGTCTTGGCTTAAGAAACATTAAGCACACGTTATGGTGTCTAGTGTCCTGGTCTCTCAGTTTAGATTAAGTGAACTGCCCAATTCTTTTCAGCTTTTTACAGTAGAAGTTAAAAGCTGTCAGCCAGGTTACTGGGGAATTCTGATTCTGGTAGATTAAATAGCCAGATTGACAGGTGGTGTAGATGAGGCGCAGTTAAATATAAATATAAATATCTGAGCTATGCATATAAAAGAGCTCTGAATACCCTTCTTGAAGCTATTGAGTAGGAAATCTCAGAAGTTTTTACTAGCCTCTTTGTATGCAAATCCTTTTCTTTCTCTTTGACTATATTTTCTTCTAGTCTTCAGTGATCTCTCTCATGCTTTATGTTATGTAAATTTATCCAAGTATTTATTTTAAAAAAACCAACAAGCCTCCAGTGTGGACCTCCTGTTTCTTTGCTAGGATAAATAACAGGTTGGTTTTCAAAGGAGGTGAGATTTTTTTTACCTTTCCAGAAACAAGTTGATATAAGCTATCAAAAATCAAGCTAGGAAGCTTTAGAAGAAAACACACCACCAACAGAAAGCCTGTTTGCTTATGGGTAACCTACTGTTTCCTAATGAAGAGACAAAAACTGAAATATACTGTGAAATAAGACTGTTAATGCTTTTTTTTACTATGTGGTTCGTAAGTGTTTGATGAAAATGCAAATTGTATGAGTCTTTCTCGCTGGAGTAAGTGCTAGATCAGAAGCCTGTAGACAGACGTGGCTGACAGAGTGAGCAGTTCCTCCCGCTTAAGACAGTGCTTCTTGCAGGTTTTTTAGTGTAAAGACTTTACACTTGGAAAACGTGAGATGGAACCTAAAAAACAAAGAGCCCTCTGATTTAACCAGTTAGGGTTGGTTTTTGCATGCCTTGTGCTTTTATTTTACATACTGAAGAAGAACAATTCAGCTTCTCTATCTGCTTCATCCTTCAGAGAAACAGAAGTCCTATGGTGATTCTGATATCACAAGTACAGTTAAGAACTCATTACCAGATCAGGTAGGATGAGGAAAGAACAAGCTTCTTTTTAAACAAGTGACTTTACTAGTGATTCCTGAAAACAGCAGTAGGTAAAGAGACTTGATTTGAAATGGTCTGGTCCAAGTTCTTGATGAGTGCCACCTTCACGAGAAGATACTGGCATCATGTGCTACATTTATTTTCTGTAATTTAGGTTGTATAACCTTCAGTGGTCCCTGTTCCAGGCCATCTGTAGATTTGACTTTGCAGTAGCTGAACAGTATCATATTGACACACTTCATCACAGAAATATCACTGGGACAAGATCTTTAAAAAATTCAGGGCTCTGTAGCAGCCCCTATTTGAGTCATCTAAATTAAGACCATCAGAGACAACTCATGTAGATGCCAGATTTGGAGCTGAGCTCCTCTGAAAATCCTGCTGTGGTTTTGGGTCCCTAGCACTTTTGAAAATGTGAGCAAAATGTGGGCTTGTACATCTTGCTGGCAATTTTAAAATGCCACCTGCAGCCTACCAGAGCTAGTCTTCTGGACTGCTACTCTTATTTTTGTTGAGTCCATCCAACATCAGAGGGTGTGTCCTTTTGGTATCGGCTTATCTGATAAAGGACGGACTTCTGCATATGAGAACACCTGAGAAAGAGCCACAGATTATCTGTGTTTGTGGGGAGACGGACTCGCTAATGGAAGTGGGGCAAGACTATAAACAGGGATCCAAAATGATGTTTAGTGACCAGGCCTCCCAACTTCTGGTCATTCTAGCATGAAGGTGCCACCTCGCTGTAAATACTGGTAGAAGCCACTAGATGTGGAGTATCGGCTGAGCATGGTTCTGACTAGTGCGCCACGATGAAACTATCAGGTTTGGCTTCTCACACAGCTGAGCTGTGCTGAGCTGCGGGCTAGCAAACTCTGAATCCATGAGGACATTCGGAGTAGGGAAGATTAACCTCTTGCAAAAGTCTGTATGTAGTAAAAGCTGCAGGAATGACTGCGGAGACCTTCCGTGATTTTACTTCAACCTGCTTGCTTTGGTCTTAGAGATTGTTCTTGTGTGTCTTGTGCGTAGAGAATGGAAGTGTTAAGGTTTGTGTAACACTGGGTAGGGGGTGTGGGTGGGGGGTACACCGTTCACATTCCAGATGGCAAGTGACCACCAAAATCGATGTTTCCTATTGATCTGTCATATTGTGCTGCCTTGTTTTCAGTGGAGTCCTTCAGCCTTTGTATTTGGAAGCGGATGTAGTTTATCCGCATTCTTGTGACCAGATGTTCATGTAAATCTGTTTGCTGTGCTTTCCACTTTGTTTTTTGGATGTTTTTTCCTGAAATCTTCCATTGTAGATCCAGCCTCTACAAGCTTTGAGAATATGATGTAGCTGTTTTAAAATATTCACATGGTGCTTAATGAAGAATCAAAAATAATGTTTTTAGGAGAGTTATTTCTAATATAATCACTTTCTCAAAGCTTTTCAAAGGCCATGCAGACTACTTAAAGTCTTAGCTCAGCGTAATTGACTTTGTTTAGGAGTATACGTTTTAACGTACTTTTTTGCACATAATTGCACTGTATTTCATGAAAGGAATACATGCTGCACTGGTATTTGTAGCGCATTTAACCTCTTGGTGCAAGACCTTGTAAATCTTCCAGGTGTGGTCATTTACTGATGTTTTGTAAGGCAGTTTCATAACTGAAGTCCTTTAGTCTAGTTTAAATGACAAATTCTTATAAACTGAACCTTATTTGTAGAAGTGACCTAACTATATTTGTGGATCTTGGAGCATTCTGGAGCTTTTTGATTGTCTAGAAAATAAAACTCTCTGAGAGGGTTGCTTTGATTTTTTACCATTCAAAAACTGAGTGAACCCTTGAGTGTCTAGATTAAGGCTCACATTTCAATTTCTGGGCATTAAAAAATGAATATATCCATTTCTGGTGACAGTTTGCAAGCAAGCATCAGATGCTCGGTAGGAAAGAACTGAATGGATGTCAACTTAAAATCCAGCCAACGGGATGTTTTTTAAGAAAATCTTTTATATTATTAACACTGACTTTGTTTCCTTACCCATTTTTGTAGTTTTATAATCATCTTAACTTTTTAAACTCTTTTTAAAGCTTTTAGATTTTCATGCCGGGTGAGAAAAATCCATGCAACTGGGAAGCAGTCACTGATCTTAGCTAGAAGAAATGCTGTTAAATGCCTACAATAAAATGGATGGGGGTGGGGGGAACAGACTCCCAAATATCCTTTCTAGATAATTTCAAATTATATTGCATATCTCACAGACTTTTTTTAAACCTTTTACAGACTGTGATATTTGAAACATCTATTTATCTGTTGATTTAGAATATCCTGAATCAATGAAAAATTTAATAACCCCTTCTTTCTTTCACTGTTTTCATTCAAACAGTGAAATCTGTTCACCTTTGTTTCATTGGGATCTTTAGGTTTCTAAGTTTTTTTGTTTCAGAAATGCCTGGAAATTATTCATATTTCCAAATTTGTTTATTATTGAGGATTTTTTAAAAAAAAATTAAAACATTTTTGTTAGTATTTAAGATTTTTTGATCCAACTTAAGTTGACAGTGCCCTTAATGTGCACATAAAAATTGTGTTTCTTCTCTTCAAGGCTGCTGCTAACATGTCAACCAAATAACTGAAGGCAGTCTGGTTTTTGCCTTTTGTTGGATTGTTTGAAATTCAGATTTTTCCACACATGTAGAAATATTAGTAGCATGTATGATCATATAAAGGGCGTGAAGGTGTTAAAACCTGGCCAGTGGCTCCATTTATACACGTGTGTGTGGTATGCATGCCCACACAGAGGTGCTTTGAGGTCTGGGGTTACAGTTAAGATGTCATCATCTCTGCTATGTAGGTTAGCAGAGCATTTTTAACAAAACACAACCAGTGAATATAGCAACTTACTTGGTTTTTATTGAATAGATATAGGCAGGTGTCTGGATACTAGTAAATTAAAAAGAAAGAAAAAAACCTAAAAACCCAAATCAAAACAAACACACACACCCCCCCAAAAAAAACCCAAATCACCTCTCAAAACAATGTGCTGGACACAGCAACTTTAAACGCCATCCCCAAATATCCAAAGGCAATGTATTAGACTTTAAACTTCGGACTGCCAGTCAAGATGCAAAATATTTTAACTGTCAAAATACACGACTCCATACTTCTTACATGCTTTTAGTGTAACTAGCTAAGTCTCTGGTCCTATAAAGGCTCTGACACACAATTGGTCCCATTAATCATGAGACTAATTATAAGGGTAACATCTAAGCAGAACTAGAAACCAAATCAGGTCTCAAATTCTTACAAGTTCTTCAGTGGCAAGGCTTACTTTAATTTTTAGCTGCTGGCTTCTTTTTGCATTGGAGGGGAATTACATGAACACAAATGTAATTTTAGAGTCAGTGACTGTGCTACTGATTTTTCAAATTCTGTCTTGTTTGGTTGTTAATAGCTAAGGTATGTGAGCGCTGACCCAAGCCAGTGTGTATTAGTCAAACAAAAATAGGAAGTTTGCTTTGAAATTGTTTTCTTCTTGTAGTTGTTTGTGTTTCTAATACAAGATGGACACATTTTGTTGTTAAATAATAGCTATTGGTAGCTATAGCAGCTATTTCTAGATCACAAACATTTTTTAATACCTCAGTCTTAAGAGACTTGGAGGATTCTTCTCACCTCCTGTGTGAAAGTAAAAATAGAATACTCACTGAACTAACCAAGAGTTAACATTTTGAGGAGATGCCCTGGTTTTAGAACCTGCTTTTTTTAGGTACCATCCTGCAGATGGATTTATGGGTAGATTCAAGGACCTTCATAAATCTCCGAGCCCACTCCAAGATCCATCCAGGTGAAAGCCAGTATAGTAACAGCACTGTATTACGAAACAAGATGCTGTATATTTATTGAGGCAGGAGAGGAAGATTTTCTTTTTCACTTTTGAAAACCAATGTGGGAATCTTGCCAGTTGATGCAGTATCTCTGGACGGATCAGTGGAGTAGTTCAATCAAAAGTAAATTGTCTTAAAGTATTGACTGGTACAGTAACATTTTCATGTGTATCATCTGAATCTGATGTATGTGAAATTCAGTTACCCCAGCATTCTCTGAAAGTCCATCTTTTAAATTTTGTATTAACTCTTCTTTTGTTGTTTACTGAAATGTTAAACACAGCAGATTATGACTTTTTAAAAAGTGCTCCAGTACAAGTAAAATAAGGGTAATAAAAAAAAAAAAAAGGCAACAACAAAGAAGAAATGGTATTCAATGTTAAGCAGATTATTTTGATGAGAAAGTGTTGGAGAATGGCTGGATGAGAAGGGTCACAGATCATTAGAGCATTTGTACAAGCAGAGCCGAATCTAACGGGGGTGCTATCAAGACTAGGCCTCAGCTGAAATTGCCAGCTATGCTGATGGCTGTAGAATTGCAAGTACACCACGACCTTAACAAGCTTCACAAACGACTCTAAGGAGGTATGTGCAGTAAAGATAAAGAAGTTATGTAAGCTAGCTAACCGCAAGTAGGAGGACCATGTAAATGAGTAGGTAGTGATTCTAGCCAATCATAGACTGCTGAGTATGCATAATTAGATACACTGTATAAATAAGAGCTATTCGGGCTAATAAAGTGAATCATGCTTTATCACTCATACTGAGTCGGCTGCGTGTTATTCCCCGCCGCTCGCAAGAAAGAGGAGCACTAGGGAGTGAAAGAAGGGACTGATGTCTGGTGCTCTGCTTCCGCAGGTATTTGGGATCAATAGTTCTACATGGGGGAAAGGATTGCGTAAAGTTCTGAATTGTGGGTCTATATAGAAAAGACAGCTGTGCAGCTTTTACAGGTGATTCCCAGCACAATCCAGGGAGCAGTGTGCACCCATCAGACCTTTCCAGATATAATAACTGCACATTTTCTGCAGATCAGTAATACAGAATTGCACTGATGTTTTACCGCAATCTGCCAGATCTGCAAGTGTACCTGTCCCGATGCCGAGATGTCCATGGATGTTATGTGTCAGGGTGGAAGAGAGAAAAACAAATTGAACCAAAGTTGAGAATTAACATGCATCACCATCATACAGGCAATTTACCCTTTTTAAGGGGTGAGGATCACATCTTTGAGTGCTTTTTGTAACATTTTTTCTACAGTCACGCATTACTGAATATGTCTTTATTGTATGTTAAATTGTGTATGTACTAAATATGTTTATACTGTTGTATGTAGCCTGGTTCTTTTACAAAGAACAGAAAACATTAAATCAATACTAATCTCACAGTAAGCATACATTTTTCCCATTTTTTCCATGAAAGATGTGGGGCACTGGAGCATACGTCCCTGCTCTTGTCTCCCTGACTCTGAGGGCCATGGGGTTGTTACCATCCCTGGTGAAAAGGACTCTTGCTGTGGGAGAAAGAAAACAGGAGACCAGGGCAATCAAGGGGGATGAAACATTGCCAAAGAGCTTGCTAATCGTTTGTGGAGAATGAATTCAAGGTCTAAGTGACTCACAATTCTAGGTGTTAAGGGAAGCTGTGTTGACAGAATATATCTAGTAAGTATGTAATTTAATTCTTTTGCTGTGGGATTAGGATTTGGCCTAATATAGATGAAGCTACTGACAAACTACACCGAGATGCTTGTACAGCTGCTGCCCCTGTTAACACTGCCATCAAACCCCAGACTCCGCCCAAGTTGTAAACTTTGTTTAGAAGATGGCCTGCTCAGTTAGGCATACTGGCAGATGGAAGATTCCTTGATTTCCTTGATATTCATGATTTCCTTGTCATTTTGAAAAACAAAGTGATCTCCTGCTAGCCTGGAGGCTGAACAAGCACTTGTGTTTGTACTAGAAGACAACAAGGATGCAGCTCGGGATCTGCATGAGGACAGCTAACTACCCAAATTGTGGCCAAGTCTACTGGCTTTGTCATGCAGAAAGCTGATGACAGTAAAGATGATGCTGCTGCAAACGAATAAAGCCAAATATAAGCTGGGAGAGTATTAGATGAAAATTGTAATCTCATTCTTAATTACCTTCTAGTGTCTGTCTTATTCCCCTATCTCCAGACCACGTCTGCATAACTTAAAAAGTTCTTTTGTTATGACGGGGATATGGTCTTATCTTGCATACTTTGTATTCCTTATGGCATTAGGTCCTGTAACGCTGAAAAGTTTTCTGAAATGGAACGATCAGCAACTCTCCTGTGAACTACTAAAAATATATATATTTTTATGCCACGCACAGTTTCTCAAATGCTTTTAAACAAACAAAAATGTTCTCAGAAAATTACTTTTCCTTTAAGAGGTATAACACTATTTTAAAAGCAACAGTTTTTGCAAGAGCATGGATTAAAATTCCTGCTGTTCACATTTTCTCATTAAATGCATTTTTAGATCCAGTGTGAAAAAAAAAGGGGAGGGGGCAACTAATTAATTTCCCAAGTATGATACATTTCTGATTCAGTGGAAAAAAATGCAGCTATTTCTTCAATGGTAGAAAAAGGAAGAATTGTGTTGCTTCAGCCCAAGGTTATATACAATTTTACTTATGTTTTCAAAACTTAAAATAAAACCCTTGGTAAATGCATATTACTTTGCTGACACACTTGGGAAAAATCCATTACAGCTCCGCCAAATCAATCTTGTGAATCAATGCATGTCAATCTTTGAACTATGATACTTCAGTTGTTCTAGTATACACTCTTGAGTTTTCTTTGGCAAGGAATATCACTATATATTTAAATTCAGAAAATATATCATAACTGAAGTCTGTGATTTTTAAGAAGCACCTATTTTAAGGAAAACTAAAATCTTTTAACTGCTCTTGCTATTAATTACATTTGACTACCAAAACCCAAATGAGACAACGCAAAACTTATGTTAATAATTTTTATATCAGCCCTAACAATGTCATTTTTTTAAAGTAATTTGTAAATTGTTCTCTGAAAAGCAGACTATTAGTCTTGCTTTGCAACACTCCTGCTGCTGTGAGAAGCACCTCCTCCACATAGCTGCCAAACTTATTCCCATTGGATAAACTCCTCAAACAGTATCTCAACTTCAAGTGGAACTTTCTTGGCTACAAACTGTAACTCTAAAATTTAGAAACACAAAAGAAAAAAACTAGATTAAAACCCGAAATTGCTGGAATCAGTGGATTGTTTGGGATGTATTAGTGTGAAAAACAGGACATCAGTCCCTACATATGAGAAAGCCAGTCTGTTCCGTGGCTGTCCCTAGGTGCACTGTGCAGACTTGTGGGCAAGGTTTCTGAAGTACTCTGAGTAAAGGACTTGCAACATCTTTAAAAATTCTAATTAAGCTACTCTAGATATCACTGCATTTTTCCCCTACTTTTTAAATTCTACTACCTGTTCCTAGCAGATGGAGAGCCCTTGAGGTCCTATTAATGCTGTTACAATCCACCAAGCAGAGCAGTCTCTGATGTACAAGTGAAAGTACCAATTACCTGAGAAGTCAACAAAGTCAAACAGAACAAACACCTACAAATAGTTCTTTTCAAAAGGAATTTTTCAGCAGATGAAATAATTTAGGCATGGATTTGAAAAAAATATGTAGAATTTTATATAAAAAGGGGTGCTACTTAGTTGAACTGACAGGCAAAATCAAACTTTAGAGGAATGAATTCAAGCGATATTAAAACCTGATACTGCAAGTAAATTTTCTGGTTTATATTAAGCAATCCAAGCAATTTAGTTGTTTGTCATCTTTCTTTCTCAATACCAGAATCGGTAATTGAAAGTTTGTTAGTTGGCAATAAACTAAATTCTATGAAATTCCCCAGCTTGAGACTTTTGAGTCAAAATCAGTTGCTCTATGGAAGAATACAAGCAATATTTTTACCTGAACACTCTTCCAGTCTCCTACAATTTGTGACTTGCGGACTTACTAAGGCACAGGACATTCTAAAGGTAAAGGACAGGAGATTTAGATTAGATATTGGAAAGAAATTCTTCCCTGTGAGGGTGGCGAGGCGCTGGCACAGGTTGCCCAGAAAAGCTGTGGGTGCCCCATCCCTGGAAGTGTTCAAGGCCAGGTTGGACAGGGCTTGGAGCAACCTGGGCTGGGGGGAGGTGTCCCTGCCCATGGGGGGTGGGAGCTAGGTGATCTTTAAGAGCCCTTCCAACCCAAACTGTTCTGTGAATCCATGATTTCTATACATAGCTCTCAAGTCACTCTCATGACCATACAGCCCTGTAACACTCACGTATTTCGCACCCATAGCAGCCCAGGGCAAGCAATGCCAGTGCCTAATTACGTGTTACGTGAAGCACCGCATCCTCTTGTTTGCTCTGACCCTGCCACCTCCTAGCTCAATTTACTATCCCCTTCCTCTTACACTGGAATAAGCAGTGAACAGTCAGTCCGTATCGATCCCCTCACGATTTTATAGGTTTCCATTTACCTCACCTGCTTCATGTTTTTCCTCATTGGGACATCAGACATCTGTACAAAGCTGCACTAGAATTTCTCATTTCCCTTTTCCCGGCCTAAGCCATGACAGGTTCCTGTATATGTTCTTTGAAATGAGTGACCCCGGGGCTGCATACAGTATGCCACGTGCAGGTGTGCGCTATTAATTAACAGGAGGAGCTGTGAGAAGCTGGGCGCTAGGGTTGCGTTGTGTGACCCTGAAAAGGGAACAATGAGGACAAAGATGCTAACGGTCCTCGCAGCTGACTTTGGAATCAGTTCTGCTATTACACTCTTTAGACTTTGATGTAAAAGCCAGATAAATTACATGAAATGTGCAAGTGACACCAATCAGAGGATGACTACGGACCAGCAATGTGACATGGCTGAAAAAGACTGGTTAGTTGTAGGTACATTAGATTGAAATGTTTGCAGTTGATAATTAACACCATTGCCCAGCGGACTGAAAAGATTAATGTGAAATACTGTGTAAATTCCAATTGCTTTCATGTTCAAGAATGATTAATTTAAGCTGGTCAGGTACAGAGTGGAGCCTTATGCAAGCAGAATGGATCTCATGAAAGATTCTACAAGCGTGGCCTGCATTTGAAAAGAGACAGAATCTACAAAACTTTGGGTGTTTATTAAAAAGGGGGAATTAAGCTGGTGAAAAGCACTGTTACAATATAAATACATATAAATTGAAAATAAAGAAATGTATACAATATACTGGGAGAATGTTTCTGACTATTAAAAGAAAGAGTGTTTGGATGTCTTTCCCATTTTGCTATAGGGGGGAAAGGATGGTAAATTGTTTCAAGATGGAATGTCTTAAGTTTGTGGAAGAGAAGGCTAAAAAGGACACAAAGGGCACAGTGAAGGCAGAATGGCTCCCATGGGAAAACAAAAATTTATGAGAAATAACGAGGGTGTCAAAAGCACAGAAAAGACCCTGGTGGTAAGAAGAGGAAGGAGAAAGACACCAAACTTCAAGTGAGAGAGGGTGAGAGGTTCAGGTACAGGGATTTCAGACACGTCTTTTTCAGAAGATCACAAATATGAAGAGAAAAATATCTTACATCCTTTTCTGAGGAAGCTCCAAAAGGAAAAAAAAAAAAAAAAAAAAAAAGATTTGGGTAATCAAGGCCTGTGCTACACCTATAGGTGTGAGAAGGCAGCATCTGGGGCACCACATCCCCTCCCAGGCAGCATGTGGGTGTGGGAAGAGGCGAGCGGCCCCGGCTGCAGGGCGATCCGGCAGAGGAAGCCGCTGGGCTGCGCCTGCAATCGGTGCGTTGCCCCTTTAATTGTGTCCCCAGCCCTCGGGCGTCTCTGTCCAACGCCCACGTCAGCAAATACCTTTTGTTTCTCTCACGTTCGGGCTTCCAGGGCTCGGGGCTGCGGGACCAGCGCGTCACCTCCAGCCACGGCGAGCCCCGACGCGGGGCCGGGGACCCCGCATCCACCGCCCGCTCCCCTCGGCTCAGCGACACCCGCCCCAGGACCAGCCGGTGAGCGGCGGCTCCAGCACGCCGGTAGGCCAGACAGGGCGTTGGGATCTGGGGGCGGAAAGGGCCCGGGAGGCGGCCTCGCTGCGAGGGTCGGGCGAGGGCCGGCGCCGGGCTCCGCAGTCCCCGCGGGCGCCGGGCTCCGTGCGCGCCGGCCCGCTGGCAGCTGCCCCCGAGAGCCGCTCGGTCCGCGGGCTGCACAGCGTCCTCGGCGGGCGCCATTTGCAGCCCCGGGCGCGGCTGGAAGGAGCCAGGCGCGGCAACAAAGGGCTGCGCGGGAGCGGGCGGCGGGGGGGCCGCAGCGGGGGGGCCGCGGCGGGGGCGCTGCCAGCGCGGGGAGGCGGCGGGCGGGGGCGGCCGGGGCCGGGGCGGGAGCGGCTGGGGCTGGGGCTGCGCCGGGCGCCCGGCAGCGGGCGGCGGCAGCGTGGCGGGGAGCTCCCGCGGAGCGGCACCGGGGCTGGGCTGGCGCGGGCGGCTGCGGGCTGCGCGCCCGGCGCGGCGCGGCGGAGGAGAGCGGCGGGGAGCTCGGGCGCGGTGGGGAGCGGGGGCGGTCGCCCGCGGGCCCCAGGCCGGGAGGCGCCTCCGCGCTTTGGCGGGCGGGTCCGGCGCCGTCGGGCGTCCCGGGCTGCCGCGGGCCGAGCGGCCAATTCGGGCGGGCGGGCGGGTGAGTGACGGCGGCCTCCGCCAATACCGGGGCAGCCCGGGCCGGGAGGGCTGCGGGGCGCTGCCGCCGAGTCCCGTCTCTGGTCCTGGCGGTGTGAGCCCGGCCGGGCCGGGGCGGTGCGGGGCCGCCAGCTCCCGGCGCGGAGCCGGGCCTCGGCCGCAGCAGCTGGAGGGCTGCCCGCCGCACCGGGCACTGGCAGGCGGCTGCCAGCGGGTCGCACACATCCACCCGGTATCCCTGGGACGGGATGCCCGTCGCTGTAGCTCGCACGTGTCTGCCAAATAATGTGCACCGATTCGGCTCTCGCATCACTCTTCTTGGGAAAAGAGTGTATGGTTGTGCATACTGTAATTTCAATGCATTCATAGATTCAAATAATTAAGATTATTTGTGAAGATCTCTGTAAAATTGGGCCTGACGTCTTTGGCTGAGTTGAATTGAGGCTGAAGTCAAGAATAATTATTTTCTTTATTTTTTTAGACTGACGCTTCATTGCATTTTTTCTGGAATGGAGATTTCTTCTCACCAGTTTCACCTCTTGCAGCAACTAAATGAGCAGCGCAGGCAGGACTTGTTCTGCGACTGCAATATCCTGGTGGAGGGCAAGGTCTTCAAAGCACATCGCAATGTGCTGTTTGCCAGCAGCGGCTATTTCAAAATGCTCCTCTCGCAGAGCTCGAAGGAGACGAGTCAGTCGACGACAGCTACTTTCCAGGCATTTTCTCCTGACACATTTACAGTTATTCTAGATTTTGTGTATTCAGGCAAACTGTCCCTCACTGGTCAAAATGTCATTGAAGTCATGTCGGCTGCTAGCTATCTTCAGATGACCGATGTTATCAGCGTGTGTAAAACGTTCATTAAGTCATCGCTGGACATCAGTGAGAAGGAGAAGGATCGCTACTTCAGTCTGTCAGACAAAGATGTAAATTCAAACGGGGTGGACCGATCTTGCTTGTACAACACCGGCTGGAGGGCAGAAAGCAGCCCGCCGCATTCACACTTGAGTTCAGACCAAGGGACATGTATGATGGGTGGAAACTCTTGGAGCAATTTCAGCTACTATCCAACTTCTCAAAGAAATGCCCAGCAGCAGCTGTCCAAACATGAGCAACGGCAGGATTCCGTAAAGAAATCCCGGCACCTGGGACTGCAGCAGCCTTCTGACATTCCTCACTATAAATCAAGCAAACTGGAGGACAGGGCTGCCGAGCCCACTGGCCATATTGCTCAGTCTGAGGAGCAAGTTCAGATCGAACCAGAAGTTGAATCCCCTCATGTGGGGTACCAGTACAGCCAAGGGTCCGACGTGATGCCAAGGAGCTTGGCTGTGTCACAGCAGGAGCATGAATCACCCCGTTCTTCCAGTAAATCGAAGTCTTCAAAAGCTGATGAGCAGTACGCGAGCATGCCCTCGATCCTGGGTGTCATGGGAAGCTGGGCTGAAGGTAAGTTTGTTTTGATCCTGTGGGCGCACAGTCATCTGCAAGTTGGCTGTTCTGTCCTTGAGAAAATGTGCTTTACTGAACGAGCGTACAGTTGCAAAAAAGACATCTGTATTGCCCAGAAATGGAAGTTTGGAAAGTTGGTAACTCTTTATTTTTGAATAATTTTGACTTACTGAAGTAGCTGGTTTACTAAAACTAGCCTTTCAAAATACATAATGTTCAGTGTCTACGGCTTTGCCTTGCACTTTTAAGTTAATATCGTTTGGGATGGTTTTGTGCTCTTTTTAATATAGCTGACAGTCCCCTCCTTTTGTTGCACTCTTGTGTAATTTACAGGAAAACAGAAGATATTTGTGCTTGGAAAGACCTATGATGTTATTTTTTTAATAGAAGTGATTTGCTGTTCTGCTTACAGAATGCCTTTTCCTAGAGCATTACATGACTAGACGTGTTATGACTTAATTAACTTATTTTTTTAAATCACATTATATTCTAACAGATGATCTGCCCAGGATGAGGTTCAAGTGCCCGTTCTGCACTCATGTGGTGAAAAGAAAAGCAGACCTAAAGCGTCACCTTCGCTGTCATACAGGAGAGCGCCCTTACCCTTGTGAGGCATGTGGGAAAAGATTTAGCAGGCTAGATCACCTAAGTAGCCATTTTCGAACAGTATGTATTTTTAGTAACTGCATGATTTGTTTAATGTGTAAATCTCTCAGTGTACTTAAATACAGCATAAGTGTATCTGGTTGATATATTGAATCCCGTAAAGAAGAGGTAATAGAAAATTAATTTGGTTTTGTTGAAGTCAATTTGAAGCATAATTTGTATGAAAGGGGATGGATTTCTTTGTTAATTGATGGCTCGCAAAGGTACTGCTCTATGCAAGTCCTGTAACAGCTTAAGAGGGCAATTACAGCGTCCATGATAGTTTAATTTTTAACATTTGAATGCTGTCTCTCAAAATGAGTTACTGCTACCATTTGATGCTACTCCAGCCATACTTTTTGCCATCTTAAAAGACACTTCTTTGTGGATAATTATCAAATCTATTAATTTTGATTTTCCCATTTTCCCAGATTCATCAGGCTTGTAAGCCTGTCTGCAGAAAATGTAAACGCCACGTGACTGAGCTGACAGGACAAGTGGTCCAAGAGGGGACGAGACGTTACAGACTCTGTAATGAGTGTTTGGCTGAAGCTGGTATAGACAGTATTCGCATTGACTTGGAGGCTGAAGCACCCCTTGAATTTCCACAAGATGGGGATAAGGATTCCAGGTGGCACTATGGGGAAGACAACAGATCAGACGTGGAGATTGTGGAGGATGGGTCAACAGACTTGGTCATTCAGCAAGTTGATGACAGTGAGGATGAAGCGGACGAAAAGGAAGTAAAACCAAATATTAGGTAGTTGCAAGACAAGAAGTAGGAATTTCGCATAAGAGGGAGAATGTACTGTCTTGACCATATGCCCTCCACCAGCCTGTTGTTAAGCATACAAAGACATACTGGTTTCTCTTGGACAGGTCCAGACTTGCATGTATTTATGGACATGCCATTGAGTCCATTCTGAGTTTTGTTATGAGAATACCCATGCTTTGCTTCATTAGAAATAATCCATCCTTAAGTGAAATAATGGATGAATAAGGAACTGAAGTATTACATGGATAACTTTTTATAGTAGACAGTGCGTCACTTCAAAACCTCTTTCAAGGGAGTGAGATCTAAATACTTTAAAAAACAAAAAAGTCACGCAGCACTGTAAATTGCCCACTTGTTAAACTTGTAGAGATGTAGGGTTTGTATGTGTTATCATTTGTCGATAAAGTATAAATACCCCACACAGCAGAATATCCACGTCTCTTCAGGATTCAGAAATTAAGATAATCTTCCACAAAATTTCATGAAGTCTTCGTATTATGATAAGGAAAAAAGGCAGCTAATTAAGAAAAAGCATATAAAATGTTTTAGCACATTCATCTGGAAAAGCACTTTCTTGTAAAATTTATTAGAATAAGGAGATTCTTTAGCAGGTCATTCATTCAAGGCCAGTTTCTTTACAAGAAAATAAACACAGAGATACTATTCCTAGTCAACACATCAGAAAGAAAATTATTACAAATATGAATCGTTAGTTGATGTCAGTAGATGTTTCATTCATTCTGAAAACTGGGAACTCAGACTGGGCTATGGTTTAATAAGCATTAGTAAAATTCTCTCTCTCTTTTTTTTTTTTTTTTTTTTTTTTTTCCCCTTAAAAACCTCTCAAAAATGCCAGGCTGACATGACTGGTAATTCTGCATCCACAGCATTGCCAATGGCAGCGTCAGCTTCTCCACACCAACGTGAAGGAAACAATCCTTCCAAAGTTACTTCAGCTGTTGTTTTCTCTCTTTGTCCCGTTTTATTTATATAGCACATTATCTGGCACAATAACAGTGCCAGAACAATTTGTACAGTATATATACTATATCATTAGAAGCGGAACTGATGAGATTTTTCCATCTGAAACCATTGACTACTCCTGTTTGTATTGACCTGTACTCACTTTAAACTGATGAGTTTTAAGATGGAGTCATTATCAATTTATGTATTCCCAGAATCATTCGGTCACCAAGAGAATACATTTTAACCTTTTTCAGTCTGTACTATATGCCAACGAGAATAAGATGTACTGGAAGTCCTAGACACCATATTTCTGTAATTTTGCCTACAATTAGACTACAGGAGATGGATGACTTAATGGTGAAGAAAGTTTACTTCTGTAACAAAGTAAGCCACTTTGTTTTGTTACTTAGTTAGTTTATCTTGACCAGCACTTGACCAGGACAGGAGCAGAAGTATGCACCTGGAGTGCTTTTACTTTGCATTTTCTTAGACAGACCTGAGTATTAATACAGTCTTCATCCTGCAATCACTGAACTCAGTGGGTATAGGCTTAAGCTTAGAAATTTTTTTTTCCTCTTTTTACAACTTTGTAAGCATGTTTGGCTGAAACCAGGGATTAACTACAGAACAATCCCATATATATATATATATATACTATATAATCTCTTTCCCAGGGACAGCTAAAAAGTCACTGTTTTCTTTTTATTTGTGTAAAAACTGTATAGCCTTATTAGTATCATCATTACCAGAGAGTGCAGCATTTTCATTCCGGGCTGCAGATGGCCAGCCTACAGGTCTCTTAAATGACAGCTCAGGTGCTTCCTACTAAGTTCACAGCATAAGCATTAAGTGCCCTTCCCCTCAATGTTGCAGGCTCTCAAGAAGCAGCCTGCTTGTATGTTCTAAGGAGATCAGAAGTGGTGTTTCATTTTTACTAAAGTTATCATCCATTGGCTTAGACTTGGGGAGGTGCATGGAAGGAGGAACTTACAAAACTTTCTGATCACCCATATAAAAACATCTTTTCCGAATGAAACTTACACTTGCCTCGATTTTATGTTACTCTTTGGTCAGCAGTCCACGAAGTCAACTTGATGTGAAAACAGCTGGTTAATTTCTTGGAGCTTATTACTCCTAAAATGCATATTATTAAATGGCTAAGAAATATTCCTGAGCAACCTTAACTAAATCAAATATAGAACAAAGAAATCTATAAAAGAATATGGAATGACTTTGATCAAATTTCAAGAGAAAATGCTTGCTGAAATCAGATTTCATAGATTTTTCCATTTCCCTTTACATTAAACGGTATGCACAATAAATTCTAGGTATCAGTGCCTGCTGTACCAGAATACAAAGTGGCTGGGATTAGTCTCTGTGTGTGTTTGGGGATGGATTAAGGGGAGGGGAAAATAAATTGTCATTCTAGGCCCGAAATCTTACCTGCCATCTGTAAAGGTGAGACTATTAAGTGTTTCTTAATAGTGGGGGCGTTTTTAGGAGCAACACTATTTTTGGATCAATACTCAATCTAATTAGATGCCATAAATCTAAGAATACTGAGGACCAGATGCTTCAGAAAAAAGATGTGAAGTGGCTATAAATGGGCAAGTGGAACAACCTATCCATGTGAAGACATTTACTTTTTAAATATAGGCAGATTAATTGTTGATTTGCCTGGCAAATAAGGGTTTATACTGGTTTTATATGTTATTGTTATTCGTAGTAGCATAACTAGATATCTGTAGTAATTTTTGAAGTACCTTATTAAGCTTGGAGTTTTAGCTCAACTGCGATTCCCACAGGTCAATTATGTTTTGTATTTTAAAGACGTTACCATTTTTACATTTGTTGCCTTAATTTCAGTTGTTCCCTTATTTTTGTATTGCAAGACGAGATAAATGTTAAGTGCCTTCTATTTTCTACGTCCTTCATTTTACATAGCCTGTCATATATTTTGCTTGTTTTTCTCTAAATGAAAGTAATCCTGTTTGTTTTCTTCTCATCTTCTTGCATTGCCTCTGATGATTGTCGTCTTCATGTTTCTGTTAGGATCATATACCGCTCATTAGCAGAAGTAACATTTTCTTTCTTTTCAAGGAGGAAAGTAAAGACCATATAGGGTTCCCACAGAATTTAAATTCCCTGACAATTAACTGATGTGAATGTGTTGCTTTTAGAACTTTGTCAGGTTACAAGATTGGGGTTTTTTTATTTAAAAAAACGCTGATTTTATCCTTAAATGCTAGAGAAGGCTGTATGGAACTGTACTGACGTCTACTAATAGAGGTTTAAGTTGTAGTGCAGCATTGGAATGGGCTATTCAGAAAGCAGCCTCAGAGATGGTTGTCCTTGAAGGTGTTCAAGACTTGGCTAGACAGAGCCATGGCTGATCTCATCTGGATCTGATCTTGGGCTGGCTGCCTTCCTGCTGGAGGTGGGACTAGAGACATTCACAGCTCCCCTATGACCAACAGTTTTGTAATTCCTCTCAAATTGGGGTTTGCTTTTTATTATTATTTTTGCCTTGTACTTCTTTCATCTTCATGTTGCTCTGACTGCTCTTAAATACTACTTCTTAATGCACGTTTTGATTATTCACTGGTTTTCAGTACATCAGCCTCTCATCACTTGCTTTTCCATGCCTTGTTTCATCTGACTAACATTGGAGGGATGTCCACTTCAAGAGACATTCCTCTTTGTATACCTCTCGTTACTTTCTGTGCAATCCTAACATCTGTCCTTTGCTCTCCGCTGTCACTGAAAGCCTGCCTCTTGGGGACATGGTTTAGTGGTAGATTTGGCAGTGCTTGGTTAATGGTTGGACTTGATCTTAAAAGGTCTTTTCCAACCTGAACAATTCTATGATTCTGTGATTCTTTTTGCTTGGCTTGTGTTTATCATAGTGTTCACAAAACCACAGTCAAGAGTGAAGACACAGATTCATCATTCTCTGTTTAGTGTCGCACATTTATTTTCTGTCCTTATTTTCTGATAATTATCTTGCCATCCTTTCAAAGGCTAAAACACTGAATTAAAAATTTTTTTTTTCACCCTTTTCAGGTATTTCTTATAGAATTCTACCTGCTACATAAACCTATGACTTTATTAGTTTTTCTCCTTCACATCATATCCCATTGTTTTGTTTTCCATTAAATTATCTAAACTTCTGTGTTTACTATCCCCCAAAATGACACTTGTCCTTATCTTAAAGGTTCAACTGTGGGGGTTTTTTGTTTGGGTTTTTTTTCCAAAATTAATAATTTAAAAAAGCAGACCCCCCGAAACAACCTCAGAATGAATCTCCCTTTCCAACCTTTTGGTATATATTCTATTCCAGTTCTAAAGAATTGAGATTTAAAAAAAAAAAAGAAAAAAAAAGGCAAAAATATTTAGCGTGAGCTTTGAAAATATCTGTAAGCCCAGAGATCTCTAGCAGAGGACTGACACTGCTGCATGTATCATCCTTCCTTCACTCCTGGCTCTTCAGAAGAAATACTCCACCCTCCAGGATTTTGGGATCCCCCTCCATTTCTCAGTAACTTAGGAAAAAAAAAAGAAGTATCTGTTGGATATTAAATTATGGAACATACTTCTTCCCTGAAGCATCTGGTCACTATCAGAGGTTATCCCATTACCTAGCACTGCCAACGTCTACTTATATTTTGGTCTCTTAGTCTGCAGAAATACTTGGCTTTGAACTTCAGATCACCTACACAGGGGCTAATAGCACTATCTTCAGCCCCGTTTATTATTTACGTGGACCTTGGTTTAGCTGAAAAATGCCTGACCTACCAACTGGCTCCAGCTGAGCCAATGACTGTGCCCAGACCCCAGGATCCCCCTCTAGCAATCAGCATCTGTCAGCACAACAACAGCGCTAGGTAGTTGAATGTTTATCTAAAACCTTAACTGCTGGGGGCTAGTGGAGTTGAGATTTGCATTGAGGATTACAGCTAAACTTGTTTAGTTGGATTTATCCTAGAAAAAGGCTTTTTAAAATTATATTTTAATCGAAGCTTTGAGGCTAAAGATAGTGCCAGTCAGACTGGAATAAGCACGTGTGTTTAGAGTTTTATTTAATGCATTTACAAATTCGTAAGGAACTACTTCAGTGGACTGCTGAGGCCAGTATCTATGTAATCTGGTCAAGCTGGCAGTGGGGACTTCTAACCATTTGCAAGACAGAGAAATGTAAAATATAATCCAGAGAGTCCAAATAATTAATTCTGTATTTTATTGTTTCTACATTAATAAGTACAGTAGAATTGTATGAGTAGTTCAGTGTTCTAGTACAGACATTCCAACACTTGCTTCTTAATTTTTCTGGAACATTGGTGAAAGTCAGAAATCAATTTAAAGGTTGCTGTTAATTGGAAGACAACGTGTATGAGAATGAAGTAGCAGACGAAAAATTCTCTAATTCTGCCCAAAAGGTTGAGTTTTGAAGAAAAGGATCTTAAAATCATCCAGCCTGTGCCTCCAGACTTTCAGTGTAATTTTCCCATTAGGTATAAATCTATACCAACAGTCTGTATGTCTGTTGAGTGACGGCTATAATAATGATGGCTGATAAGCCACTAAGCTAAGCTTATAATGCCATTTAGTTAAGTATTTTCTATACTGTTCAAGTTAAAACAACCTCCCACACTGGAGTTAGCATAACCATTCATCATATTTAACTCTTGAAATGCACCAAGGCATCTTTTTTGGTACATCCAGAATTTTAAACAGTAGCAGCGCAGAACAAAGAACTTTAAGGAAAAACTGGGAGGAGTGGACAGAAAAAAATTCTGTATCTTGGCTTAGCTATTGTACTAAATTAAATACTAATGAAGTTCTCTGCCACGCTCCAACTTCACACTTTTTACTGTGCAAGTGGGAACTGTTCTTTTACCATGTTCTGAGCCTGCTTTGAGGAAAGGCCTGTAGCAGATGACTTGCTGAGGTCCCTTCTCAAAATTATTCAATGATTTCAAGGAACAAGACTGAAAGTGGCTCATCTTCTAACAGGCACAGGATTGAAAGTGTCTTGTCTTCCAACGGGCATCCCACTTTGATTTTCAACACAGAAGGGAAAAGAAGGACAATCTGTGGCATTGCACTCCTACTTGCAGTACTTTGGTTTAGGATTATCTCCATTGCCAGAATACAAAACTTACTGGCTATACAAATGCTGCTATATTGAGTAATGTAATAGATCCTATGGCACAGAACTAGAGATGGGTGGCACCTTCCTACCACATACAAAGATCCCCAGACTGGCCTTTTAACAGTAACAACGCATTGTCCGCGGTGAGGCAGTGGGCCTCCCGGGCAGCATGTGGGTGTGGGAAGAGGCGAGCGGCCCCGGCTGCAGGGCGATCCGGCAGAGGAAGCCGCTGGGCTGCGCCTGCAATCGGTGCGTTGCCCCTTTAATTGTGTCCCCAGCCCTCGGGCGTCTCTGTCCAACGCCCACGTCAGCAAATACCTTTTGTTTCTCTCACGTTCGGGCTTCCAGGGCTCGGGGCTGCGGGACCAGCGCGTCACCTCCAGCCACGGCGAGCCCCGACGCGGGGCCGGGGACCCCGCATCCACCGCCCGCTCCCCTCGGCTCAGCGACACCCGCCCCAGGACCAGCCGGTGAGCAGCGGTTGTGCTGTACATAGCGACAGGGCTGAAGGCGGCTGGGAGCGGGCTGCTGCCGGGACGGCGCCGGGCTCCGTGCGCGCCGGCCCGCTGGCAGCTGCCCCCGAGAGCTGCTCGGTCCGCGGGCTGCACAGCGTCCTCGGCGGGCGCCATTTGCAGCCCCGGGCGCGGCTGGAAGGAGCCAGGCGCGGCAACAAAGGGCTGCGCGGGAGCGGGCGGCGGGGGGGCCGCAGCGGGGGCGCTGCCAGCGCGGGGAGGCGGCGGGCGGGGGCGGCCGGGGCCGGGGCGGGAGCGGCTGGGGCTGCGCCGGGCGCCCGCGGCAGCGTGGCGGGGAGCTCCCGCGGAGCAGCACCGGGGCTGGGCTGGGCTGGGCTGGCGCGGGCGGAGGGGAGCGGCGGGGAGCGGGGGCGGCTGCCCGCGGGGCCCGGGCCGGGAGGCGCCTCCGCGCTTTGGCGGGCGGGTCCGGCGCCGTCGGGCGTCCCGGGCTGCCGCGGCCCGAGCGGCCAATTCGGCCGGGCGAGCGAGTGAGTGACGGCGGCCTCCGCCAATACCGGGGCAGCCCGGGCCGGGAGGGCTGCGGGGCGCTGCCGCCGCCCCGTGTGCGGGCCCGCTGCGCTCCGGCGGATGCAGCCCCACAGCGGACCGGCCCCGGGCACGCACTTGCCAGCAGCGCTCTCCCCGCGGCACAAGGGCCCACTCGCAGTCTGTGAGCCATTCACGTCTTCATCGATGTAATATTAATTCTTCCAGGATATGCCATAACCCTGCCAAGGCATCTTTGCACCTCTTCTAGAGTTTTAAGTTTCTTCTCTCACCTTGTTTATGCGGGGTAGCGGTTGCAGGGAGCTTGGAGATAAACATGCCTGATTTTGTTGTTTTTTAAAATAGAGCTCATCTCTTTAAAGCAGGATTCCCTAACATCAGTTTAGATTGTCATGGTTGTACTTGTTTTTTACTTTAGAGCACGCCTTCCTCTGCCTCCCTGACTGGAATGGAGATTTCTTCCCATCAGTTCCACCTCCTAGAGCAGCTGAACGAACAGCGTAAGCAAGACTTGTTCTGCGACTGCAATATCCTGGTGGAGGGCAAGGTCTTCAAAGCACATCGCAATGTGCTGTTTGCCAGCAGCGGCTATTTCAAAATGCTCCTCTCGCAGAGCTCGAAGGAGACGAGTCAGCCAACAATAGCGACATTTGAGGTCTTCTCTCCAGAGACATTTATGGTCATCCTGGACTTCGTGTATTCAGGCATATTGTCTTTAACTGGCCAGAATGTGATCGAAGTAATGTCAGCTGCTAGCTATCTGCAGATGACAGACATTCTTAATGTCTGTAAGACATTCATTAAGTCCTCGCTGGATATTAATGAAAAGGAAAAGGATCATTACCTCAGCCTTTCGACCAAAAGTACAAACAGTGAACCTGCCCACCCGTCTCTTTATCGGTCAAGAAGGAAAGCAAAGAGCAACCCCAAGCGTTCCTATTCGATCCCGGATGAAAAGGCTAATACGGTGAATGAAAACTCCTGGAGTAGCTACAGCAGCTACCTGTCCTCACAGGTGATTCTGCAGCGGGCAGAAACACAGCTAGCAAAAAGAGGCAGAAAACAGGGCTCGGCAAGAAAGCGCCGAAAACACCTAGGGCTGTCACAGACCCGCGATTTTGCGCAGTATAAATCAAACAAAGTTGAGCGGGCCAGCGGAGGTTGCAGTGCCTCAGATTCCAGCCACATCTCTCGGGTTAGAGAGGAGGTTGAATTTGATGCCGAGAATGATGTCGATCATGATGATTACGGATATAATCATGAATCAGAAGTGATACCGAAGAGGTGGTCTGTGGCTCAGCTAGAACAAGAACTTTCAAGAACTCCCGAGTTCATGGAATTAAAGGCAGAAGAACTGTACACCTCAATGCCTACAATTTTAGGTGTAATGAGTAGTTGGAATGAAGGTAAAAAATACATATGGTTTTGCAAAGTTTGTCTTTATCTGGAAGAATTCAGATGATCTTTTTGAGAGAATTTGTATGGCTACAGAAAAACCAAAACGATGGCTAGACTTGCAGGTTATTTATCTGCTCTATGCTAATACCTAACAGAATTAGAGACGTTGAAGCCAGAACAGGGCATGAGAATTGGAAGCAGAGAGCTTGCCCCAGGTATTCTGTAAAGTTAAAGCAATACATGCCAGATTTATTTGGACCCAAGCAGAGTTTAATGAAGCCTCAAGAACTGTAATTGAATTGGGGACCTGAAGGACTGAATTTCTCTCGTGAGATCCCCAGTACCAAGCAGTAATAGAGGCATTCAACCTAAATTCACTAGAGAAGGTCCCGTCACTGGCAGGATGCTGCATTTCCATTAAGGTCCAACCCAGCCCAAACTCGGTGACTCTCTAGCCACACTACATAAAGCATCTAAGCTCTTGACGGACTGACAGCACATGCCTGAGATGGTGGAATAAAGTTGACGTGTATTCTTATGTGCATTGCTTTGGAAACTAACGTACCTGTATTATATTATAATTGCCTATTTTTAAGACTGTGGTCGGTCATCCTAGTATATTACATAGAAATTATAAATGTCAAAGCTATGAACTGTTAGCTGATGGAAAAGTCAGATGTGATGACTATCTAAAATAGCTATGTATTTATGATCATCTGTACGTCTAAAAAATACCCCGAGTAAGAAAGAATACACTATCAAATGGCCATTTCACATGTTCTATAAGAAATACTGTTTTGGGGTATTATATTTTGGGGTTTTTCCTATTTAGCGACAGACCAGGGGAAAAATGAACTGCTGCTTATTTAAGCTGAAAAATAATCATACTACATAAAGAAAGACTACTGCTATTTGTCATTATACCTGTATTTCTCTATAACAGATGACCTACCTCGGATGCGGTTCAAATGCCCCTTCTGCACACACACGGTGAAACGACGCGCAGACCTCAAGCGTCATCTTCGGTGTCACACAGGGGAGCGACCATACCCCTGCGAAGCATGTGGGAAAAGGTTCACCCGGCTGGAGCATTTACGTAACCACTTCCAAACGGTACGCCATTTCAGTTGGAGGTTCAGCCTAGAAAAAAAACCACCACAGGATTTCATTGGTACCAGCTGTTTGGTCATTTCCAGAACTAATACCAGAAAAGCTTCCTAGCTGCACATCAACTTTATTTATTATTTAAATCAACAAATTGTATTTTAAATTTTAATATTTTTTTAAGAATGATTCAGTGAATTTATTTTCCTAAAAAAATCTGCTTTTGGATGAACACTGACATTTTCAAATTTTAAATCTCTTTAGATACATCAAGCTGGCAAACTGATCTGCAGAAAATGCAAGCGTCACGTAACTGAACTAACAGGATGTGTTGTTCAGCAAGGAACAAGACGCTACAGACTGTGCCATAAATGTCTAGCAGAAACTAATTTTGACAGCATCCCTGATGATTTAGATGGAGGACATTCTCCTGTCTCCTCCACGGGAAACAAACGTCCCAAATGGGCTTTGGAGGAGGAACAGAAATCAGATGAAGAGACATTGGAGGAGGAACCGTATAACTTGGTTGTCCGACACGTTAATGATGATACTCCAGATGAGGTAGATGAAAAGGTGAAACCAAATCTTAGGTAGATACATTTGTGTATTTGTTACTGTTGTATTCAAGATTAAATTACTTGTGTCCAACTAAAGCTGGTTTATTACTTTCATTAAAATTAAATATTGCTAAAATTCTATTACAAGAAGCAAAATCTGGACTACAGTCAAATTGTTTTGTACTTACAGATATGCAACAGTGTAACTGTTTATAAATATCATCCAGAAAGTGCTTATTATCTGGAAACTATTTAGAAGAATCGGTTTATATTTCATCAAAGACTTGCTCAGAGCTCCTCTTCATAATGAAACCGTGAACCAATTTACAGTTCTACAAAGACTCTGTATTACATAGATTTTTAAAAATCGAGTATTGCTAGTTTGCCTTGAAAAAGTCTTACTAAAGTAAGCAGCTAAGAAATGTAAATCACATTTTTATTGACACTGTAATTAACATGTATATACACTTCAGAAACTTGGTAAGAAAGGAGTGAAGAAAACAAGTGGAATTCTTCCTGCTGAAGAACCTATTTACAAGAGCTTTGTTTTCTGAGTTGAGGTTACTGCTTTTTATAGTTCAGAAACGCATGATTAGTTTTAAAGAATACACACAGCCATACAGAGTAGAATAGTGAACAGAGCATCTGTAGTGCACTTGGATAGTAGAAGTTTGCCTTTTCAGATATGCAGTGGTTTTGTACTGTGAATTTTAAAGAAAGATACACTAACGTGGTTCTAAGGAAATAAAAGTGAAATCACTGGAAGTACAGTTGTCAGGTTTTTTCCATTTTTTTTTTTTTCAGGGCTGGTGCAAGATTTGCTTAAACTCCTGTTTATCTTATGCTAAGGTAATAAAAGAGGACAAGTCCCTTTAATTTCAGTGGGACATTGGTGACTTAGATCATGGATCTACTCTAGAAAGGCTTTGCTGCTTGTATAAACTTGGGATGCTTAACGGCTGCTTGTTTGTAAGGGCAATTTCCCTTAGCGGTTAAGCAACCTTTGTAATTCTGGAGTCTCTTCAGCTTTTTATAGTAATTTTTTTCTCAGTCATTTGGGTCAGAGGACCTCCACTTGCTAGAGAAACTGAAAAATGCTCAGTACTAAAATGATTAAAAAACAATCTCAGGGAGAATGGAAGAAACGTTCTGCCTGAGAGCAGAGAATGGCATTCCCAGTAGGTACTCTGATAAAGAGCCACTGTTTGGTCTCATGTCTCATTTCATGCTATGTTTCCTTTCCTGTTAGCAGAATCTGTAGCCTGAGGTTACTGCTGGGCAAGCAAAAACTCCCTGTAAAGAATTTGAGAACAGCCATATTGATTCACATTAAGGTTCTCCCTGTCTCCAATAGCTGCCATTAACAGATACCCAGGGAAAAGCGAGAACAGGGCAAGCCTGTATAGGAATTCCCTCATGCTCTCCCAGACTCCAGCCATTTTCAGTTCAAGGGATTTTCTTAACTTGGGATTTGTAAACTTAGTAACCACCAGCGCACGTCCTCTCCAAGCACTTCACCACTCTACCCTTAAAGTCATATACATTTCTTGCATCAATAGTGTTCTTTGGCAAATTCCTCCACAAGTCCAGTACACCCTGCAAGTCCCATCTCCTCTCCTCATCTCTCATCTAGAACAGCCACCACGACATCTAACTGATCCTACAGAGACACAAGCCAACTCACTACAGAACTCGCTCAATTAACTGCAAGAAAAGGAAGAGTTTGTAGTTTCAGCATGATTTTTAATTAACCACTTTCAGGTAGTTAATTATCTCAGTGGGCCGCAGCTCAGTCAGAGACTACAGCCAACCACAGGGCTCCTGTAATGCACTGGGAGCACAGGACTCAGAACTTAAAACCTCGCACTCCCACAGCTGAGGAAATGGAATAAGGTGAATTGAAGGCTTGTGTTATAGTACATACAATAAATATTGGAAAAAAAAATATTCTAACACTTACTTATGTTGATTCCAAATTTTTTTCTAGCAAGTTCCTGTCAGCATTTCTAAAAGCAGAGTCTTTACTGCGTTGCTAACAGCCTGTGACTGATAGTGCACACAGGGTATCCACGCACTTTTATAAAGTTAAATTCTAACTACATAAATTTCTCTTGTCCCGTTTATAGAGGGCTGGGCCAGAGGAAAGCCTGGCCTGGGCAGTGCCCGCGCCTACCTCCCCGCCGGCAGCTGCCGCCTCAGCTCTGCAGAGAACAAAGCCCCCTCAACTCGACGCCTGATTGGCTAATCCCCGTCGCCTGACGCAGCCAGCCAATGAGGGGCGGTAGCCGCGCAGTGCGCGGGCAAAGGGCAGCAGGGCCCGGCCGCCATGACAGTCGCCGCCCGCGGCTGCGGCTGTGCCGAGGGCGGTCCCGGGATCCTCCGTCCCGGGCGGGCCTGGTCTCGCTCCTCCTCCACAGTACTGCCATCTCCTGCCTGTCGCCGTCTTGGGCATGTGCTGGAGGCCAGGGGCTCCTGAGAAGAGAAGGAAGCCCAGTGCATGAACATCGTGCTTATTTCCTGTACCATCAAACAGGTACAAGTCAAACAATAGCATTCTTATGTACAAACAGTCTGCTCACCTGAGCAGGGAACAAAGCACAGGTGTCATCAGTGTTGAAATACCACTGGCCAGAATCATTCACGCACAATTAATTCTTTCAGTCCAAGTTTTATTTCAGCATTGAAGCTTTCTCAAAAAAATAAAAGAGGGATTTTATCCCTCAGTCTTATACAGAAATGCAAACAGAGCTATTTCAGATGACTGTACCACAACACAAAGATGAGGCACTACCTCCAGGGCTGAGGCACTTGCAGCATTTACAATAAAAACAAGCAGGTGGGACCAGCACCTGCCATCCCGTACAGTGCTCCTCTCCCACTGAAACAGCAGTGGCAGTGAATGCACATTTACTGTCCCATGATTTAAAACAAAACACACTTTTCATTATTTTTTATTAATTACGATCCAGTGAACTTTGATGTTAAAGTTTGTCTTGATCCTTTGATGTTAAAGGATTGTCTGTATTGCCCTTTCAAGGAAAATGGGGAAGCTGGTCCAAATCTGAATCATCTGCTTTTTGGAAGAAAAGCAGCTTTCACAAGATATAGCTGGGAGCGAACCCACAGAGAACCTGGTGCTGCCGTAGTAGAAAGGGGTGCAAAGCTGCCTACTTTTCGGCGTGATCATAGGTGCTACGAGGATTCTATGGTCACATGCTTTAGGCTTGCATGTGGAAATTTATTTACAGCAATTCAGCACCACCTGCTGGCATGCCTTTTTTTTTTTTTTTTTAGTCCAAAAAGTGGTGTGGTTTGTTTTTTTAATTGGTATACTTTCTTCGGTGTCCTTTGAACAGTCAGAATTTTTCTACATTAAATCAGACCCACCACAGATATTTCTGACCTTTATATAATATGGAGGAGGCATGTCACCTCAGAATTAGAACACTTAAATCTGCAAATGAAATCATATAGATCAACATTAACTCCTGCCACCCTACAAAAAAAGTTTTAGCTAGCAGCTCCACTAATTTCCTTATTTAGTTCATATACACCTAACACATGTATCAGCCTTAAAAGCTGACAACTAGCATTCCTGAGACTTTCAACCCCTACAACTTCCTTTCTTCTTCTCTTCAGCATCCCCAAAACCCCAACTAGTTCTTTTTTTTTTTTCCTGGCACGCAGGTATTTCTGTATCTCACGATCTTCAAGCCAAACACAGGCTGAGATTCCCCACAATTATGCCCTTCAATTTATGACTAATTGGCCAATTGCTTAGTTACTTCCACGGGGATTACAGTTTTCAAGGGACTTTTGCCAACCAGTGCCAAGTATCCACTCAACCACACTTGTCTTGCTTTAAATATCAATGATGACAAAGACTTCTGGCTTTTCGTCTTCACAGATCTGCATTGCCGAGTAAGTTATGGCTTTGACCTCTGTGCCCTAGAAAGAAAAGACACAGAAGCATGGATTTTCTAACTGACATCCCTTGTAGCAGTCCATGATAATACATAGTACTTATCACCTTCTATGAATGTTACCCAATTTAATAGTTTTTCTCCCCAGAAAGTGTAAATGTATTTGTTCTAACAACTAAGAAAGTTGGCATACTAATGGCAAGGACTTGGCCAGGCCAAATAATAAGTAACTTTTATTTTATTACCTCTTGAACACTACAAAGTCCTCCTCTTGCCTCTGACAGGACATCAACATTTGCTATACTAATACTGACACAGCTAAAGAGCTAACGGGGACATAAGGATTTGCTTCTATCAGTTTGAGTGTTTTATTTTTTTGGGGGGCAGGGGGAAGCAGCAAAACCTGACCAAGCAAAAAGCTGTGATAATAATGTGAAAACCAAACCCATGTATGCATTCTGCATATAGATTGGTTTACTGTGCTATCAACACCACAAAAAGGAAGCAGACCTAAGTTTTGCTAGTGCTGAAGAAGCATCAGATGCTCAGGTCAACGGTTTCAGGCATGCATTCACAAAAAACATGCAGAAAGCGAGATCTTAAGTTTAGTGCCTGCAATACCATTCAGACATGTTTATACCTGGATCCCTTAAGAACTTAGAGGTCTGATTTAAAGGACACCACACCTCCCCATCCTACTCCTAAAATGTAAAAGATGTACATACAGATGAACCACTGCATACCTGAGGGTGTTTGGATAGAGAGAACTCTTCTCCCCACCTTTGAAGACAAAAAGAAGAGAGGTGGTTAGAATTGCAGTAATATTTACCAAGTGTTGTAATTAGTTTAACTGATGAGCATAGAACAGTGAGATTTTCATTGAAAGCCTCAAAGGAAGAAAAAAAAGTCCACATATAGCTAAACACTAAATCAGAGTTTGGTGATTCAGGAGTTCAGACATTTTGTTTATATGGCAAAAGTCTTTCAATATAATCCTGGACAGATCAAAAGGCCTTTTGCTGAGCCAGCAACCTTCCTTTAACAGAATAATTTGTCATAAATATATATACAGTGGTATCTGTAGAGTGGCATCACACAGTCCACTTTTTAGAAAGCATCAGTGAACTCCAGCGCATCATGGTACTGAGAGTTGTTACTCTGAAGGCAGTATGTGCGTTTTCAGTAAACATACTCATTACCCAACTGATCATTTAAGCTCACCCAATTGATCTTATTTTGAACTGCATTCGGTCAATGTAAAGCACTTTCACCTCCTGCAAAAAAAGCGAGAGGAAAAAATGTCAGTGACATCTTCTATCTTCAGGCAGAAATTCTCAGTCAATCCCATTATAAGCCATATAACCAAGGGTTATATTCCACTGCTTAGATAGAATCTAAAACCAGAGAATTTGAGCAGCCTCAAAGAAACACACTGCTACTCTGAGTGCAAAGGCAGCAGAACTGCACCTACCTATCGTAGCAACTAATAATTGATATTTGCGGTAACAGAGCTTAACAATTTGTTTCTCAAGTCCTTCTGCCCTGGTATTTTCAATTCTCCCATGTGTTGTACTTAAGTGATCTGTTGTGTCCCTTTTTTCCTAAAGTAACACTGCATTCAGAGCTGGTATTATCTAGAACAGTCTTGACCTACAAATGGAAAAAGATCAAAACTGAACACTTACCCTGGGTATAAAGAACTCATTAGCACTGAATTTATACAGCCACTCATCCAAGAAGTGGAAGAGAAGAGACAACATGTCATGTCCTGCATGGTTGAAGCAGAGAAAAGTCAGTTGACTGTCTCAGCAAGAACACCCAAACTTTTTAGGGGTACGTTAGATGTACGGCTTCTAATTAAGCATTGCTAACCTGAATCTTCTAATAGTGTAGATTTTAATTAACTGCAACAGCACTACATGTAAAGACTCAAAATTTTCGTACCCTTCTCACTCAGGGTTCCTACAGTTCCAATATAAAACGTCAACACAGCCTCACCTTCTGCCTCTACCTCTACTGTATCCACAGGTTCCACAGTCTCTGTATCAGTCATGTAGCCAAACATGGCCATAACGCACTGCTCAAATGCTTCTTCCAAAGTGTCTCCCCAGGCATGTAGCCTAAGAAGACATGGAATAATTTACTGGATCATAACAAAACCCCAAAGTAATATGCAGGTGAGCAATCAGAACATGAGAATTAATGCACATGAAGGGAACAAACAAAAACCACTTGCTTTTCTCTATGTATGCATTTGGGCAGATTACAGGGATTTTCCTTTTTGTGGTTTGTGACAAGTTTCTTGGTACAATATGAAAAATAAATGTTTTAACAGACAAGACAGTTCTTTCTGAATATGGTTAACTGATGTCTATAGAAGTGAACTACTCAGAAGAAATTCGGTTTACAAGGAAGAGATTAAGAGGAGATTTCAAAAGACATTTCCAAATAACAGAGGCTTAATCAGAAGGACCATAGGAGTATTACATTAGAAAAGAAACCAAACGTGATTCTATGCTCTCCCAAGAGCAGAAACAAAACTGACCATCAGAAAACCCAGTGTGTGACATTTCGTAGTTCCATAAGGCATCCATCTGCAACCAGTCTTTCACAGTTACTCCAGACTTAAAGAAGAAATAATCAATCTGTCATACTGAGAAATCCCAGCTGCTCATACTTACTGCACATCTGCTGTGTGATCCAGATCTAAGGGGGAAGGAAAAAGGCATTATATCACCAAACATATTTAAAAAATTAGGATTAAGAACAAAGAAAATCAGATACTGTTGTTATAACAAGACATTTTTGCATTCGTTTTCAGATGTGAAACAGTGATAATCTATTTTGCAGTATGTTAGAAAAAGATAGTGCAGGTGGAATCTTGGCTTATTTTTGCCAAGCAGAAAAACACTGTTTGATGTAATTATGTCAGCACCCTATGTATACAGCAAGGTATGGCTGTTGTAACGCAACAGGCTTCTACAAGTTAACTGCAATAAAATGAAACTTTAACCAGGAGTAAAAAATTTTTGCTGAAGTCTGCAGGACTGAGAATTATTCATGCAGAGGATGAGATTTGCACATTTTTCCAGCTTAGTGAAGAAATATACCTGTCCACACCCAAACCCATCCATTATGCAAAAAACAGAGAATCAAAAATAAAAAAGTAATATAAAATAGAAGGCAATGTTCACTAGTAAGATAGGATTAACATCCCAAGCACATGTCAAGTTTTACATGAACATTATTTATATTAATTCAGAGGAATGACAGAAATTTAAATTTATACCAGGTTGGCAGAAACAGAGCAAACTTGAATGTAAAATACGGCCACACCACGATCACTCTAGCTGAAAAATTGTTCCGATGCAGTTTAGATCATTCACATGCTATTAATGGATTCTCAACAACAGCCTCTAAAGTAAACAAGTTCCAGTGAATGTAAAAGAAGAATAAAACCTCCTCCAATTATGGAAGCAGTGTGACTCTTGTCATATGTCACCGTATTTCTGCACTGCTATCAAATAAAGAGCTGAGTGCCTCCTAAAAATATATCTTCTAACAGAGTAATGGGCACTGTCCCTCCAGACAGACACTGCTGAACTAGAAAACTGTCAGACACCGAATAGTCTCCGGTGAGCACCTTAAGCAAACCCTTTGGGCTGTCATCCACTTGCTCCACATGTTCTTAGAAGACATTCCAGGGGTGGGGAAAGGGAGAAATAACGATCTTTAGGTAGTGCACGTAGGAAAAAAAAACCCACATGGAAGACCAACAACTACAAGAGAGGTAGAAAAATGTACTGCCATGCTGAGAAATGGCTTGGAAAGGGAAAGTTTTCAAGATGAGATTTAACTCGTTTATTTCTGTAATTATTTCTTTAGCACTCATAAAAAGAAAGGCATTTTTCTGTGGTAATGAAAACTGTAGGTATCTCATCTCTAGTAATTCAGCTACAGATGCATCCCACAGCCTAAACACATATTAAAAACCCTCACACGTGCCTAAAAAGCATACCTTCCGTCCCCCCCCGTCCCCCGCCCCCCACTGCGCTGTCACACGTTCCCTGCATCAGGATAGCGTCAGAAATACTCACATTCGTATTTCTTATTGAGCGGTGGGTATTTGGCTTTGACAGCCTGCTGCTCCTTCGTCAGGTTGTAGTCCCTCTCGTCGGCTGCCATTGCTGCTGGGCTTGAGCAATGCTGGCTCACTTCCTGGTGGTAGGAAACATGGCCACCGCTGCGCTGCACAGGGAGAAAGAGGGAGAATCGCCTCTCAGTTTGGTTTTTCTCTTGATAGCACTTTGATACACTTGTACACAGGCTCAGGAATTCAAACCATGAGACTAAATGTCGGTTTAAGTTTTTTCCTATCAAAAGCATCACTGGGAGACGGGGAAGTTCAGAGTTCCACCCCACACTGCCTGCCTCATTCACCGATACCAGTTCTGCTCAGCTAGTGAAGCCAAAGGATTACAGAAGACCATGAGCTTCTCTGCCTTTTCTGGGAAGAAGCATGTTTCTTCTTCCTTGTGTACAACACCAAGCATTTCATTCATCCTCAAATAAAATACAGTAACAATGAAAAATTATGAAAGCAGCTGTAAAGTGAATTAAAACTTTCATTCTACAGGTAACTAAGGAATTTTAGAGCTGAGGGTACTCAGCCCACTTGTATGTTACTCCAAACCCGCACATGTGACTTTACACGTTTTTCTTTAGGAAAAAAGTCTTGCTTTATTTTGGGGGAAAAAAAAAAAAAAGTCTAGTTTTCTTTTAGGACTGTAATTGTACTTAAGCCTTCAAACCTAGAAGTGCATGCAGGGCAAATACACCTGTCACACAAAGCAGAAATTTTCTTATGTTCCTTTTCTTAGCTTTTTTTGTTGTTAATTCAAAAAAAAAACCCAACAAAACCACAACCAAACAATAAACTGTATCAAATCCCCACCTAAAAGGCTCTCTGACGAGATCTTAACAGTTGCTGTTTCATGCAAGCATTCATTTGCAAATCTAGTAAGACAAATTTGAGAACCTGATTAACTTTAGGGTAATCAATTTTCCTCAGGTGAGACCTCCAGATATAACAGCTATTCTATTATTCTATTCCTTTGGGGTTTTTTTTTTTTGGTGCATTTTAAGATTTATCCACAGCTGAGCCCAAGACTCCCCAAAATATTGATAGATTTGTAGACGGCACCTAACACCAGCAGCCCTACTTTTAAACAGGAATGGTTCTTATTTCACAGCTTAGAAACAAGACTGTGCAGGATTTCCAGTTTCTATTTTCAGGTATGTCACAAAGAGAAGCCTGAAGCTGAGAAGCCAGGGCTCTTTGTCGAGAATAAACCCAGACAAACGCACATTTTGATTTTAAATCCCCCAGGCCTCGGCCAGACCCGCGGCCGATGCAAACAGGCCCACCGGAGCCAGCTGCGTGCCAAGAAGCATTCCCCGTCAGGCTCACCGCTGCGCTGCCTCAGGAAAAAAGGAAGTTATTGGCGACTATAGATAATTAGTAACGCTGAGGAAGCTGAAGATGCTCCAGAGGTTCCCGGGCAGCGCTGTGAGGAGGGAGGGTGGGCCAGGCCGCGGGCTAGGCCTCGGCCTCACACACGCTCACGGCACCAACACGGCCAGTCGGCTCACCCGCCCGGCCGCGGCTGCGGGGACCGAAAGAAAGCGCGGCCACAGTCCTCCCCACCCCCAAACCGGGCCACCGCCAGCGCGGGGCGCTGCCCCTTTAAGAGCGAGCGAGGGGCGCACCCTCCCCGTCCCCTCCGGAAGATGGCGGCTCCCAGGAGAGCTTCAGCAGCGCCCTCCTCCCCCCGCCTTCCTCCCGGTTGCCCTCCACACGTGACGGCCGAGCGCGCTCGCCTGGTCCCTGGCCCCGCCCCGTGCCTCTCACCCATTGGTGGCCGCGGCCTGGCGGCGGGCGCTGATTGGCCGGGGTTGGCGCGCGAAGGGGTGCGCGGCGCCGGAGCAGCACGCAGCGGGGGCAGGAAACAATAGAGCCGCGGCCGGAGGGGTCTGAGCAGGGAGCGGAGGAGCCGCCCGCCTCGCCCAGCCCAGCCCAGCCCAGCCCGCCCCGCGCCCCACCGCCGGCCCGCTCCCCCGCCCCACCGCCGGCCCGCTCCCCCGCCCCGCCATGGCTGACAAGGAAGGTAGGGCCCGCGGCGTGGCGCGGGGTAGGCCCCGCGGCGCGGACTCCTCCGCTCTGGGCTCCGTGAGGCGTGGAGTACCCCCCCCCTCCCCCCCCCCCCGTAACGGCTGCTGGTCTGAGGGGAGGGGGGGTGGCTGTGTCGGGGACCGCGGCCTATCGGCCTACCCCGGGCCGCGCCAGTCCCCGCGGGCACGGCCCACCGCCTGCCCTCGCCCCGGGGCCGGGCCGCGCGGGGGAGGCCTGTGGCACGGCGAGGCGCCGCCGCCGGGGGCCGGGTCCCTGCGGCCGCCCTCTTCCCGCCTTCCGATCCGGTTACAGCCGAGCCCCAGGGAGCCAGCCGGTGTCCCGGAGCCGGGGCCGCTGGGCGACTGGCCCGGGGTGAGCGGGGCGGGCCGTGCTCGGCGGGGGCTGCGGGCTGCGGCCTGCCCGGCGCAGACAAAGGGATGTCACCGGCCCCGCTGCCCGGCTCCCGGGGGGCTCCCAGGGCCCGGCCGCGCCCGCAGGGCGGGGGCTGGTGGCAGATGGAGTGAGGAGGCGTGTGGGAGAGCCAGGGCAACGAGGGAGCCTTGGAAAACTGGATTTGGGGGACCAGCAGTTCAAGGCTACACCTAGACCGGTCTGTTTAACAGCAATTGCTGGACCTCCTGCTTTGAAACATCTTTACAATTCTGGCTTTTGCCTCCACGGTACCCCTTGCATCGAGCTTCAGAGTTTTATCATGCTGCCTCTGTTGAGGTGATTAAGTTGGACGCAGTTAACATTAATCCTGAACCAGGATCCAGTGGCAAGCGTTCACATATGCAACAGGATTTTTAATCTTCTAGTAACCACCCCAGTAAAGTAGTCTAACAGCAAACCAGGGTGTGATGCAGTTGGCGCTTTAATCAATTGCCCACTCAGTGTTGCGTATATATTGTAAATATGTTCTTAATACATTCACATAGCTCATACATTCATAAAGGCTAATCAAATGCTTGATTTTTTTTAAAAAAACCTCCAGCAGCCTTTGATGATGCGGTGGAAGAACGTGTAATCAACGAAGAGTATAAAATATGGAAGAAGAATACCCCCTTCCTATATGATTTGGTAATGACCCATGCTTTGGAATGGCCCAGCTTGACTGCTCAGTGGCTTCCTGATGTAACAAGGTAAACTGATTATTTTGCTTTTTTTTTAAAAAAAAAAAAAAAAGAATAATTTAAATCGAGGATCACTTTTTATTAATGTGAGAAGGTATGTGATTCCTGTAAACTTGCCTTGCCAACAGCAAGTTGAGGATTATGAACACTAGAGAGATAATCAGTACAGACAGTTTTAATTTGGGAAAATGTCATCTGTTACTGAGAAGATATTTTCACACATTTGATTTCCATGGTTTTCTTCTTCCAGCTTTAATAAACAAAAACTTACTCAAAAATAAAACTAGATACGGTATCTGTGTAACCACCATTTTGTCCCATGTTTTTATAGCAATGCACTGCTTGCAGTGAATGTTCTTGCACCTCAGAGCTGTACTCGGGAGGAGCTGCTAAGGTCTCTTAAATGAAGGCACTTTCATCCACCACAGGGATGGTGGTCTGTCAAGAGTGTTGTGCTGCAAGAGTTTTAGGTTGAGGTCTTAAATTATGATAAGTGGTTTCCTCTGGAGGAAGCAAGGTTGGTGTTGAAGCAGGAGAGCAGTAAGAACTTCAAAGAGTGTTAATTAGTATAAGAAGCTGTCACCCCAGAATATTGTCATCATCTCAGTATTTTTTTTAAACCCCTTCTTTGTTTCTCATGTAATTCTTCTCCCTTGCAGACCTGAAGGCAAGGATTTCAGTATTCACCGGTTAGTCCTGGGGACCCATACTTCAGATGAACAAAATCATCTCGTGATAGCTAGTGTGCAGTTGCCTAACGATGATGCGCAGTTTGATGCTTCACACTATGATAGTGAGAAAGGAGGTAAGGGACCAAAGATGTGGGCCAGGGGGAGTTTTCACCACTTTTTCCTTCCCTTCTTAATAGAAAATCTGTCTTTTCTTAAAGTTCAGGCAGCAAAGTTCAGCTATTACTTCTAAGCTAGTCAGTTTCTTTTTAAGGGGTACACTTACTTAATAGACAAATACTATGTTTTTGGAATGTATGTGATGTCTTAATAATATAATATAATGATGAAAAAAGAAGGTGGCAGCCTGACTGCAAAAGTGTGTGTGTGTGTGTGTGTGTGAAAACCTCACCCCTCCCTCTTTCTTATCAGGAATTGACGTTGAATTTCATGGAGTACTACTTTCTGGTATTTTTATTGCCACTTTTACATTACATAAACTCTTCCAGTGAGAAAGTCACTTGTGTAAAAGAATATTTTATTTCAGAGGAGTGTAACATTTCAAATGTTCTTCTCTTGTCTGAATTCTGCTGCCTGATTGTTGTGCCAGCCCCTCTTGGATAAGAAAATTACTGTGTTTTGTTCAGCATATCAGGCTTGAATTTGATGCTTTCTGTAATCTTAGTTGGCTGTCAGCATTGCTACAAATTAGGTGTTTCTCATGTTTACTTGGTTGAATCAGTCTTTCTACCTGGTGAAAGTCTGTAACGATCCAGTGTTTGCTCTTCTTTTTGCTAGTAGCCTGGATTGTGCAATTAGTGTTTTGATCTTTGGGCTTCTTAAGAGTTATTCATGAACACAGTGTTGTCTAATAAATTACTTCTGTTCTATTCTAGTATTTATTAAGAATATACTACTCCAATTTAAAAACAAAACAAACAAACCCTCTGTATTTTTGCCAGAACGGTGCTGTGCAATTTTGTGAACTACTAAGTTACTGTGACTTTACTTACAAAGATCAGGTAGCTATAGCAAGTTATATTAGTCTTACTTAACTTAAACGCAGTGCAGCAATTGTGTCTTACCAGAAATTTGTGTATTCTGCGATGCTGATCTGCGTTATATTTGAAAGTGCAGTTACAGCACATCTGTTTCATATGTACAACCCATCTTTGTTCCAGATAAGAGTTTTAGATATGATAAATCTGGGGCTTGAGTTGTTAGATTTGAGATAGTAAAAAATTTTCAGGAAGAAATGGTCTTTAACTTAGCCAAAGTCCTGATATTTTGACGTTACACATACAGACATTTAAAACAACATGCCGTTTCAAAACTGGACTCTTTCAGTTACAGTTGTGATTATCTTTCAGAATAAGTGCTTGGTAGTACCAGTAACTGGGTCTGGGTCTTTGTGTCTTGATCTCAAACTGGCTTTTTATTTACAACTACTAAATTCTTACTTCCAGAGTTTGGAGGCTTTGGATCAGTTAGTGGAAAAATTGAAATTGAAATCAAGATAAATCACGAGGGAGAAGTGAACAGAGCACGTTACATGCCACAGAACCCATGTATCATCGCTACCAAGACTCCATCCAGTGATGTCCTTGTCTTTGATTACACCAAACACCCTTCTAAACCAGGTGTCTGCTTCTTTTTTATGTCTGCGTTTCAGAGATCAGCCAGCCCTTCCTTACAAAGACATTGATGCAGTGAAAAAGAGGTTAAAAAGTTTTGTGGATTGCATATTGTTTGTGATTTTAGGGGAAAGTGGGTATTTAAGTTAAAGGTGTTTGGTAAAAGGTTATTTCATATGAAGTTTAAATGTGGAAAGGTATGCTTTTTACCTTTCGCTGCTTTACTGTGTGGTTTGTCATGTCACTGTATGTGTTGGTATTTGGGATGGTAGAAGGTGGCTTTTTGGAAACTGATTTGCTGGGTAGCTGAGCTGTTGTCCTGATACCCTGTAAGGGTATTAATGGTCATTTATTGATGAACTCATCAAGACTATAGAGTAACTAGCCTTCCCACTTGAGGGGGGGATCAGAAGTGCCTTTCTTGCTTCAAAGTGCAGTTGGAGATGATGAGAGAAAGAAAAATAACATCCCAGCAGAGCATTCAGGAAGAGTTTGTTGAGCAGTATCTGAGATGAGCTGCTATTCTTTAGACCAGGTGACTCCTGCCAAAGCATGGAGGTGGCTGCTGGACTTCTTTAACTCTTCAGCAGCTACTGTAACGCTTGTTTAGAGCGGACCACTGCTAGGCCATCCAGCCAAAAAAAAAAAGGGGAAGCTTGGAAAAACCTGCAATGTGCTTTTTATTAAGCTAAGAAGACAGACTGCTCTGTGTTGTCTCAGAGCATTGTTTTAAAGAGGAGATTCTTCAGTCAGGGAAAACGCTTTGACATTTTCAATAGAATCCTCCTCTAACCTTTTGAGCAAGGTTTAGTAGAGCACAGTAAAACTTAATGCCAGCTATTCCAGGATGTGCTGGAAATGATACTGGGCACTGGAGTTCTTACGGCACCTCTTTACAGACCCTTCTGGAGAGTGTAACCCTGATCTGCGTCTTCGTGGACACCAGAAGGAAGGTTATGGGCTGTCATGGAACCCAAACCTGAGTGGGCATTTGCTTAGTGCTTCTGATGATCATGTGAGTACTTTAAATATAGCTGGGGTACAATCTGCACTTTCCGTCCCTTGGCAAAGGTAAAAAAGGCTTTTTTCTTTTTTTTTTGCTTTTTTCTTTTTTTTTTTTTTTTTTGAGGGGGAGGAGGTAGGGGAGGTAGAGAGTGTCCAAAGATGCAGTTTTTAATTTATTTTTTTTTAAGACCATTTGCTTGTGGGACATCAGTGCTGTTCCAAAAGAAGGCAAAGTAGTGGATGCAAAGACCATCTTCACAGGGCATACAGCAGTAGTGGAAGATGTATCTTGGCACCTGCTCCATGAATCTCTTTTTGGATCTGTTGCTGATGATCAGAAGCTCATGATGTAAGTGGGGTGACAACGTCTTCAGAAACTGAGTGTTTCTGTCCCTCTTGCTTTCCTGTCTCCTTTTCAGTCCCTCGGTAAAATGGGATGTAAACCTTTGTTTCAATTCCTTGTTTTCCCTTTACAGTTGGGATACTCGGTCAAACAACACCTCCAAACCTAGCCACTCGGTGGATGCTCACACAGCTGAAGTCAACTGCCTCTCTTTCAATCCCTATAGTGAGTTTATCCTGGCTACAGGATCAGCTGATAAGGTATCTTGATAATCTACCTTGAACTTGGGAAATGCTTGTTTAGTTTTTGACATGTAAGTGTGGATGTATGTATTAGTTACTTAAACAAAGTGTTTGGTTGGGTTTTTTTCCTAGACTGTTGCTCTATGGGACTTGAGGAACCTAAAACTGAAGTTGCACTCCTTTGAATCACATAAAGATGAAATATTTCAGGTATAATAAAGTGTCTTTTTCCTTTTATGCACACAGGCTTAGTTCTAACTTAGCTGTCCTGGAAAAAATGAAAAATATTCTCTTCCACTGTATGTTTTCATTGAATGTACTTGCACTTAAAAACTCATCTATTCTTCTCTCTCATCTGCTTATAATTTTCTGGCTTATTGTTGTGGAGCTGTGTAGCGCTCAGTGTGGGGTAGAGCTCCAGTACAGATAAGAGTACTTGTCCAGAAAGCCAGGGCAGACTGTAACAAAGAAATGGTCGAGAGCTTTAACCACAACAGAAGGGTGAAATGCTAGCAGTACACCGTAAATGTAAATTATTCATGGCCGCAGACTGAAGCAGGGAGGCACAGTGAAATGGCTGCAGTGTTTTCATCTTCTCGCTTGGTCCTGTAGGAAGGCTTTAGCCAGTACCCATTAAAGGGGATCACCGGAACATCCTGTGACAACCAACAATGGCTAATTTTGCTGGTGTAAATATAGAATGTAACATCATGGGTAGCATGTGCTCAGCAGATACAATATTTCCATCTCCAGCTCGTGCCTTACTCAGAAGAAAAATATGTGGAATTTTTTTCGTAGAAGGATTACTAGTTAAGACTGTAGTTACCTCTAAATAAAATTACACATGGAATCCTGAAATGTCAGGTTAGTGTGCAGAATTATGTGTTCTCTTTCTAATCCTGTGATCCTATTAAGTGGTATCTTTTGGAGATTTATCTCCAGCACAAGTAGTAAATGTGAGCTTTTGGGCAGCTTATGCTTAATTACAGTGATTTCCTTTCATGTGTAAAGTGTACCTACCACTTAAGGAATCCATAGTTTATATTTGTGCAATCCTTTTTAAGGTAAGGAGCAGCTAATAGCTCTGAGAGTTGTTTGCACTTCATAACTTGTGGTCGCTGTTAGAGGAAAGGTTACATTTGGTACCGTTTTGGTGCTCAAATGCCTTGTTCCATGTGTGAATGTTTACAAACCTACCTCCTATGTTAGGATGTTATTGGGTGTACTCATATTTCCAGTTATTATCAATTTGAATTCTCGTAGAGCTTTTGTGATACAAAATAAAGTGGTGTTTGTTGTGAACGTCAGTCACGTTACAGCTTCTTAAAACTTAACTTCCTTTCTAAATTCATCCTTGTCTGTAGGTTCAGTGGTCTCCCCATAATGAAACTATATTGGCCTCCAGTGGCACTGACCGCAGGCTAAATGTCTGGGACTTGAGGTAAATCCCAAATCAGTCACCTTGTCCTGACAAAATGTTAATGATGAATGGCATTGCACTTCAAAAAACAAACCACCCCCAACCTTTTCATTTTTCCTGTCTTTTTTTTTTTTTTTTTTAACAGTAAAATTGGAGAAGAGCAGTCCCCTGAAGATGCTGAGGACGGTCCCCCGGAGCTGTTGGTAAGTCTTTTGAATCTCATTGATTGCTTTGGCCTGTTATTCATCTGTGCGATGTAGATTTGAAAACATTCCCCTTTTTGTTTCCCCTATACTAGTTTATTCATGGTGGTCATACTGCAAAGATCTCTGATTTCTCCTGGAATCCAAATGAACCCTGGGTAATTTGTTCTGTATCAGAAGATAATATCATGCAAGTCTGGCAAATGGTAAGTTGTTTGGGAAGGTGCAGGAAGTGGCAGATAAGAGATAGTGTTGAACTGCCTGTATTTCAGCATTCCTGCTTTTATTTACAGCTCTCAGAATTCACTCTGTAGCGCTGCTGAAATCTCAAAGGGATAGTGAAATGTGCTTTAAGTTTGGTTGAGACAGTGGTTTACAAATACTCAGAAACTGTTTTGTGTTTCTCAGGATTTAAAAAAAGGAAAATACAAGTGCAGAAGCAAATTTTGCCCTGTGTTTGAAGGAAAACTGTGTGTGAGAACCAGAGATGAGATTGAGGTTTCTGTTAGTTACTGTCTTAAAGAATAAAATCTTTGCAAATGACGTTAACGTCCTCCTCAAGATAGAGCAAGGTGGTTGTGAACAGGAAAAATTTGCTGGCCCTAAATTACCAACTGTTGAAGGTTTTAGAAAACCATCTTGTATTGTTTGAATAACCCTTGAAAGACCATATTCCTAATTTTTGGATAAATTGGTTCACAGGGGCTTTGTTTTTAGCAACCTTCTGTATGGTCCTTTTGGAAGGAGCTGCTGCTAAGCAGAGGATCTACTAAATATATAGAATGGGTCTGTTAATTGAAGCAAATCTTGCAGTGATCTCTTAACAAGGCACATTTCCATAAGCTACAGTAACTTACAGGGTACTTGATAAATGTTTTGGAGACATGGCTGTTACGAAAAACATTTGTGATGCTGCTTTAATGTTAAATGGCCTTGAGGGATCAGGGATGGGTGATACCTATCTGCCGGTGCAAACTGCCAGAACCTTTTGAAGTGTGTGGATGGAATCCCGTTCGGTGTGGTGGTAAATGCTTCTTCAGTTCCTCCATTTCTGTCTCGCAGGCGGAGAACATCTATAACGATGAAGACCCTGAAGGAAGTGTGGATCCAGAAGGTCAAGGATCCTAGATGAGGACCTTTTCCTGTTTTTAGTCTTTTTTTTTTTTTTTTCCCTTTTCTTCCCTCTCAACCCTAATATTGACTTAACACTGGTTTTGAGACACACGTAGACTTTGTGTTCAGCCATCCTTCTGTAGATACCATCAACAGGCTTTTTAACCCAGACAGTGAGTGCTCCTTCAGAAAAGGGCTTAGCCCAACTCAGCTGGTAACCATGCTGTAGCTCCTTGGGTCAGATTTCCTACAGCACCCCTCTTGCGTATAGGGCTGGCTGTCCCATTTTAGTTGCCTTCATCACACAGAGCAAATTTGGTTTTGCTGGGTTTTCTTCTGCCTTTTAGCTTGCTACAGCTGTGGGCTTTTGCCTGATTTAAACAAAAGTTACAATAGGTAGAGCTGCCGGAGTATGCTTGAGCCAACGGAGATGATACAAGTGTTAATCCACTGGCAGTTCAGAAATGGTGTGTGGAAGGTCTTGTCCTCTTCAGTGCAGCTCAGAAGTCTTGGGATTCCTTTAGTTAATCTGTTACCTTGATTTTTCTGCCTCTGCAGATAAAACACAGACTTGCAGATTCTGACTTGAACTGAAGTCAAGAAATCAAATTATTTTTTTTTTTTTGTCTCTACTAGTAATTCTGGGTTTTCCATTCCTTCCTTCCTTTCTTCCTTTCCCTTTTCTCCTGTCTGCTGGGCAACAGCGTTTTCAATTCCTTAGCTATTCCTGCAGAGCATCGTTCACCTTCCATGTATTTTGCTCTATTGTGTGTTTCTTGAGCTGTGTTTTCACATATATTTCTTTCCTTTCTGTGAAATGGTTTTTAAAACTTGGAGCCACCAAGTTGTAAAGTTGTATGTTTTTACCAACTGATGTACCACAGATGGCATGCTGGTAACCTAAAACAGCATTGGTAGCTGGTCTATGTAAAGCAAATTCAATGTGGATGAACTATTTTTTTTAGGAGTTAGTCCTTGACCACTAGTTCCTGCACATCTTCCACTAGGGTGTCCTGTTCCACCAGCAACCTGTTACTCTCCGTGCTCCTCATGACTAATTGCGTGTAAGTGCTTCAGATGGAATAAATTTTTTCTACGTAAATGCTGTGTAGCTTTGTGATTTATTTAATTTTTTTTTTTTGTCTCAAAAGCAAAGTGTACCTCTTCAGAAAGCAGAGGAAGTAGTCCCTAGCCATGCATGCCCTCGAGACTAGGTGTTGCTATAGGTATTGCTTAGTTTGTAACACGTGGACACTTCTCCCCCTCTTGTTTCTGCCACTTTCTTTGAAATGCGTAAATGAGTACGCAATATCCGAGCAGTCAAGACCGCTCTGAAGCATTCTGAAGTGTGCTGAGCTCTGGATTTAGCCCTGGCCATTGAATTGTATTTTTTAGTCTGGAGCGCGAACAGTTTGACACCCTAAAAGTACCTTAATTTGACACACAAGCTTCTTGTTTTCACTTTGAGAGACAGCTTTGAGAAGTGAGAGGATCCTTAAACTCCAACCTTTATTTTCAGTGTGAGACTTTTATATAATAAAGTGGAAACCTATTACCCACAAACGAGTTTCTGTGGCCCGCAGTGGAGCATGTCACAATACAGCAGAGACCCTTGAAATACAAAAGAGAACCCTGTTAAAAGGATAAAGCTTCTCTTGCATGTAAACTTTAAAAACCAAACACCCTAACACTGGCTTCCAGAACAATGCTTTCTGGGAAAGGCTGATACAATCCACCTATGGAACAAGACGGGATACGTTTTTCCGAACACAGCAAAACATAAATCTGTTATTCTTCATACATGTCCGTTGTTCAGTGCAAGTTATTTTTCTCTGCTCCTCCGTGGAAAAGCAGTTTTACTACACAATCAACAGCAGCGCCTTCAGAAATAACACAGGAGCAAAGGGAGCGTCTGGTATTCCTGACTTTGGGCAGCTGCTGCACATCAGGTAGGATAAGCAGCAAGAGGAGACGTTCCCCTGCAGATATAGAAGCAAAGCCTGTTGCTCCTAACAGTCCTGCTCTGCTTTTTCTTCCGATTTGCAAAGGTGTCCGTAGATTTCTAAGCAGCTCCTGTATGGGTAGAAAGTAAAATTTCAGCTACTGAATATTTCTGTAAGGTGCTATGGCTGGAGAAAATGGGGAAGGGGGATGGATGCAGTTTCTGAAAAACATTTTTACAGTATGGATGAAAAGTAATTAAACTGGCTCAGTCTGCGGTCTTGTGAGCGTGCGGCCCTAGCTCTTGGCAAACCTGGGATCCTTGGCAAACGCACCAGCTTTAACAGAAGGGAATGTAATTTTTGGTGTGAGCTACGGGAGGAGGCAGCTGGGAGCCGCGCTTAACTCTGAGGCAGCCGGTGCAAATGTGGAACCCAACGAGGTGTCCCAACACACGAGAAGCTGCACACGCTATCGCTTCCACGTGCAACGTGTCGATGGCCAGGAGTTATGAGACTGCGCTGCTGCGCCCAGGCTTGTGTCGGTCTGTGATCTAGAAGGATCCCAAGCAGCAAAGACGTGGTGGTATTGGGATCTGGTCTGAGTGCAGTTACTCTCGTTAATACATCTTGGAGTGGCTGGTGACGAGCTGGAACAGAGCTCTCCTGCCCTGTGCCAAGGTCTCAGATAAAAGCCAACGGGACCTGTTTGTGGTAGGGAATATCCTCCCATGGTGTGCTGGCGTGGGGAGGTTTGAGTGAGGAGGGGGAGAAAAGGACACTAAAGTAGCAGTGAAGCTACAGAAGATGGTTAAGTGTGTGTGTAGAGCTGAGACAGGAGTGATACAGAACTGCCAAGTTTGGGAGGAAAATAGGCCACAAACTTACCGACGTTTTCTGGGGCTTTAAAACACCCCATGTAATGAAGAGCTGAGTGAAAGCGGCACCAGAGTGACCAGGAGGAGAGCGTTCTCTCCCAGCCAACAGCATCCACAAGTTCCCCAAACCTAAGCCTCAGCTCCTTCCCACCCATTTTTAAGGAAACCAGCACTTCAGGCTGCCACACCTGCTTCTTGGAAAGCAGCCTCCACTCCTCTGCCGTACAGGAATTTCCATAAATCCCTATTTGCTCTTTGGTAAAGGGTCTGGAGTTCCCACTGTGCTGCCCCACCAGACCCCTTGCTCACACACAGGCCACATGCCCCCAAACCAGGAGAAGCCCACGGTGCTGACAGCAGTGTGACCACTGCTCAGCACCCCAACCTCTTCACCATCCTCCTCCCAGCCCCTCCGCACCGCCGGGATGAGACACAAACGGACTTGTAGATAGAGAGCTCCCGGTGGAGGCTGGTCCTCAGCTCCTCCAGTTCCTGATTCTTGCGCTGCTGGAGCTGGACCCCGTTCTTCAGCTCCTTCAGCCTGTCTTCCAGCTCCTCCACCTGCTCCTGGGGAATAAGAGACACGAGCGGATTAGCTGGAGGAGGAAGGCTGCCTCCGTGCCTGCGCTCCACCACTGCCCACGCTCCCGTCGGGATCAGCCGATCGGTGGTGTTGGTCTGGGCAAGCCGTGGGCTGGCCAACTGCCGTCTGCAAAAACCTCTGCCCAAAAGCTTTGCTTTATTCCCAGGGTGGGAGCCTGGGCTGGGCTGTGATGCGCTGGGTCCTCACGCTTCGCTCGGCTTGTTGCTTTTGTCCCCTAGACTACTTGGGGGGTGTTTTGAGAAGCTGTCAGAACTATATAAACCTATGAGTCAGGAGAAGATAATGAAGGAATTTGGGTGAAAGAAAACGTGGAGAGATGCCTCAGAGTCCCGTCCTCCAAGGGGGATTGCACCCTGAAACCCAAGACAAGCAGTTTTGCAGGGGCTGGTGACCCGGTGCCCAGCTCAGGGGGGAGCAGAAGTGATGGAGGGGACACACACCAGCTTCCAGAAGCTGCTCAGAGCCAGGCTGGGAGGAGGCAGCGATTACGAGCCGAGAACAGGGAGTGTTGAAACGGGAGAGATTAATCGTGGAGCCTCTTTGCCAAATGTGCTCTTGCAGATATTGAATTGCCTTGTCCCTCAGGACACTGCTGGGAGGGATGCCTGGCGCAGCCAGAAATAACCTTCTGGGGAGGCAGCCCGGCCCCTGGGCTGTGGGTGCAGGGGGTGAGACCCCTCCTGGCATTGGGAAGGGCAGGATCTGCCCTGGCAGCACTGGGCTTTTAAAGAAAAGCCACCTTTATTTAAAACTGGCTTTCCCAAGCCCCCCAGCTCAGCCCCGTGCTAGTACAAGCTGTGGGAAACCCACCTGTGCTCAGCAGCATCGCTCAGCTCTGCCGCCGGCCACCTCTGGGAAGGAAACCCCCGTCTCCTCTGCCTCATCCCTGCTTGCTGGGGCCATTTCCAAGGGATGGGTCAAAACCAAGTGAGAAGATAATCAGGAGAAACCTTTTTTCCCCAGCAGCTCATGGGGTGAAGCCCCAGCACTCTCCCACCGCATCCCTCCAACCCTGGGTTTGCCCCGCACCCAGGGGCTGCTGCTTCGCCTGGCCCGCGCCAAGGCAGGGGATGCTTTTGGCTTCAACCAGCAGGAGATATTCCACCTCCTCCCCCTCCTCCCCCACCCCACGAGCAAAACCTTCAGCATCCATGTTTCACCAGCTGCAAAGAATGACTCCCGCTCTCTAAACGAGGGGGGGTGAGGGGTGCCCAGCCGGGGCACGTACCCGGTACTGCCCGACCTCTTCATCCCGCTTCTGCTTGACGAGGATGATCTGCTCCTCCAGGCTGCGGTTCTGCAGCCGCAGCCGGCTGACCTCCCCCTGCAAGGGCCGCAGGGCTTCCTTCATGCCCTGGATCTCCCCCTGCATCTCCTGCAGCGCCTTCGCCCCCGCCTCGCGTCTCTCCAGCAGCCGCAGCAGCTGGGGCTCGTAGTGCTCCTCCAGACCCCGCCGGCTCTCCGCCACGAAGCTCTCGAACTCCATGGAGAGCCGGCGGCTCTCCTGCAGGTACAGGTTATCCTGGCGAGACGGCGGAGCCTCCAGCCGTTGCTTCAAAACCTCCTTCTCCTTCTCACAGGTCTCCTTCAGGCGGGACAGTTCGCCCGAGAGCTGCCCAGCCTGGGTCTCCAGCTCCCCCCGGTAAGCGGTGTGCTGGGAGAGGTCGTGCCGCCGGCTCTCCAGCTGGTACTGGCAAGCCACGCACTCCTTGGTCACCTTGAACAGCTTCTGCTTGATCTGCCGGATCTCATCCTTCAGGTTGTCCCTCTCCAGCTCCACTTTGGCCAGCAGCCGACAGGCTGCCTGGATCTCCTCGTGGGCATGGCGGATCTCCTGCAGCGCCGGCTCCCGGAGCTGGCCCAGCTCCACGATCAGGCTGTCTCGCTCCTTCTCCAGCTGCTCGACGGCTTCGATGCACTCTTGGAAGTAATTCCCCAGCTCTTCCAGCGTCAGGCACTGGTGCTCCGTGCCATCCACGTCCAGGGGGCCGCCTGCCCCCTCTGCATCCATGTCCAGTGGGATCCCTGTCCTGTCTGTGTCCGTGTCGGCTGGGATCCCTACCCTCTCTGCATCCATGTCCAGTGGGATCCCTGTCCCATCTGTGTCCATGTCCAGTGGGATCCCTGCTCCATCTGTGTCCACATCCAGTGGGATCCCTGCCCCGTCCACATCTAGTGGGATCTCTACTCCACCTGCATGCACGTTCAGCGGGACCCCTGTCCCTCCTGCATCCATGTCCAGCGGGATCCCTGCTGCGTCCACATCCAGCGGGATCCCTATTTCATCTACATCCACATCCAGCGGGATTCCTGCCACATCCACGTCCAACGGGATCCCAGCCCCGGCTGCATCCTTGCCCAGCTGGGGATTTGACATGTTTAGCTCCGAGGAAGTGTCCCTGCCACCTGCCTGCAGCTCCTGGCAGGTGTCTGAGTTGCCCGTGCATGGGGGTGTCACCCGCAACCCCCCTGCTGGGTCTGATGGGCTGTGTGCCAGGTCCGGGCGTGGAGCAGCTCCTGCAGCCGCTCCCTGTGGGGCTGAGGATGCTCCGGCTTCATCCAGCTGCAGCTCCAGAGGGGGCTCGGGCTCTGCCATCAGGTCCCTGGAAAGGAGAGCAGATGTGAATCAGAGCAACGAGTGTAACAGGTCTCAGCCCTTCCCCTCTGCCCTGTGGGATGCGGGTGCCCTGCAGCAGGCTGAGCTGAGGGTGCTCTGGCTATGGCCCTGCTGCTGTGACTGTCCCCATGTCACCCACAGGCTGCGCAAACCAGGCAGGACCGTGCTGGCGTGCTTGGATGACAGCTTGGACCCAAACTGTCGTCTTTGGCATGGGCCAAAACAAGGGAAGAAAATCCTCTTGAAGTGACTGACTGCACGGAGAAAGAGCGAGGGATGCGAACCCGGACCCCAAAAATGAGAGGTGCTTCAGTGCCGACGGGAACTGCCACCATGTCACAGCTGATCTCCCCCAGTGGCACCTCTGTGGGCGCTCCCAGGAAAACTTGCCGGGATTTTAGCATAACCTCATGGCAAGGGAATGTGCTGCTAAAGCGCAGGCTGGCTCCAAGACGGCAGAGATGGAGTAAAGCACCGCAGTCACCACATCCGAGTGAGCGGCAGGGATGGAGTAAAGCACTGCAGGCACGCATCCGAGCAAGCGGCAGCTTCCACAGCAGGAGCACTCCGCTTTGCAGAGTCATCCGATCCTGTCATTGTCCCCAGCCCCGACACCTGCAGCTGCCACCACCAACCACCCGCGTCTGACATTCACCGGGCACTATTTGGGGTAGGATGGAGAGGATAACCCGCAGGGATGAGCCGGGGCTGTTCCTGCTGCTTCCAGGAGCCGGGGCCGGTGGCTTGGGTGGGAGGATGCTCTCACCTCCCGGCCACGCTGCTGAGCTCCTGTCTAGTCATCCCCCAAGGAATGAGCGCAGACTGGCACAGCCCTCAGCTCGCAGCAACGGCTCGATGGAAAGAACTGATTTTCACCGATACTTTCTCTCCTAATAAGGGAGTTTTCGGCAGCGATGACACATCGCAGCCTCCACGGACCCAACGGCCCGGTGGCTGGAGAGGGGCAGCGCCTGGAAAGGTGGGGAAAGGGCTCCGCTTTGGTTTTCCTTGCCCTCCTCCAGCGCCAGCACTTATTAATTCTCCAAGTTCTCAGCTCTGCTTTGCATCAGCAGGGTGGGAGGGGAGGGCAGGTGTCCCACCTTGGCAGGTGGGGTGTGGGGGCTTGCTCCCACCCACCGCCCTTTGTCCCAGTGCCCCCCAGCATTCCCGGGTCCCCCCAGAGGGGCTTTCCCCGCCTAGTCACTCCTGAGGGTCCAGGGATGCTCCCCAGGTGCCAAACCTCAGATCCCCCCACCCCACCCCTGCACCCCAGGCTTTGGCAGCTCTCTCACCTGCCCTATGCCCCCCACCTCACCGAGGATCCCGCGCCCATGGGACTCCCTCCCCGGTGGATACCAGCCTCTTCTTTGCTCACCCTGGGTGGGCTCTTACCTTCCTCCCCTGGAGCCCAGCGCCTCCGGCTCTGCGCTGCACATGGGCTTTGCATGGGGCGGGGGGCAGTTATTAATAAACAGGGCTGGAAATCAGACTCCCCGGAGCAGCCGCTTCACCCAGCCACCGCCTGCAGTGCCAGCTGCGGGCGGCTGCCTCCCTCCGCCCCGGAGAGGAGGAGGAGGAGGAGGAGGAGGAGGAGGAGGAGGAGGAGGAGGAGGAGGAGGAGGAGGAGGAGGAGGAGGAGGGGGAGGGGGAGGAGGAGGGCGGGGAAGGCCAAGCTGCCTGCATCCCTGGCAGAGGCAGCCTCAAGGGCTGGCTGCAGCCAGCCTGCATCCCTGGGGAGCATCCCCCCGCAGCCCCCCACCCCACTCCGGCTGTTCCCACCCGTGATTTATGGTGGAGGTTTGTGTTTTGCCCCCTCCAATCCGTCCCTTCCCACCGCACTGGTGGCTCCTTCCTGGGAGCTGAGGGGCCCCATCCTGCCAGGGTCCTGGGCAGGATGCAGGGGGCTGGGATGGGGACGGGGGGTGCCGGGGAGGGGGCTGTGTGGGGTTCGCCTGCGACACGGGCGGCTAGAAGGGGAAATTCTGGAGGATGCAGCACATGGCCGCCCAGTGCTGTGGCCTCATCCTGTGCACGGAGCAGGGTGCTGAAGGGTGCTGGCAGCACGGCACTGCCCTCCCCTTGGTATTTATTAAAGTATATTAATGTATTAAATACCAATATCTCAGGATTCTTTAGATGCCCCAGGTGGGCCCCACCAACACCCCAGTCATGGAAGAGAGCAGCCACTGCTTCCCCTTCCAGCCATGCCCTCCCTGCCCCCCCTTTCCGCCCGTTCTGGGGGTGAAGGGGGTGACATTTTGCTCTGCCAAGCCCCATGGTGTCTGTGGCACTGCCGCTGCTGCCCTCGCTGCCCACAGATGTGGTTTCCCACCTCTGCTCGCCCGCCGGCCACAGGTTGCCCATCCCCACCCTCCCCCGCCATGGCATCCTACCCCACCCCTCCAGCACTTACATCTTTAACATATATTCATATAAAATACATACTTTAGCTATATCACCACATTGGCACGGGTGCAACAGCACGAGGGCACGGCATGGCCAGTGGGTGCTTGGCCTGGCCACCCCCCCACGGTATTAGAGCCAAGCGAGCCTACCTCTGCCAGGGCCCGATCCTGCCCGCTGCCGCGCCCCAGGAAGCCGGTACTCGCTGCTCAGGAAGTCACCAGCTTACGTACCCCAAAATCGCCCAGCAACGCACGCCACAGCTTGCAACATCGCCTAGTGCCACCCTGTCCCCGCGTCACTGACACCGTCACTGTCACCTTGCCCGTGCCTTGCACGCTGCCCGACTGCCGAAACCAGGTTTAAAATAACTGCGCTTGTCCATCTCCTGGGAACAGAGCTTTAAAAGGAAAAGGGAGATTTGGGTGGATTTTTTTTTTTCTTCTTTTTTTTTTTTTTTTCCACCCTGTTGCTTTTTTCAGCATGACACACCTTCTTTTTCTCTATATTTTTTTTTTCCATGGAGTGCCTCTGTTTGTGCCGAGACTTTTGACTCAATAGGAGAGGAATGCTGTTAATTCGCACAAGTTGCGCGTATAAATATATATCAAGAGCGAAACTGCCAAGGGGGAGAAACCTGCAGGTTGGGGGGGGGGCTGGGACCAACAATCCCTTGTAGGGGATGGGGGGATGATGGCAGCAGCGTGGCCAAGCCCCGGCTGGGCTGGATGCGATGAGCTGCCAAGGGCAGGGTGGGGATTGAGGAGCCTCAGCTGTTCCCGGTAAGTGGATACCCCGGCCCTGGCCCCGGCGTGGGGATGTTTTGTGGATATAACCAGGCAACGGTCAGCTCTGGTGTCGGCAGCCGGACCCCGGTGCGCTCGGCAGAGCCCGGCCGGCCGCAGGCACACGCCAAGTCCGGACGTTGCCTATGAAGCGACGTGGACTTTGGTCCGGTAAACAGAGCTGGCGGGGAGTTATCGGCGGCGCTGCCGGAGGGGAAAGCAAAAGGCAGGAGCGTATGTAAGAGATGAAATGTTGTGGCTGGTGGAATAAATGGTGGTGGCTCCAGTCGCTGCCCTGCCCCACCACCCCGGCACGGAGCCGGTGAGCGGCAGACGAGGCCGTGGGGGCAATGAGCAGCAGTGGGTTGCTTTGCCTCCGTGGCGCTGGTGGCACCAGCCCATTTCCCAGTGGATTTTTCCTTCCCGTCACGCATGGCAGACCTGCCCCAAGGGCAGGGACAGAGCTGGCACTGCGGCCTCACCGCCCTGGCACCACCATCTGGGCACCGCCGCGGCAGCCCTGTCCCTGTCCCCATGCTGTTCCCCACAACCTTTAGGGGCAGGTTTGAGGGAACTTCACCCAACTTTGGCACCTCCTTGGCCAGAGGCTCTGGCACCAGCAGCAGCACCATGAGGTGCCCAACCTGCCCAAACGCCAGCATCGGTGGGACGTAGCACAGCCACCCTGGGTGACAGCGCCAGCCCGGCGCCACGCAGCTCCCTGCAGCTCTGTTTGCCAAGGGCGCGGGGGTCCGGCTGAGGCAGGGGCAGCGGTGCCAGCCCCGGCCCCCCGTGCACAGGAGCTGCAATCTGATCTCAGGGGGAAAGTGTGATTCATCGCTGGAGCTGGGAGCGCTTCCAGGGACAGATCCTGGCTCGGAGGGCAGCGGCACCATGCGCTCGCTCCTGCCCTGCCCTTGCAAGGTGGCCCCTTTGCCCTGGCTGGGTGGGGGGTCCCTGGATGAAGCCATAGCTGCTGCGTGGAGATGGCACACGGGGGCATTTGCCCAGGCCTGGGGGGTTGGATGCCACTGGCCCCTTGGGAACAGCCTGGCTCGCTTTGCCTCCTGCCTCAGTTTCCCCAGCTGAGAGCTTGGTGCCCACCATGGCAGTGATGCAGGGGTACTGTGGGAGCCGGCATGTGGTGAGCACCGCGGTTGAGTCCCAGGGGCTGGCACCTGGGGGGTCATCACGCGTCCACCACAGAGATGCCAGACCCGTCACACAGCTCCTGGTGTACCAGCCTGGGCAAAGAGGCTGATCCTGCAAGAGGGAGGCGAGGTCACCCAATGAGGCTGGAGGAGGAGGAGGAGGAAGAGGAGTGCAGTGCGGGCATATGCCCAGCTGGGGCAGAGATGAAAGGGGGAGCCTGAAGGTGCCATCTGCCCTGCAGTGACCTTGGGAGCTCCCCGGGAGCAGAGCCAGACCCTGGCCCCAGGCGCCTGTGGTTCCTGCTTATCTGGGTGCTGAGTCCTGCTCTGCCCTGCAGCGAGACGGGACCAGGAAAGCGCCGTTCCTGCCATAGCTGCTCCCGAGGGAGACGCTGGCCCAGCCAGGGGAGATGAGTGGGGATGGGGGAGGGGGTCCAGCTGCCGGCATCCAGCAGCGCAGCCCATGCGAGTGTGTCTGCTCCCGCTCCGGCTTTATCTTTTTCCAGCCAAGATACCGGGCTTTAAACACGCGTGTCACGGCTGCCCGTCCCGGCAGCTCCCATGGCAGCCTCCGGTGTGCGTGTGCCACCCTGTGCCACCTACGGGTGCCCCAAGCAGCGGTCCCGCAATGCCCACCACAGCTGCGTGCTTGCATGTGTCCATGCAGACGTGTGCATATGTGTGCACAAGCAGCCCCGTCACAAGCAGCTGATGCAACAAGTGACCCACGTTATCAGCAGCCCGTGTGCTTGTGCGACGGCGCTGGCAGGGGCCGACGTGGCGGGGTCAGGGCTGAAGGTGCAGGTGAAGTCGTGGTGATGGACACCCAATTTTGGTGATATCCCCAACATCGTCCCAGCTCCCTCCTGGAGCTGCTAGCTGCCAGCCACGCTCCGGTTGTGCCCGGGGATTTCACACCCCGGGTCTGGGGCTGCCATGTGCCCTCAGCCCCACTGAGTGCCTGCCACCAGCTGTGGGGCACTTTATGGGGCAAATCAGCCGGCATGTCCATGGCATCCCACATGGCGCCCCGTGCCCGTCGGGCACCAAGGCTGTGCTGACCTCCCCGTGGGCTTTCCCTCTGCACTGAACCTGGACACTCACGCAGAGCAGGAGCTGCCTCTCATGTCCACCTGGCTGGGACACTACAGGCACGGGTGATGCTCCTGGGAAGCGGTGACAGAGCTGTCCCCTTCCAGCACAAGAGCAACCGCTGCGATTTATTCATCACTGTCTCCGTGTGTGCCATGCCGGAGCAAGGAGCCGTTTGCCTTCACTCTACTGATGACTTTCACGGCCCAAGCACCCTTTTATAAACCCCATTTTTAAACCAGCAAGCACAGTGCTGATTTTTAAGCATCGTAACAACCAGTCCCCGTGTCCCCAACGATCGCTAGCAGGGTCACTGCCGCCCCAGTGCCGGCGGAGAGGGCTTGTCACTGGGTTTTTCCATATCCTGGGGCAAGTAACGTGGAGCAGCTGCTCCAGCTCTGACTCTGGTTCCCGTGGGGGGGATTTGGAGTGAGCGGCTCCTGCTTGGGGACGCAGCGGGGTGGGAAGCAGCACCCACGGGGTTCGGCGGGGCTGGGGCAGCCACGCAAGGACCTTGTCCCCGCCGCCCATGAGTGCCGGAGGTGTTAATGAGTAATGAGGGAGCAGCTGTCCCTCCGGCTGCCCCGGTGAGGAATGGGGCCAGAGGACGGGCTGAGCACACCCCAGCGCACTGGCTGCACCAACTCGTGCCACTCCAGCTTCTGTGGCTGCTGAAGCCCGTGATGTGTGGCCGGTAGCTGAGGAGTTTTGGCACCCTGAGGTGCCATTGGGGATCTCACCTCGCAGGGATCAGGCATGGGGGGCTCCTGGGGCACACGGCAGCCCCCCAGCAGGTGCCTCTGCCTTGGTCTCGTAGGAGCTGAGTCCCACCGGCTGCGCTTCCCATAGGGTCCCCGGTGTCCTTGTGACCGACCTGGCCGTGCAAGTGGAAAATGAGCTGGGTACCCCACAGGCTGCTGGCGCTGGAGCTCTTGGGGAGGGGGCAAACCTTCCTAGGGGTCTCACAAGGGGCTTTGGTGCTTTAGGGAGCTCCTGGACTTTCCTTCTCTGCTATGACTGGGGTTGTAGTGGAGGGATGGCTGAAGGCAACCTTCCTCTTCACCTTCCTCCTCCACTTTCCTTGCCCCTCTGCTGAAAGCTCTTTCCGGAGGGTGGCTGATGCTCTCCCTCTCTCCAGGATTATTTGGACAATGCCCCATAACTGTGTGCAAAAATATTTATCAAACTGCTTCTGCTGACAGCTGAGGAGGGGCAAGATGTGAATAACGGCAACTTTTTTTTTTTTTGGAGGCTAATGACTCGGAAGTTGGAGCCGGCGGTGGAAAGTCAACACAAACGCCTTAATTGGGGATTAGCTTTTCCCCAGCGCAGTTCACCTCGAGGTGGGTCGGCAAAGCCTTGGAGAGCAGTGGCCTGCTCAGCGCTCACCCCGGGAGGGAGCCATTCCCATGGGATCACGGTGGGGCACGGGGATGCCGGGAAATCACTGCCCCAGCGTTTCAGTGCTCATTTAGCTCTCGAGTCCTAAATGAACCTGGGTTCAGGGGGGTGAAGGAGGGGGCAACGAGAGGCAGAGACACAAAAGCACCGTGACACAAAAGCACCGTGAGCCCCAGCCCTTCTGCAGCCATCGCCCGGCTTCGGCGTTGCGTCCCCGATCGCTGGTACCACTAAGACACGCGCTGCTGGTGCCCAAATCCTACAGGAGACGGCACCGTGGGATGGACAGCCTTCTTGCTTTAGAAATTCTTCTAGTCATTTCCAGCAGTTGGCAAACTCATCTGGGCATGCGGCCAGGCCCTTGTGAGCCTCCGGGAAGGATGCGGCTTAAATACAACGATGCAGCTTTTCACATCAGGAAATGCATCCGCACAGGGACCCAAAGCGGCCGAGCCAAAAGCCTGGAAATGCGGCAGAAACCACCCGTTTTCTTGCTAGATTCCCACTGTCCTGCCACCAACCCGCGCACCGCCGGCATGTGTGGCCACTCCGGCCCCGGCTCCGGCGCATCCTGTGGTCCCCTCGTAGCCGCATCTGTGGGGTCGTGTTCCCGAGCCACGCCGGCTGGTGGCAAGGGGTGAAACCTTTCCCGAGATCCGCCGCCATTCCCGGGCCAGCGCCCCAGAGTGCTCTGGATTGCCGGCAGCGGCTGGCAGAGCCACCTCAGGCGGCTGACATGTCCCCCTTTCTGTGTCACTGCATTTTCAGGAGCTGATTTACTGCCGGCGATGGGAAGCAGCGTGGCACTGGGTGTTCCACGGGAGCGTGTCGGTGGCCCCAGGTTGGTGGTGGTTGGGAAGCGCATGCCATCGGCGGTGGCATGGCGAGTGTCACCCTTGGGCCTTGGAGTGAGGGACTGGTGGGGGCTGTGGGGAGAGGGCAAGGGCAGGACACGGCCACTGGCCGTGGCTCCTCTCCTGGGGACAGGGACAGCCACCCCATGGGTGTGTGCCACCACTCCGGGATGCTGCTGCTGCAGTTGCTCCCACACAGACCGTTCTGCTCCGCTTTTCTCCTGCTGATGCTCGGCACACGGGGCCGGGAAACGGAGGGTGCCACGGGGCAGCAGCCCCCGCCTGTCCCCCCCACGAGGGGACAAAGCTGGGACCCACTGCAGGAGGCGGAGGGGGCACATCTTGGGGACCCCCGACAGATGGGGGGGATGACATCCTGGGGACCCCAAGCAGCTCGGAGGGGGGGCACCTGGGGACCCCTGGCAGCTTGGGGGACACACACCTGGGGACCCTCGCATACCGAGGGGAGGGACCTGGGGACCTCCGGCATCCCGGGAGGGGAGGGCACCTGGGGACCCCTGGTGGCTCAGGGGGACACACCTGGGGACCCCCGGCATCCCGGGGGGGACACACCTGGGGACCCCCGGCAGCCCCGGGGGGGACACCTGGGGACCCTCAGCAGCTTTGGGGGGGACACCTGGCGACCCCCGGCAGCCGGGGGGGGGACGACACCTGGGGACCCCCGGCATCCCGTGGGGGATACCCGCCCTCGCCCCGCAGACACCGCGGTGGCCCCAAGCGGAGGGTCGCGCGTGTCCCCCCCGCCGCCACCGGGGCCACCTGCGGGCGTGGCCGGGCCGGGGGCGGGCCGGGGGTGGGCGGAGCCTCCCGCAGCCCGGCCCCGCCCCGCAGAAACTTTCCGTCGGCGCCGGGCGCTCGGCGGGAGCCGGGAGCGGGGCCGGGGCCGCGGCTGTGGCTGTAGCCGGGCGGGCCCGGCCCTATGGGCAGCGGCTGGCGGCGGTGCGGGGCGGTGCGGGGCGCTGCCCGCCGCGGCCATGTCCGCCCGGGCTGCACCTGCGGCGGGCGGCGAGCGGGAGCCGGAGCGGGGCGGCGCGGCGGGGCCCCCCCGGCGGAGGAAGGCCCGGGCGGGCTCGCTGCGCCGGGCCCTCAGCTGGCTCCGCGGCCGGCGGCGGCGGCGCAAGGGCGGCAGCCCCGCGGCGGGGGCCGAGGGACCAGGTGAGGGGCGAGGGGGCGGCGGGGGCGCGCGGGGGTGGCCCTGGAGGGGTCGGGGTGGTGGCCCTGGAGGTGGCCACGGTGAGGTCGGGGTGGTGGCCCTGGAGGGGTCAGGGTGGTGGCCCTGGAGGGGTTGGGGTGGTGGCCCTGGAGGTGGCCACGGTGGGGTCGGGGTGGTGGCCCTGGAGGGGCCAGGGTGGTGGCCCTGGAGGTGGCCACGGTGAGGTCGGGGTGGTGGCCCTGGAGGGGTCGGGGTGGTGGCCCTGGAGGGGTCGGGGTGGTGGCCCTGGAGGTGGCCACGGTGAGGTCGGGGTGGTGGCCCTGGAGGGGTCGGGGTGGTGGCCCTGGAGGTGGCCACGGTGAGGTCAGGGTGGTGGCCCTGGAGGGGTCGGGGTGGTGGCCCTGGAGGTGGCCACGGTGGGGTCGGGGTGGTGGCCACAATGGGGGTGGAGTAGTGGCCCTGGACATGGCCACAGCAGGATCGGGGTGGTGGCCCTGGAGGTGGCCACAGCGGGGTCGGGGTGGTGGCCACAGTGGGGGTAGAGTAGTGGCCCTGGACATGGCCACAGCAGGGTTGGGGTGGTGGCCCTGGAAGGGTCAGGATGGTAGCCCTGGATGTGGCCACAGCAGGGTCGGGGTGGTGGCCAGAGCTCGGTCAGGGTGGTGGCCCTGGAGGTGGCCATAGCAAGGTCACGGTGGTGGCTGTGGAGATGGGCAAGAGGTGCTGGGGTGGTGGCCATAGTAGGGTCAGGGGGTGGTCACAGAGGTGTCATGGAGGTGGGCAAGAGAGGTCAGGGTGGTGGCTCCTGAGGTGGGCAAGAGGGGTTAAAGTAGTGGCCATGGAGGGGTTGGGGTGGTGGGCACAGGTGTGGCCCTGGAGGTGGCTAAGAGAGGTCAGAGTGGTGGCCACAGAGGTGACAAGGAGGGGTCAGGGTGGTGGCCATGGAGGTGGGCAAGAAAGGTCAGGGCAGTGGCCATGGAGATAGGCAAGGAGGGGTCAGGGTTGTGGCCACAGTGGCGGTCAGGGTGGTGGCCATGGAGGTGGCCAAAGAGAGGTCAGGGTGGTGGCCAAAGAGGGGTCAGGATGGTGGCTGGATGTGGTCAAGAGGGGTCAGGGTGGTGGCTGTGGAGGGCTCAAGGTGGTGGCTGAGGAGGGGTCATGGCAGTGACCAAGGAGGGGTCACAGTGGAAGCCAAGGAGGGCCGAGATGGTGGTTGTGGAGGTGGCCAAAGAGGGGTCTTGGTGGTGGCTGAGGTGGGGCAGAGGTGCTGACCATGGAGGTGACCAAAGAAGGGGTCACAGTGGTGGCTGAAAAGGAGCCAAGGCGGTGGCTATGGAAGTGGCCAAGGAGGGGCCATGGTGGTGGCCAAGGAGGGGTGGAAGTGGTGGCAGTAGAAGTGTCTGAAACAAGGTGAAGGCTGTGGTGGTGGTGGTGGCCATGGGGTCTGTGCTGGCCACGGTGGCCACCGCTGCAGCGGCAGGCCAGATCCGGTAGTCCCTGGTGCAATCTCGCCCCTGCCCCGAGGGCTGGTGCCGGTTCACTGGGTAGGTTCTCTCTCCACTGAGTCAGAAGGTCACTGGGGCTGAGGGAAACCTGGAGGAACGCCAGCCACTGCCGCCTCCTCCTCCTCCTCCTCCTCCTCCTGGGCAGGGTGTTTGCGTACTCCAGGTGTGGCCCTTCCTGTCCTAGATATGGCCCTCGCCCCGGTCACTCCGCGGGGTGCTGCCTCCAGCGCCCAGCCACGTCCCTGCCACTGTGACCAGGGCGATCCTGCCCTAGAAGGTGCCATGGGTGCCCTCTCCTCGCTGCCCTGGAGCCCTGTCATGGGGCTCCGTGGGCTCAGCCCGGTCTCCGGTGAGCCGGCACCTTCGGCAGAGCGATGGGTGGTGGCGTGTCTGGTCATGCTCGTCTCCTCGGCGCGCTTGTTTTGCAGTAGTAGGTGTCCCAGCGAGGCAGCAGGCGCTGGAGGTACCACCCCGTGCAGCAGGAAGGTGCTCGGGCTCCCCCAGCCCATGGCATCAGGGACACCGTCTGCGTCACGCCGCTGCCCTCCCTGCAGGGCACCGCCGGTGGGGCCATCGCCCCACTTTTGCCAAGGGAGAGGCCGCTTCTGTGGCACCCAAACGTGGCAGCACGTCATCACCTGCGACTTTCTTCCTCCATTTGCCCCGGGGAGCGAATTTCCAGGCATCCAGGGCTGCGCGCAGGCACGTTTCCCGCATGGAGAAGCGCGTAGAGATCCGTGATGGGAGACAGGAGTCTTGGGAAGAGGCTGAGCTCCCTGCTGAGCCGGTCCATGGGATGCTGCCGGTGCCTCCCTCCCTGCCCGCTGTGCGTGGATGCTGCTGCCGCGGCCCAGAGCTGAAACCCGAGCAGAAAAAATGAGAGATGCTGGAGCATGTGATGTTCCTCTTTGCAGCGCAGAAACGCCCTCGGCAGCTCTGCCAGCCTTTTTTTTTTTTTTTTTTTTTTTTTTCCTTTTTTTCTTCCCCTGAAGTTGTAACGTTCACCGGCTAATCCTCAAAATGCGGAGTCACTGCCTGTCAGGGTCGTAGCTTGGGGACCTCCAGCCTGCTCACCTTGCAAGTGCATCGTGCCCGCGCCGTTCGGTTAGAGCATCCCCGCATCCAGGAGACCCGCCCCAAGCGCCCACCTGCCCGTGGTCCACGCTGCTGATGGAGGGGCTGTGCAGTACCACGGCCGGCCCCGGGGCTGCAGGACCCTTCCCCTCCAGGCTGTGCTGGTAGCCCGTGACATCCCATGGGAGATGCCACATTCCACCGTGTGGCCGCTTGCTCGGTGGCGTGCAGCAGGGAAGCAGCGCTGATGCGCAATGCTTGCAGCTTGCGTGCGTGCTTGAATCACCCTCCCCGTGCACTTGCAGCGTGCGGGGTGCGCCGGGAGCCCCACTCTGCCACCCAGCACGTGCCAGGGTTCCCAGCATCCTTCCCTGTGTGACGGGGGGGTGACGCTTCCCTGGATGGTGGGGGTCAGGGTGACTGGAGCGGAGCGGTAGTTTGGGCTGAGCTGTGGCAATGGAAGGAGTCTTGGCTCCAGCAGTGCTGAGTGCCAGCTGCGTTCCTGGGGTGGCAGCAGAGCTGTGCGCCGGAGCTGGTGGCATCAGCTGCCACCACGCATGGCTCTGACCTGCCTGGAGGCTGCATTGGCCTTGCTGCCACCACCACGAGCCCTTGCACAGCAGGAGCTGGCCAGGCCCTGCCCCGACTGGGAATTTTTCCAAGCATCAGCTGGGAGCTGTGGGAGGGGAGAGCTCCAGCAGGTCCTTGCAGGCTCTGGGTGCCCCTTGCTTTCCCTCAGTGTTTGTGCGGTGCTGGGGGGTGGTTTGGGTCAGGCCTGTGAGCCAGCAGCTCCCCATCACCATGCTCTTCCACCGGTGGCTTTGGCTGTGGAGTAGGGGACAGGGTCCGTCTGACCATCCCCATTGCATCCCGGCTGTGGAAGCGTGGGGAGGGACCGCGCAGGGTCTCGGGATGGCTGGGGGCAGGGAGGGAGGGCAGGAGGGAGCCACCCCAGGGAGACGCGGGTCAGGACTAGCTCCTCAGGCTGGGCATCTGCCCGTTCACGACCTGGGTGTTGTTGAGGTTGGAATTGCTCAGCACTGGAATCATGGGAGCAGGAGGATGAAAGCATTTCCACTTTGGATCAAACCCGTGGGTCCGTCTAATCAGAGATCCCATCTCTGGCTGCTCGAACAGCTGAGCTGTGTAGAGGAAAGGCACAGTAATCCTGCTCATGGGCGCGTTTCAGGCCACCTCTCCAGGGGGGAACACCAGCGGCTCTATGCTGAGCCAGGGGACGGCTCCATCCCAGCTGGAAGCTGGGTCCTCTCCCGTTTCCCTTTTTGCCACAAATAATTCCTGCTGCGGGCTGTGATGCCCCGTCCCGGGGTGTGCGGTGGCTGCAGGGTGCCACCAGCCCTGGGCTGTTTCACCTGTACACAGCCTGGCTGCTCTGAGCGCCTCGTGGCCCCATCCCTGGCATCCCAGCCCCTCGCCATTCCTAACCGTGTTTATTTCCACAATAACCTTTGGAGGGAGAGGAGTGATGAACCCCTGGGGTAGGAGCCGAGGCGGGGAGAGCGGCTGGGCTGTAGCAAGGGTCCAACGCAGAGCAAGGAATGGGGCTGCGGAGCAAGGAATCCTTGGCCAGCTCCGTTTTACTGCCCGTGGCTGCTTTTTCCTGGTGGAAACTGGGAGCAGGAAAGCTGGAAGCTTTTGCTTGTCCTCTGTGGGTGCTGCCCGCAGCCCCCTGGCTGTTAATCCTCAGCCTGCTCCCGCTCCCTGGGGCTGCTGGTGGAGTCCTGCTTTTGAGTCCGCTTTTTGGCTACTGCTTTATCCGGGTTTCGCAATATTCTCCTTAATTCCCTTTTTGAAGTAAAGGAATCGATGTTCCAGAAATATTAAATTAGGCTTGCACTTTTTTTTTTTTTTTTTTTTTTTCTTTTCTGTTTTGATGCCAGCTTAGTCTGGCAGCAACAGATTTCCTGACTGGGGGAGGGGGGGGGGCACGCTGTGATGTTAAAGATAAAGGTTTAAATGCACGCAGAGCTTTATAACATCAGCAAGTGCTTGTCGAAAACCGTGTGGGGCGGCTTTGCCGTGCGCGTGGTGAGCTGGCAGCAGCCCAGCGAGTGGCAGGGGCTGGGCTGTGGTGGGCACCGTGCTGGTGGCACTGGGCTTGATGCCATGGGGTGGTGGGCGAGCACATGAACGCCGGAGGCAACGTGGGGCTGCGTGTCCCTGTGTGCTGCTCTGGTAATGTGGAATCTTCCCCGGACACTTGATTTCCTCCATCCTCTGCTGCCGTGCGGCACATGGTTTGGTGTAAACACAGGCTTTGTGGTTTAGTCCCCAGGTTCTCAACTCAGAGGAGGGAGGAGAGGTGTAGGCAGTGCTGCCCCCGCGCCTCCCGCTCCCCGGGATTGTTCCCGCGCGTGTGTGGGGATGAATTTGTTAATCTGCAAAAGGCAAAGAGTGACACTTCAGAAAATGTGAGCAGCAGGAATCCCCTGGCTGGCCTGAACTGGCAGCGGTGAGCGGCTCAGCGAACAAAGAGAGGTGTGTCTGCAACCACAGCTATTCCACCTGGAGACAACTGGAAGAATTACTCTTGCGAATAACGTTCCATAAGATCCGATAAAACTATTTCACCGGAGTCATATTTCTCTTTAGAGGGAAGGTCTTATTTCATAAGACAATATCATCATTGACTTTGACTCAGGCAGCGATGGGAACATAAGCCGTTGGAAGGTGAGGAGCTGGGCAACGATGAAGTGAAAAAGAATTTCCCTGCCAAGCGGGAGCCAAAGCCCTGGGCTGGTCCCCGTGGCTCCCACCGTGCACGGATTAAAAAAATAACCTTACCCAGCACAGGGAGCTGAGCTTCTGCGGGCTGGAGCTGGAGCTGTCATCGGCAGAGCCGGCCTGGACTCCGGCTTGAGCAGGAAATCGTTTGAAACCCTTCTGGTTATGTATTTCTGTTAATGATTGGGGATCTCAAGTGGGGTTTTTGTGTTACCTTTGCCTCGCTGAACTTTACTTCCCCGTGAAGGGAACAAGGGCTGAATTCCTTTCTCATTCAGGCAGCTCGGTGTTTGCTTGCTGACGGGAGCAGGTTTAGAAAACAGTAGGAGGGACGGATAAAACACCGGGAAGGGGGGATCCTGCCTTCCCCCGTGCTGGTGCAGAGGGGTCCCCACCGCCCTCTGCTTGGGCTGGCCGGTCCGAGCGAGGGAGCGTGTGACTTTGGGACAATCGATGTGCGTGAAGCAGTCACGCTGCGATGACGAGATCTGTATCTCATGAGCAGCTTCCCTCCTGCTCTGAGCTCCTGGCTGTTACCAGAGTCCTCTTGCTGAATAAAACCAAGGGTTCCAGGCCTGGAAAAGAGGTTCTGCCTGGAATCAGCATCTTTTGCCCCCAGTTTCCCGTTCTCACCCACTGGTTTTGTAGCTGTGCTGGGTATCACGTCCTTGGGAAGCCGCAAATGCTTCCCCTCCCCTGCCATGCTTTCTAAAGCAGGTTTTTGGGCGCAGCGATGTAAACCCAGGTCTGGGGTGAAGGATGAGGGCAGCCAGCTGGCGCTGCAGCCTGTCCCCAGGTTTCAGAGGGATTTGTGTCCTGGGGCAGCGACGCAGGTCGGTGGAGGCTGTGGGGATGCTGGAGCTACAGCAGGGACTGAAACGTGGGACCCAGGAGGAGCTGGAGCTGGGTTGCCGTGTGGCTGTGAGTTACCCCATCAGGGCTGTTCCAGCTCGGAGAAGCCACTTGATATTTATGGCACACGTGGGCTCTGCTGGGTTCTTGGGGCTGGTCGCCCTGTCGCAGCCCCCTCGGTGCACGCGAGGCTGTGGCTTGCTACGACTGGGGGTGGCGAAGCATCGGCGCCGGTGGTGGCTGCGTTTGCTGGGTAGGTGCTGGCACGGAGGGCATCTGTTTTGGGAGCGGAGGGGGAAGTGTCTCACTGTATCTGGGGCAGTCGCAGCCTCCACCCTCTGCTTTTCTTGCAGGGAGAGAAATAAAAGTGCTTCACTGGGAAAGCTGGCGTGTGTGGGTGCGGAGTAGCCCCCCGTGTCACCGGGGAGGGGGACTGAGTGGCGTGGGGGGTCCATGCACCCTGGTTTGGAGCTGCTGTGAGGGGATGTACATCCCAGGGAGGCTGGAATGGTGCTGGGCAGCGGGAGGAAGCCCTGGCCCGGGCTGGAGATGCCCCTGGCTGACCCAGCTCCTGCAGCCCAGGGGAAAAATCATCTCCCCCAGTCCCTGGGCAGAGACCTCTGACGTATTGCACTTGTGACCTTGATGACCTTGTTTAATCTCAGGTGCCCTGAGCTGGAAAGGCTGTCCCTTGAACGGGGTACAGTCGGTAATGGGAAACGGAATGGTTTCCCACTGGGTCCCCCGACAGCTCCCACAGCAGACTGGGCAGCAAATGCATGGGGATGCTGGTGCAGCTGCCCTGGTGCCAGGCACTGTCGGTGGCACAAGACGCTCTCTGCCCTGCTGAGCGTGCCTTTCGGGCAGTGAACCAAGCTGGTGAGAAACTGAACCATCAATATTTCCATTGCGGAGAAGGCGACTGAAGTCCAAAGACTAATTTATTGCTGATCACCTTGGGAGGTCAGGGCAAAGCTGCTGGTTGACTTTTAATTTTGGGGGGGTTTTTTTTTGGTTTTTTTTGCATCACCTCCCCGGTTTTGCGCCTTTCCCACAAAGCCTTCCTTCCTATTTATCCCAGTCTTTGATGAATCACCTAAAGAACATAAACATTGCCAGCAGGAATTGCCCACCCCCTGGCCAGCTGACCCCTCTCTGCCCTCGCAGCATTTAATGTTCTAATTAAAAATCAGGAGGGAGAGCTGAGCTGGGGAAGCTGGTGTGCGTGTTTCTGAACAGGCAGTGGCAGGGCTTGTCCGTGCAGCGTGGGCAGCTGTCGGAGCAAAACCCTGGGCAGGGTCTGGAGCGGGGAGAAGCCGGGGTGCACCCAGGGGTGGCATGGCCAGGAGGTGCCGGCGGCGTGTGCCGACATGAACGTGGATGTCCTGGTGGCATGCCTTGCTCCAGAGACAGGAGTGACTGTGGAGAGGGTGGCAGGGGGTTAACATCCACCGACGGGCATGTGGGTGCTCGCCCTGAGCTTGGACCCAGCCCGTGTCCTGGGGCGCTGTGCTCCAGCCTTGGAAGTTCTGTTGGAGCCTTGGCTGCACAGTGCCGGGCTCGGCTGGGGCGTCCCCATGGGGCTGGCACCCCCACGACCCGGGAAGGGGGTTGTAGCCTTGGCTGTCGGAGCCATGCTCAAGGATAAGCAGAAATGGTGGCAGCTCAGCCAAGCGTGGCAAACACCGGGGAGGTGGGTGCGGGGCTGGCGGCAAGCGCCGTGCTCGGCTTTCCCGACGTCCGGGGACGTCTGGGGAGCGGGGGTCTCCCTTGGACCCCTCGGCTTGGCTGTGGCACCCATGCGTCCCTGCTGAGCGATGGTGCTGGGAGGGTGCTGTGGGATCCCGGCAGGCCCCTCCTCTCTGCCTGTACCATTGGCTCCGGCACAGCCGCCTGCGAGAGCTGAGCTCCGCCGGAGCCGGAGCTGGAGGGATGGGGGCCGGCAGCTGAGAGCCGTCGTCTCCCTGCGGCAGCCCTGGCCACGCCGGAGCCAAGCTCGGCTCCGCCATGTAGCGTCCCGGCCTCCTCCACCCGGCCGTGGTGGAGGGCGAGAGCGGCTGATGGGCAACGTGCACCGCAAGAGGAGCGCGGCAGGCGTCAAGGCCGGCTCCCCCTGGCCCTTTGGCCGCGCCGGGAAGCCCAGGGCAGGTAGGAGCCATGGGGCTGCCGGGGAAGGGGCTGCCGAGGGGTCCCGGCTCGGTCCGGCTGGGAAAGTTTGCCGCCTCCGCTCTCTCCACCCAGCGTGGGGCTGGGCAGGAGCCGAGGCTCTGCGGCCGCAGGTTTTGCTCCACCTGCCCTCCATATGCTGGGGGTGGGCAGGATCAGGCCCCTTGACCCCGGGTGCTGGAGCTGGGGAAGAACCTGTGGCTGCGCACAGGGGCTGCGCCGACATGCCGGGGACAGCCGACAGCCGTCAGCTCGCCTGCGCTATCAGGACAGAGATCATGTGCCGAATTAGTTAACAATTTGTTTTTCTAAGCAGCGTCCCAGCGGTTAGAGCAGGGACCCAGGGCTGCTGGCGCTGCCTTCCTCCCCGGGCTCAGTTCCCGTCCCGTGCCTCAGTTTCCCCCGCTGTGCCCCAGGGAGCGGCGGATCCGGCAGTGTTTGCAGAGAGCACCGGGCTTCTCCCCCCGCATCCATCCTGCCAGCTTTCCCACCTCACCCTGTGCGTGTCTGGCCGCCCTGGCACCCGTCACTCTGCTTCTTTACGCTCTGGCTCCGTGGGCGCAGCTGAAAAGCCCAGGAGGAGGCATGGAGCAGGGGGAGCCCCCTTCTGCAAGGAAGAGGAGCCAGGGAAAGGGTCCCGTGCCTGCCTGGACCCACATATGGAACAGTCAGCCCCACTGGGTGCCCAGTCCTGGTGAGCTCCCTCCACGGTTCCTGCGTCAGAGCGGAGCGATGCGAGCGGGGAAGGTCTCTCGCAGTAACATCGTCCCCGTCCCGGGGTTGCTGATTACCCTGTGATGTCGCTAAACCGTCCCCACGTCCCCACCTGGCCATGAGTTGAGGAGGGGACTTGATGGGCATGTGGGCAGGGGACTGGGATCAGTAGAGTGGGGTTAGTGGGACCGACGGGGTGATAACCAGGCGGTTTTCTCCTGCCAGCCCTGTGGGATCCCCAGCCCCGCTGTCCCTCCTGCCCTTGGCTGCCCTGTTTTCCCCGAGCTGTCTGTAGGGTAAACAGGGTCTGGGGGCAACCCCTCGCAGGCCTGAGGAGTGGCCATGGCAAGTGACAGCGAGGCAGGGGCCAGGATGGGGAGAACCCCGCAGGCACAGAGGGGGATGGTGCCGAAATGCCCCGGCTGGCAGCATGCGCTCGGCGCCTGGGGAAACTGAGGCAGGAGCAGTTACATCAACTGCCCTTGGCTGTGCAGGGACAGCGTCCCCTTCGCCACAGGCTCTGTGCCGTCCACCTCTCCTCGCTGGCTGGCTGTGGTCTTGGCTCCGCCAAAGTCGTCCTCTCGTCGCGGTCTCCGTGCAGCCAGGGCTTGGTGCCACTGGCCACGCTGTGTTGTGGCTGGGCTCCGGCTCTTCGGCTCTGCTGGACACTGTCCCTCGGCCTCTGCCCTGAGCCACCGCGGTGCTGGTGATGGGGTGAGCTGCCTCCTTGGGAGAGGTGGTTTGGGGGCTCATGTCGGCATCCTTGGTGTGGTCCTCGCCTTTTCCTTGTGCCGCCCCTATCCAGACCTCCATCTCCTCTCCATCCCCCCGCCAGGCTTGGGTGCCCCTTGCCAGTCCCTGAACCAGGACCACGGGGCTGCCGTGGGATGCGTGTCAGGTGAAGCCCTGCTCCGTTTCGGATGCCTTGGAATGGGTGCGATGTGGGACTGTGTGGGACAGATCCTGCAAGGCAAGGGCCGGCGCTGAGGCCGAACGAAGGCTGTGGGGTGGAAGGTGCTGAGAAAACATGGGGCAAGTTGTGTTTGTTCTCTGTGGCGGCTCCATGGCAACGGTGCAGTGGCCACAAAGTGAAAGAATTTGCATTGTGTCACTTCAGCATTTCGGAGGGCGCAGCCGGGATCACCAGGATGAAGCTGGGATCACCGGCTGGGGGCTGGGTGCACCAGCACCCGTTGTCAGATAGGGCCCTGGTTGCTCGCGTCTTGCCCTTGCCCCTCACCCAGACCCTGGGTGCTTCTGGATGTTGGGTCAGAGGCTAATTGCATATGGTGGGCAGCTGGACCAGTGTCCCCCAGTTGCCATCTCTCCACCCCCATTGGCCCTGCCGTGCCCGCTGCTGGCGGGTCAGGCCCGGGCAGGCATCGGCAGCTGCCTTTGTGCTTCTGCCATGTGTGGGGCGACGTGGGCACCCGCCTTTTGATCCTGAAGGGCCGGAGCTGTGGTCCCCAGGGACAGGGCTGGCCAGGCAGAGGGCTGCCGGCATCGCTCTCCCTGCTGCAGCCACCTTGCTCTCTGCTGCGCTCCACCAGTGCCAACCCCGCATCCCCGTCCTTGTGCCGGAGCGGGGCCTGGCTGGCTCTGGGGTGCATCCCCTCCCCAGGCTGTCTGTGGCGGGAGCTGCTGGAGAAGGTCCTTGAGCACCAGGGAGACTGAAGCATCTTATCGCCTTCTTATCGGGACAGCCCTGCCGGGCCCTGCTGAGTCAGGATGGAGGAACGTGGCAGACAGCCAGGCTGCGCCCCGCAGAGTCAGTGGGGATGCGGCTGCAGCTGCCGTGGGTCCCCTGGCACCCGTGTCCCCATCGGTGGGTGCCGGCGTGGGTGGGAGGCAGGTTTGGGGCTTCCTGGGTCCCCCGGCATCTGTGTCCCTGTCGGTGGGCACAAGGGGGGTGGGAGGCAGGTTTGGGGCTTCCTGGGTCCCCTGGCATCCGTGTCCCTGTTGGTGGGGGTGGGAGGCAGGTTTGGGGCTTCCTGGGTCCCCCGGCATCTGTGTCCCTGTCGGTGGGGGTGGGAGGCAGGTTTTGGGGCACAGGGGTGATCCGTGGTTGGGAGGCTCCGTAGCAGCAGGCACCTGCCCTAGCCGGAGGGCCGGTGGTGGAGCCCCTTGGCTCTCTTGCCGTGCAGCTCCGGGGTGGGCTGAGCAGCTCTGGGCATCTTTCTCCTTCGCAGCTCCTCTCTGTGCCAGAGCCACGCTGCGCTGGCTCTGCAAACAGCTGCTGGAGCAGATAAGGGCCTGCCCCGGCGGGGGATGCACCAAGGTTTACACAGGCGCTTTCTCCAGGCACCGGCACTGCCAGACTCGCCTGGCCGCATCCTGCTGCCGGCTGAGAGGGCTGAGCCCTTCCCGGTGCCCCCTCCTGCTCCTGGAGCAGGGGAGGAGGTGATCTGCGGGTGTCCCGGGCAGGCAGCTGCCTCCAGCGCTTGGCTCCAACATGCCGTGCCGTGCCCGCTTGGCAGGCGCCCCGTCACCGAGAGGCAGGGATGGGTCCTGCCGTCCTGCTGCCGGTTTATCCCCCCACCCCATTTTGGTGGCAGCCCCTGCCCCATCTGACAGCTCCTCTCCCATCTCCTCCCGGGATCCCCCATCGCCGTGGCCGTCGCTTCCTCGCCGCCTCCTGCCAGTGCTGCCGAGCGAGACACCCACGGGCAGGAGTGGGGTTGGATTCTGCTGGCAGGATGGTGGATCCGTGCGCGGCAAAACCTGCAAGGTCTTGTCCCTAATCCATCTCCTGGGTTTGCTCCTGCGTGGAGCCAAGTACCTGCTGTGACAGGCACGCCTGCCATGTACAGAACACCCTTGGTACCCGGCAAACACGCCGGGCATGACGGCACGCGCCGTGGGGATGCAGCCAGCTCCCAGCACCGTGGCAGGGAACCGCGCAGGCGCTGCGGCGGTGTGCGTGCGAGGGACAGGACACCGGGGGAAGGTGTAGCAGGACTGTAGTAAAGCCGTGGACTTTGGAGGGAGGAGGTGCCGGTGGCCTGTCCCCGTCTGCCGCTGCTGTGGCCTCCGCAGCCCTGCGTGGCTTTGGGGCTTTGCCTACCTGCCTCTCCTGCCCTGCGCTCCCCACCTGGGCCGCTCCCGCCCGGATCCGGCTCCTGGCCGGGGAAGGCTGTTATTTACCTTCAAACCAGTTTGGTGGCTTCTCCAGGGAGGGGACGAGCACGGGGTTGGGATGCGGTGGTGGGTGGTGGGACAGAGGCTCGACGACGGCTGCAGCAGGGGATGGGGATGGGAGTGAGGCACAGCTGGGCATGGCGGTGGTCCTGCCGTCCCTGCGGTGCTGGGACTCCCGCCGTGGGCTGCTGCCGGACCCTTGCCCGGGGTCTGATAACAGATGGGACAGGAGACACCGCGTGTCACCGCACGGGCTGCCTGTGTGGCCTGTGTGGGGTGGCGGTGGGGTCAGGGTGACTTGGCTGTGGCGCAGCACCGTCACCCCTGCCATGACGGCAGCCGTGGCCGGGGTGCTGGCCGGTGCCGGCTCCGAGCGGGGTTTCATCCTGCGCTGGCTCCTTTGCCATGGCCCGTTGGCTGGCCGGGCTGATGCAGGGTGGTTTTCTGCACTGTGACTTAGAGGAAGAAAAACGATCCAAGTTTGTTTTCCCATTTGAAATTAATTTTATTTCTGCCTCTGCGTGGGACCGTGTTTTGAGAGGCGAGCCAGCAGCACAGAGCGGGTTGTGTTTATTTGCTTTATGGAGATGTTTTTCTGGCTGGAGCAGCAGCCCCCAAGTCAGGCTGCAGCCCCTGGGCTGGCAGTGGGGGCTGCCCAGAGCCACTGTAAATATTATTGTGTTCTTATCCCGCCTGGGGAGAGCACGATCCTGCGGCGTGTCCCAGGGCATGGATCCTGTGCAGGAACAACAAGGGCTTGGGGAGCGAGGGCGGCCCCCAGGCTCCCTCACCAGCTGAAGGCTGGGGCGCAGCGGCAGGGCAGGGTGGCACCAGCGGGTGCCAGGTCCCACCCAGGAGCTGCCCGAGTGGAGGTGATGGGCCCAGGGGAAAGGTGGACACGCTCGGGCTCGTAAAGAGGCGGCGTCACTCCCGACGGAGAGATGCTGGCAGGGCTGCCTGCACCATCCCACCGGCTGGGAACCAAGTGGCCATGCTGCCTGGGAGGGGCTGGTTTGGAGGGAGCAGCGGGGCTGGAGCAACGACGGGGGCCTTGGTAGCCGTGGCGAGGTCCGTGTGCTGGCTGCTGCGTGGGGGTCTCGGGGTTGGGGTTCATGGTGCCCCCCATGGGCATTATCTCACCCTTCTGGCATCTGCAGCCAGCTCTGCTTTAGTCCCCGAGCCTGGGCGCGTGCCGGGTGGTGCTGGGCATTGCCTGGGAGCAGTGTGGTGGGAAGGAGCCCCCAAGTCATGGGAAAGCATCACCCCCACGGGGCTGGGGGTCTTCTTGCCTCTGTCTGCACCGCCCTGGCTGCCGGGAGAAGGGAGGCAAGGTCTCCATCCCGCTGAGCAGGAGGACACACGCAGGCAGGTTCTCCTCCCTTTCCTCCCCTGGGGACCTTGCAGCCCCTGCCTGCCCCGCCTGCCAGCTCCCCCCTCCTCCCCATTTTTCTCCGGTGAGTCAGTGGTGGTGGAAGGGGCGGGCAGGGAGCTGCGCTGCCTGTTCCCTGCCTCCTGCCGCTGCCTGTTCCCTGCCTCCTGCCGCAGGACCCGCCGCTGTGCAGGGCGAAGGCAAGTCGAGGCAGTGCCGTGCAGGCAGGGATGGATGTTTGCAGCGGAGTCTGGCCAAACCTGCTGCTTGCAGGAGGCTCAGGCCTGGCGAGGAGGGGGACAGGAGCCAGGGATTTCTCCTCCGGCTCCCCCCGGGTGAAGAGCAGCGGCGTGGTAAGCCAGCTCCAGGAGGGAGCTGGGCTGGCGCCGTATCCCGCTTCCAGCATGGCTGGGCTGGGCTGTACGGCCCCGGCTGTGTTCCTTTGGGGTCCCGGCCCTTCCCATTCCCACCCCTTCGCATTCCCACCCCTTCCCATTCCCACCCCGTGCCCTCCAGCCCCTCTCTGCCCACACAGAGCAGAGCAGGCAGAGTTGAGGGCAGGGTCCTTGGGGTTCCCACCCCCTTCCTATCATTTTGCCTTGCTCTGGGGATGCTTTGCTCCCTCTGGACCATCCCCGGTACTGGTAGCAGCAGATCCCGGCTCTGAGGCTGGGAGACCATCCTGAAGAGAGTAGCCAGCCCTGAGAGGCTGTCGGCTCCTTCTCCGGGAGGATCCCACTGCCACGTGCGGATGAGACACGTGTGTCAGACCAGCACCGCCGAGCCTGGAGGGGACGGGGCAATCCAGGGCGCATCGCAAAGAATGCACGAAGGACGGGGCGCCAGCTCTGACCGGGCATGTTGCTACCCGCACTGGCTGCAGCTGCGGCGGCTTCCTCAGCCCACCAAGATCTGCAGCCTCTGCCGCAGAGTCAGGCCTCTCTCCCTCCTGGTTTTCCCCTCCCTTTTCCCGTCCCCTTCCCAGTAGGTTTCACCAGGCATTGACAGCGCCGGGGCGAGGCTGTCTGGGCGAGGAGGATGCGGTGGCGAAGGCTGCAGGGAGCAGGAGGAGAAGCGGAGGCTGCTCTTCGCATGCCACCACGCTCCCCAGCGTCAGCCCTCAGCTCCTCCGTGGCCAGGCGGCGTTCCTGCCCCAGCTGGCCCATGGCCACCATGCCCTGCCCGGATTATCCTTTGGGTGATGGCAGCCGGCGATGGTGAGATCCTCCTGCCCTGAGCCGCGGAGGTGTCACACTCAGGAGAGGGACGCGTGTCTCTGTCAGCAAGGGATGCGCTCGAGGCCCTTTGGGTCCTCACAGGCGATGAGTATGAACAAGGAGGAGGAACAGGGACAGGCTGTCTGCTGGCATCTGGGAATGTCATCACAGCCCCAGGCAGCAGCTTCCACCTGTGCTGCCATCAGACCTGTGGGGTGAAGCTCAGCTCCACCTGGGCCCTGGATGGGCAGCACTGGGGGGGACTGTCCCCCTTTACCCGTGGGGGCTCGCAGAGCTCCCAGTGCTGTGCGGGGGGGTCCCAGGTGCAGCCCCATCTGTGCCAGCAGAGCTGGACACACCGTGCTGGGGGGCTGGATCCTTCCCTGCAGAGCCAGGAGCGGTGTCACTCGTGGCTGTTTGCCCACCGTCAGCCGTGGCCTTGGTTGGGGCTCGTGATGGGCTGCCCGGAGAGGAGAGGGCAGCGTTCAGTGCGGCACGTGGCTGCCCACTTTGTGCATCCTCAGCCCTTTAATTATGTCCCTTTTCTACTTGCGCTGTGAAAAGAGCCGGGGAGCGTCTGCCTGCAGCCGCCGGCACCTTCTGGCTGAGCGCATGGGCAGCGGGACTGATCCTGCCCGTGCTGGAGGCAGGGTGCTGGGTTCTGTGTAGCAAGGGGCTGCAGGGCGCTGCTTGTATTTGCTGTTAGGGACACAGAGGAGGTGCAGGGGAAGAAATCCTCGCTGAGCCTGGAGCTGCCCGGCTGGGGCCGCGGAGGTGCCCTTCCAAGGTCGAACTGTCCCTTGGGCTGCGCATTCAGTGCCCGGGGTCTGGTGGGACCCTCACTCTCTGCGTTGGGTAATGCTGCTCCATCTGCAGCCCCCTGTGCTGCTGCAATACCCACGGGGGGGGGCAGGGAAGGAGGGTTTGACATGTCAGCTGCCAGCTGGCACTAGGGTGGCCCTGCCCGCTGGGTAAATACTGGGAGCTCTTCACCTTTTGGGGTGAAATACCTGTTGATGGGTATTCAGGAATTTCCTGAGGTGCTGGGCACCCAGGGGTGATGGACAGGGCACATTGCCCCGCTGCCTGCCAGTGGCACGGGGCTCCCCAGCACCCACCACGCAGCGCCTTGTGTGGCGAGGACGGGCGCCCGTCAGTGCCACGGTCTGTGCCAGTGCCTGACCGCCCAGCGTTTCTGCCCCTGCCTTCACCTGCCCTTGTGCCAGCAGCTGGAGCTACTGGTTAGACTGGTTGGAGATCTCGTTCTCCCCCAGTGCCGCCAGCTCTCGTGACCGTGTGCTGGATGCCCTGTCCCCGAGGACAAACGCCCTTGGCTCGTGTCCCCCTGCTCTCCCTGGCAGGGCTGGGGGGGGCTGTGGTGAGCACCCGCTCCTGGGGGGCACTGGGGATGGTGGAATGCTGGCACCCTTGGCTGTGGTGTATCAAAAGGGCTGGTGCTCACTGGTGGAAGAGCCTCCCAGCCCCTCCCAGTTGGCTGTACTGGTGTGGAAGCAAGCAACTGGTTTACAGGGATGGTGTGCACAGTGGGGAGCGAGCGAGCGAGGAGGGTCTGGGGAGGGTCCCAGGCGTGCAGATAAGGGGGGACTGGGGAAATGCTGGCCCCGAGCCTGGCAGAACGGATGCCGGTGGGCCGTGCTGTGTGTGGAAGGAGGCGGGAGGGCCGGGGGTCAGCGGGGAGGCCAGAGGAGGGGCCCCCACTCGCCTTCTCCCGTGCCGGAGGAGCGCGGTGGGCGCAGCTGGGGCTGTCCCCCCCTGCCACCGCGCAGCCGTCCCCGGGGTCGGGCTTGTCCCCGCACACCGGCCGGCAGCTGCGCCAGAGCCTCTTCGCCCGGCTGAGCATCCTCCCGCCGGCTGAGCATCCTCCCGCCGTGCGGATGAGGACGGAGGGAGGGAGCTGGGGGCCGCCGGCATCCGCCTCGCTGGCACACGGCTGGGCGAGAACCACCCCGGCACAATAGGCAGAGGCTTTGTGGGGGGCGGCGGCGCCCCCAGACCCTCTTCCCGGCTACCATGGTGGTTTTCATGGGCAGGAACCTCTCCTCGCTTCTGGCTTTCTTCAAGAAGAAGGGTGAGTGAGCGGGAGGGAGGGAGCAGCGCCTTGTCCTTACACAACCCCTGCCTGCCGGGACCCCCGCCTGCCCAGCACCGGCTGCTAGCCCACCCGCAGCGGGCGGGGGGGGGGCTGCCATCACGGGGGAGAGCAGGGAAGGTCACCCCAGCCCTGGCCTTGTCCGCTGGGAAGTTAATGGAATAAATCACTGCGCTCCTTTCGGCGGAAGGCAGCCGCGAGCGTGCCGGGGGGTGTCGGGCGAGGGGCTGCCAAAATGGGGGGAAGAAAGGGCTTGGGGGAAGGGGAACGTGTTGAGGCTGGGGGGGGGCTGGGGGTGATTTGTGTCCCTTGTAGGGACCCTGCAGCAGCACAGGGGTCCCCTGCGCTGCCACCTGCTCTCCCGGCCTGGCGGAGCCACTGGTGCCCGCGCTGGTGCTGCGGAGGCAGAGGCCGGCATGGTGGCATGGCGCGGCAGGGCGGGCCGGCTCCATTGTTCATGGCCTGCTCCTTTGTGCGCCGGAGCCGAGCGCGACCGCCTCGCCGCCTGCCTGGGCTGGCCAGGAGGGGACAGGGGGGACAGGGGACAGGGGATGGCTGTGTGGGGCCGGCGATGCCCAGCACCAGGTGCCCATGTCCCCAGGGTGCTGCCGCCAGCCTCGCTGGTCTCCCGTGCTCACCCTTCCCTTCCTCAGCCTGAAATTGGTTGTTTTTTGAGGGCAGGAGGGATTCGAGGCTTGGTGGCAGGCACGGCGCGCGGGCAGGAGCAGGCAGGGCTGTGCCGGTGGTGCCTGGCTGGGTGGTGCCAGGTGCAGCCCCCCGCAAGCACCCGGAGCTGCTCGTGGGCACCCCAGGGTGCCGACGGTGGTTTGCAGGGAGGGGGCTGCAAGGCAGGGTGTGGAGGGCCCCCCGTGTTGGCCCTAGCACGGCATATGGGGTCTCCGGCACTGGGGGGCTCAGAGCAAGGATTTGGGTCCTCTGCAGTCGCTGCACCAGGCTGTGCCTCAATTTCCCTTGTCTGTGCAGTTCCCAGCCTGCCTGGGCACGGGGTGAGTCCCTGCTCTTGGGGTGCTGTGCAAGGCCTGGGATGATGCAACCCTCCAAAGGGAAAGTCATCGTCTTTTTATCCCCGTTTAATCCCCCCGTGCCGCCCCTTCAGCCGCCCGCAGCCCCACACAACTTGCTGCCTCACTTGCTCCTAACGAAGGTGCCGTGTCCCAGCTCCGCTCCGGCCGGCGGGGAGAAAACCCCGCGGCTCCACGGTGGAGACAGCCCGACTCCGACATATCGACAGGCCGGGCAGAGCCACGGGAGGCGATTTCTTGCACAGCATTTCCAGCATCCAGTTTGGAGATGACCGGGATAACATCATCCTAGGCTGGCTGTCATCACCCGGCTCGCTGGGGTGGCATCCTGTGGGTGGGAGCGCATCGGTGGGAGTGTGGCTGGGTCCCCCCAGCCGAGCTGACCCCTCTATCTCCACAGGCGCTGCCAAGGGCGAGACGGAGAAGCGGCTGAGCGTGCAGTACACCGCCGGTGAGCCATGCCCCGACAACGTCTTCTTCCCCAGCACGCGGCCCCCGCACCTGGAGGAGCTGCACAACCAGGCTCAGCAGGGACTGAAGTCCCTGCAGCACCAGGGTAGGTGTCCCCAACCCTGGGGTGGCTCGGGGACACGGTGAAGGGCACAGCTGGCCGGCCCCAGCTCCTGGCTGGCTGGGCTATGTGGGCGGCGCGATGGGGCTGACCGGAGTCCAGTGCCGGGGCTGGCAGCAGTGGCTGGAGCGTGCGGGATCACTGCCGGACGCCCCCGGCCCCCCCGGGGGGATTTACCCCCTGCCTTCCCTCCGCAGAGAAGCAGAAGCAGACCAAAGGTGCCTGGGACCACGGGGACACCAGCAGCCTCCAGGTGAGCCCTGCTGAGGAGCCGGCTCTGCCCCACAGCACTCTCGGGGTGCCCTGGGGGTGAGGGGACACAGGGCAGCCCCTCTGTCCCCCCTGGGTGGTGTCTGGGGGCAGATGGGGGACCAGCCGAGACTGCAGGACCATGGCCGGGGGGGTTGTGGGGCAGGAAGGGGCTGTGCATCCCTCAGTGTTGTCCCTTTGGCCCCGTGACGAGGTGCTGTCCCTGTCCCCATCCTCAGCGTCGGGCGTGTCCTGTCCTGCCCTGCCCTGGGGGGCTCTGCCCAGGGAACCCCACCGTGCCCACATCCCCGTGTCCCCTCGATCCCACCCCACCAGGCAGCCCCAGGCGAGGTGGGGTGATGGGACAGCATGACAAGGACCGTTGGCCGTATCCAGCCTGGTGGCCAGGCCCCTCCCTGGCTGCTGACGAGGAGAAACTCCCACTCTCTTGGCCGAGCTGGGCTTTGCCGCTTCCCTGGGCTCTGACCGCGCTGCCGCTGCCTCACCGCCCATGTTTGCTCAAGCCGCTGCCTCCCGCCGGCCTTTGCCCCCCTTCACCCCTTGGAAGCGGGGGGCTGGGAGCCCCGTGGCGGGTGGAACCCCGGGGTGAGCAGCGGCTCAGGGTGGCGCAGTGGCGGGGCTGGGTGGTGGTTCCCGCTGATGTGTCTCATCCCAACCTCCGTCTGTGCCAAGAGATGCTTTGGAGGGATGGGGGGCTGCGGAAAGCTGTGCCCGTCATGGGGCTGGGCCACCCGGTGGGGCATGTGTGTGCCACGGGTCCCCGGCACGGCCACATGGCTGCCTGCCCACCCCCGTCCTCGTCCCGCTGCCCTGCCTCGGCCCCACGCCCCCCTCCCAGCCATGGCAGCCCTCCAGCCCCAGCTCTGGGGCACAGCAGGGCTCGGCGCAGCCATGGGGCCATTTCTGGCTTGGCACGGTGGCGAGGCCGGCGGCTCCCTCGGGTGCTGCTCCAGTGGGCTGGCCCCCGGCTCGCCTGCTCCCTGGGGGGCTGCGAGGCCACGCGGGGTCCCTGGGGCTGATCCCGGCCCCGCTCCTGGTGGGAGGACTCTGGATGCCGGCGTGGCTGACTCAGCCTTTGGCCCTCGGAGAAGCTTTTGTCTCGGCAGCGCTGGGCTGCGGAGTCAGTTTGCGGCGAAGAAGGGGCCTGGTGGGGGCCGGGGCAGCTCCGTCCCCGCAGCCCGGGGTTCACCTGAGCCCGCTCTGTGTCCCCACAGTCATGCGCATCCTCGGAGGATGACAGCGTGTCCTTCCGGAGCCGGGCGGCCTCCTGTGCCACAGACAGCACCTCTGAGGACGCCCTCTCCATCCGCTCGGAGATGATCCAGCGGAAAGGTACCCAGCCGGGGGGCTGGGGGATGTGAGCCGAGGGGCTGCGAGGTGGGCTGGAGCGCGTGGCAGCAAAGCTGGGCTCTGCGTTGGCGTGGCCGCGAGCCAGTGCAGGGGTCTGGGGCCCTTGGGGAGAAGAGAGCAGCTCCGGCTGAGTCAGAGCATTGGGACTGGGCGAGGGCGACCGATGGATGGACACCGTCTCCTCCCTGCTGGGGCTGCACGGCTGTTTGGCAGCTGCCGGAGCCTCTCTGGGCTGTGCTGAGCGCCAGAGCCCGGCTTGTCCTGCAGCGTCTCTGGCAGTGGGGGGGTGCTGGAGGCACTGGAGATGCCCTGGCCAGGGCCCCCCACATGCTGGCTGAACCCACTCGTGCCTCTCGCAGGTTCCACCTTCCGACCGCATGACTCCTTTCCCAAATCCTCGGAGAGGGCTGGCAAGAAGAGGAAGGAGAGGAGGACGACGGTGCTGGGCATCCCCCATCATGTCCAGAAGGAGCTGGGTAAGCACTGGGGGCAAGGGGGGATTTTTAGGGTCTGATCTCGTTGCCCAGGCTCTGTTTGCCTTGGCTCGGTGCATCTGCCTGGGGATCACGCCGGGTTCATCTCTCCCTGCTCCCAGGTCTCAGGAACAGCCGGGAAGCCAAGGGACACCCCGAGGCTGATGGGCGAGGGCAGGCGGGGCGCGGGGGCAGCCAGGCACCGCAGCCCTTGCTGAACGGTGGGCAGGTCTCCGGCGATGCCATCCGCATCCCCACCATCGACGGGAAGCTGCAGCCGCTGGCTGTCACCAGGGGTGCCCGCGTCTGCCTGGGAACCTTGGAGGAGGCAGACACGGCCCTGCAAAAGCACATTGACCGCGTTTACTACGACGACACATTGCTAGGGAGGAAGACGGCGGCCAAACTGTCACCCATGGCGAGGCCAAAGTCGCTGGCCGTGCCGGGCATGACCACCAACACCCACCCGGAGCTGCTGAGCCCCGTCATGTCCATCTCACCCCAGGGCACCTACATGTCCAAGATCATCCCCAACGCCATCCTGCCGCCCATGGTGGACGTGGTGGCCCTGACACGGAGCAGCGTGCGGACACTGAGCCGCTGCAGCCTGGTGTCATCCAGCCCGGCCTCGGTGCGCTCCCTTGCCCGCTTCTCGGAGCGCAGCACCCGCAGCCGTGAGCCCTCCTCCTCCAGCGACAACTGGAGCCACTCGCAGTCCACGGAGACCATCGTCTCCAACAGCTCCACCATCTCCTCCCAGGGTGGCTCCGACCACCGGCAGCCCGAGGCAGGGCCGCGCAGCGAGGATGCCACGGCTCGCTCCAACACTGACCAAATCAGTGTCTACAGCTCCACCAGCTTGGCCAGCTCCTGCTCCAAGCCGGCCACCGGCCCCATGCCAGTGGTCCCCGGGCTCCTGGCCGTGGGGGGCAGCAGCGGCCGGGCGTCCCCTGCCTACAGCACGAGCAGCCAGGCGGAGGGCTCGGACACAGGCAGCCTGGCCAGCGAGCGCTCCTCCACCCGCAGCGTCTCCCTCAGGAAGATGAAGAAGCCCCCGGCCCCCCCTCGCAGGACCTACTCGCTGCACCAGAAGGCTGAGGGGGAGCCCAAGGTGCTGGGGCTGCCCCCCAAGCCCGACCGGCGGTCCCAGCGGGAGAGCAGCACGCCCTGGTCCCCACACTCAGAGCCCTTCAGCCCCACGGCTGAGGATGAGGTCTTCTCCCCGTCATCGCTGAGCGAGACCAGCAGCCTCCGCTCCGAGAACCTGGCCGGCACCAGCTCCCCTGAGGCCTCGCGGGGCAGCCCCGGGGTGACGGTGGTGCTGAGGGAGCCCCAGGCTCAGCCCAAGTGGAGCTGCCCGGATGGGTCTGACCGCACCATGTCCCCTTCCAGCGGCTACTCCAGTCAGAGTGGGACACCTACACTGCCTGCCAAGGGGCTGGGACCCCCAGCTGTGTCCCCGGGCAGGGCTCAGCCCCAGAAACCGGAGCGGGTCTGCTCCTTACAGTCGCCTGCGCTCTCCGTGTCTTCCTCCCTCACCTCCATCTCCTCCTCAGCCTCGGACCCGGCTCCCCCCGAGACACTGCCGTGCCGCTTGGACCGGTTCATCATCCCGCCGCACCCCAAGGTGCCTGCTCCCTTCTCCCCACCGCCCACCAAGCTCCAGCAGCCCGTGGCCCCCGCCGGCCCCCTCCTCCCCTCACCAGACCCACCAGCACCCAGTACTGTCTGCCCGGAGCCCTCAGCCAAGCCCAACGGCAAGTCACCACCACCATCGCCGCCACCTGCCTACCACCCGCCTCCCCCGCCAGCAAAGAAGGCGGAGGAGAGCCCCCAGGCTGCCAGTGAGACCGCCGCTGACACCGCCTGGCCCCCGCCTCCCCCGCCAGCCCCTGAGGAGCACGACCTGTCCATGGCAGACTTCCCCCCTCCGGATGAAGCCTATTTCTCGAGCCTGCCCGATGCCACCCCGTCTCCGGCAGCTGAGCAGAAAGCGACACCGAGCCCAGGGGCTGCATCTTCCTCCTTCTCAGCCGCCGTCTCCTCACGCAGCCAGCAGCAAGGCCCGCCGCCGGCCGGAGCACCGCAGCCGCCTTCCCTCACCAAGCCCCCTCCCGAGGCTGCTGTGCCCCCCCCGCCGCCGCCACCTCTCCCCCCACCCTCAGCTCCGGCTCTGCCGCCCCAAATCAGTCTTAAGAAGGCGGCCAACGGCCCCCGGGCAGACGCCAAGAAGGAGCCGGTGTCGCGGAGCAAGAGCGGCCCCGTGCCCAAGGAGGACGCCAGCCTGCCCATCGTCACGCCCTCACTGCTGCAGATGGTGCGGCTGCGCTCCGTGAGCGTCGAGCCGCCCGCCGGGGCCGGGGCCGGTGCTGAGGAGCGGCCGGCACCCCAGAAGCCCGTCCGCCGGTCCCTGTCCACACGGCAGCCCCCTCCTGCCAAAGACGCGGTGCCTTCCAACCAGCTCCACCACGCCGTGCACCTCAAGGCCGCTGCCTTGTCCACCGGTGAGGCTGCGGAGAAGCTGGCGGGCAGCAGAGCAGCACTGCCTGGCACCGAGGGGCCCGCCGGGGACGGCCGGCTCTCCCCCAGGCACAAGTCGCCGGCCTCCACCGCCAGCTTCATCTTCGCCAAGAGCTCCAAGAAGCTGGTGATCGAGACGGCCTCGTCCCCCGAGGCGCAGGCTGACCTGAAGAAGAACTTGGTGGCCGAGCTGATGAATTTCTCGGGCCAACGTTCGGCAGCCCCGGCTACTGCCCAGCAGGGCCCCGGCAAGGCGCAAGCCCACCGAAAACCCAGCAAGATCCCCCCTCCGGTAGCCAAGAAGCCTTCGCTTGGCCCCGGGCCGGCTCCTTCCCCCCTGAGCCCGAAGGTACCGGGGCTGGAGGCACCGGGCTCCCCCGTGCGGGATGGGAAAGCCAAGGCCGTGCCGGTGGACGGGAGCAGGACTAAGAGCGAGCTGGCGGGGACGGCGGCCTCGGGGGCGGAGGGCAGGAGCACCACGGAGCCGCCGGCACAAGGTACGTGGGATGCGGGCCCAACTCGGCCCCGCTGCGGGCTGCTGCTGCTATAGGTGCTCGGGCTCCTGAGCTGCAGGCTCCCAGCCCAGCACACAGGCCGTGCTGGGGTGGCACTGGGACAATTGGGAGAGCCTGGCCATGGGACCAGACTTGGGGCAGGGCTGGGGGCAGCCGGGGCTCAGGGTGCCTGATGGGCTCTTCGCTCGTGCCTTGCAGATGGACGGGGAGAGACAGCCTGAAGGACGAAGCTGCAGGACTGGTGCCCCCACGGACAGGAATCCAATTCTCTCAGGGACCTGGGCAGGTCAACAGACGAGTGTGGAACTGGCAACTAACTTAATACAGGAAGCAAACAGCCTTAGCCTCCACGGCCTTGATGATATTTATGCAAAAATGGTGTTGGTTTCACTTTTCCTAAGTACTACAGCTTTATTTTGCTTTTTTTTTTTTTTTTTTTTTTTTACTGGACTCGAGGCTGGTGCCGAGCCAGCACCTCCTCCCTGCTGAGCTGCCGCTTGGTTTGCGTACGGAGCCGAGCAGCCACGCTAAGAGGAGCGCAGGGGCCGAAGATGCTGGAGCTGGAGCCGCTCTGCTCCCGGTCAGCCGGGCCCGCGAGGAATTGAAGCACTTTGGACAAGCGAACAGGAAGGTTTCAGCCACAGCAGTTCCCAGGGGAATGCGGGCAGGAGCAGCGGGATGGGACGGACGCGCTGGTCAAGGGCTCCAGCCCTTGATGGAGAGGCAAGAGGGGCTCTCGGCCAGCACCGCTCTCCTCACAGCAGTGCAGGCTGTGGGCACTAGCCCACTGCCTGGCATAGCCAGCCCACAGCCGTGCTGGCCACAGGGTGGAGGGGGAGCCTGGCTGCCCCGCGAGCTGGTCTTCGGGCCCTGGGGTAGAGCCTTGATTTCTGTTTCTGTAAACTCGGGGTCATTTTGATTTCTTTGATTGTAAAAAAAAACACAAAACCAAACCAACCAAACCAAACCAAAAGCAACCAACCCTCTGCCGCTGAGTAGCTGCTCAGAGCTCTGTACCTGGCTGGTAAAAATGATGACCGAAGCTTGCTGCCTCCTGTGCTTCCTGGCTTACGGCCACAGCCTTGCCACGCGTGCCAGCTGCCCTTCCCGGCGCTGTCGAGCTGTGGGGCAGGCACAGACCCCCAGCGGGCCGGCTCCCGGGTGGGCAGGGGGCTCAGGCAGCACTGAAACAGCAGCAGAGCTGGCTGCCAGCTCAGCCATCTCGCCCCGGACAGACAGGCACACCCGGGTGCAGTCAGCTTGACATTTTATTTGGGTTTACGACAGACAGATGGTTCCCGAGTCAGTGTTTAAGGCCCACGCCCCCCGCCACAGGCTCAGGACGGACCTACAAGTGCTGCCTGGGCTCCTGGCCAAAGAGCAGCACCAGCAGCGGCCGTGGGCGAGCGGAGCGTGGGGCAGGGGCTGCCCGGGCAGAGCAGGGGACGGGGCCCGCCTGGCTGCCAGGCAGCTGCCCCCAGCTCTGTTAGCAGCAACACAGGTTTGAGCAAGCAGCCTTCCCTTTCTGCCCTCGCGCTGCCGTGCCCACACATGCCATCCCAGTCAGGACCAGTGGGCAGGGCGTGCAGTCTGTGGCACAACTGGGAGCGAGCCGATGGCCCCAGTGTAGAGCCGAAGGCCACAGGCACAAGTCACACAGGTCCCTTAGGTGTGGTGCCACGGCCAGTCCCCGGAGCTGGCCCACAGCTGAGGCACGGACGCTGGCTGGGCAGGCCCAGGGTGACGGGGATGCTGGAGGCAGCTCTCCAGGTGGGAGGTGGCAAATTCAGTCCCAGAGCCCCCAGGTCCCGCAGGGCCGAGCGCCCCGCTTGGGGCACTGGGGAGGAGATGGCAGAGACCGGGAGGGAGAGCCTGGCGGAGGTGGTGGAGGGGGCCAGGCAGGAGGCGTGAGCAGCGGTTCTGGTGCTTGTTAGCTGATGCTCCCACCCTTCAGGCTTTTACAGGAGACTCTCCCCAGCTTGGTCAGGAAGTTTCTCTCCTTCCACTGGGCGACACAGTCCTCGGAGACGCGGAAGTCGGCCTGGGGAGCAGAGCAGAGCAGGGGAGGTTTGTCTCCTCCACGGCTTTGCTAACAGTAACAAACAGGGGGGCACAGAGTGACAAATAGCTACTTCGGGGTCACCCAGAGGTGGGGACAGGGGCATTATGTGGCCCTAAGCACTGCCCCACTCCGTTCTTGGAGCCCCAGCTACTTCAAGTTGTGGCCCAGCCCCTCAGCACAGCTCCTCACCTGCAGCTTCTCAAAAACCTTCTTCTTCGGCTTGAGCTCGTCGTCGGGCTCCCCGCCCTCATAGCCCTCCACGTAGACGCGCTCCCCGGCGCAGCACCCGGCCGGCGGGTCCAGGGGCTCCACCTGCCGCGGCTCCCCCACGCTGCAGAGGGGTGCGGAGGAAGCAGAGTCACCCCAAGGCAGCACCCACCTGGCCCCTCAGCACTGCCGGGCCCTGGGGCAGGAGAGGGGGATCCAGCCCGTGCCCGTGGAGGGGTGCAGCCCCAACGCCCCCCTCCCTCACCTGGAGGCGCACAGCACCATGCCCTGCGACTCCACACCCCTCATCTTCTGGGGCTTGAGGTTGCAAAGCAGCACCACCAGCCTGTCCTGCAGCTGCTCCTTGGGGACGAACTGCACCAGGCCGCTGACCACAGTGCGGGGCTCAGGCTCGCCCACGTCGATCTTCTCCACGTACAGGCTGTCGGCATCTGGGTGCTGCCAAGCAGAAGCAAGGTGAGGAGCAGAGAAGGGGACTGGGGTGGCAGGGAAGTAGGGTGCAGACACCCCGCCCCTAAAGTGCCCACGTCACCATGTGGGAAGGTTACCCCCCTCTCCCCGTTGTGCCCATACCTTTTCCACACTGATCACTTTGCCGACACGGATATCCAGCCGGGATGGGACCACGTTCTCTGGCTCAGAGTTCTTGGTGCCCTTCTCTGCAGGCTCTGCAGTGCAAAGGGAACAGTCACACCACTCAGCATAAACCCAGGGAGCTGGCCAAGCCCTGGGAGTGCACAGTGACCCCCAAATGATGGCCCTGGGGCCTGCTAAATTCCATGATTGTCTGTGTATCAGGAAGCACAGTCCCTCCTCTGCTTTGCTGGCCTCTCAAGCACCAGAGAAGCGTGCTGGCGTCTGTCCTCTCTGGGGCAAGCAAACAGCCCTGGCACTGGCCTTTCCTCACCCTTCCTAATGCTCTCCGGGGCTCCTCTCGAGACTGAGGTTTCAGAACTTCTCTCTAACGTCAGCCCCTGGAGGGACACTCTCCCACCCAGCCCTGCGTGGCCAGGGCCCTCACTTCCCCCAGCTCCCAGCACCTCCTTACTGGCTTTGGATGGGTTGGGATACGCTGCATTGGTCAGCTGCTTCAGTTCCGGGCTGTTGAATTTCTCTCTGATGGGGTCAAGTAGTTTGTTCAGGGCCACTTCCACCGAGTTCTTCAGGTCTCCGGGATGGACGACCTGTATCATGACAAACAGACGGGTTCCTGCATGGAACATCCAGGGCAGGGGGAGCAGCTGAATGTGACTCACCGATCTGAGGCCAGACAACGCAGGGTGGGGCGATGAACCCCAACCCTTGGCCTAATTCCCCCTCGGACATCAAAGCCCCTCTTCTGGACACTTTTGCTTGCAGCCTCAGCTGGGAACAGCCGAAAACAGCTAAACTGCTGCTCTGTTCCAGGATGTGGCTGACGTGGTCCTGTCCCACACCAGGACAGCTGGTGCCCCCACATCCTTCATCCATCCTCTCACCTTCAGGCTCTCCCGGCTAGGAGCACCCTGTCACCCTACAGCCACTGGGCCACGCTCGCTCCACACCTCTTCCTGGTGTGGATTTCTATCTCCCACAGCTACTCAGCGCCCTGCCAGAGAGCTCTCGGGATCCTCAGGGACAGGGAGAGGGTTCAGTCCCTCCCAGCACTCACCTGCTCAGCAAAGTCTTTCTCCAGGGCCTCATAGGCTGTGTAGGTTTTGTTTCCTCCCCATTTTTCCTCTCGTAGAACGACAAACTCTGTGACACAGAGATTTTAAGGCTCAGACTAACTTAGGTGAAGACTCACTCCCTGCTCTGCCAGAAAAACCACCCGCCCCACTTTGCCCAAGAGCCGAGGGGGACCGCAGCAGTGGCTGGGGAGGTGGCACTCAGGGGCAGCTGGCTTCAGGGGACACACGCTCCTGTCCCCTCCTCTAACCCACAGGAAAAACCAGACGCAGTGCTCAAGCAAGGTGAGCCCCTCACCTGATTTGAGGGGAAAGAGGACGTGCTTGATGAAGGAGAGGACACCGTTGTTCTCCACGTTCCCTGGTTCACAGAAAGCCTTCTTCAACTTCTTCTTCACATCCTCCTTGCGATCCAGAAGATCAATCTTTGAGTCCTGCAGGAAGAAATTTCCCCAGCCCTTTACCCAACCTCCTGCCCAAAAGAGACAACTCATGCTGAAGTTGCTGCTCTCAGACCCCAGTGTGAGTGGAGAGAGAAGTCACCTTCTCTTGGGGTGCAGCCTCCCTGCCCCCAGCCATCAACCTGTGCCCCCCCCAGAACCCCTGACCACAGCCACTATTCAGGGACCAACCTCTTCTGATGAGCTCATTTTGCTGCCTGTCAGACCAGGAACCATTGGGTTCATTAAGTGGACACGCTTGGCATAGCCCAAGGAAGGAAGGTACTGGGAAAAAGCAAGAAGGCAAGTCACGGACAATCCTCTTCTGAAGATCAGCTTTAACTCACAATCCCTGTTTGCTCCTGAGTCCAGATAACTTGGGGACCCAGAGTAATGGAACTATTGTCCAGAAAGCTATCGTTGAGTTCCCAAGGCACAGACAGCCACAGCCAGGGATGCGTGGCAGCACACTAGAGCCCTGCAGATCATGAGAGCAGCAGCAGGAGCTGTGAAGAGCACAATGGTGCCAACCGTAATCACAGACACGCTTTTCCCAGTGGATCTGTGAGTGTTTTGAGCTGCTGCCCCAGGCAGCAGCACTGCAGAGGGCTCAGAAACACCCCAGTTCCTGACCTTCTCTGCAAAGGTGAATATCTTCCTCTGATCAACTCCTCCAAACTGTGCATCGACCTTGAGGTACTCCTCATCCAGGGCCTGTGGAGAGACACACATAGCCTTGAGACTGGTCCCAGGACTTCACACTCTGGGTGTCCTCAGTCTTCAGAGATCCTGCCCATCCCCCAGCATGTGCCCAGCCTCTGCCAGGGCACACCCACCCTAGGAAGGACAGGAGCTCTCCAGACTGCCTGCTGTCCTGCAGCTGGCCAGAGTTGCTGTAAAAGCAGCTCTGTGCTTGGGTTATGTGTTGTGCTGCTGCCAGTTGTAATACTGGGGTGGAGTATAATGCCCTTGGCATGCAGCCTCATGTGCCCCTGCAGTCCTGGCTTCGCCCAGCACCTCCCTGGCCAAGAGGCTCTGCCGACCTGCCTCGCCTCAACGCACCTGCAGGCCTGGGTAGAGCAAACCGCTCAGCAAGGGGTGCTCCACCTGCTTCACCACCTCCGCTCCCGCCTTCTTTGCATCGTGCTGTGTCACCACAGAGGAGAGGCGGTACACGTCCAGCGTGTACTCCCTGTGGGAAGGGACAGCAGTTAGCACTGGTGAGGGGGACATCTTTTAGAGCTGCTTCACACAAAAACTGGCTCTGGCCACGAGAGAAACCGAGGCCTGGAGGCACCTTCACTTTTTTCCCTGAATGAATGACAGTGCCTGGGAGCAGACCCAGGAAAAGCGCAAGCTCGCAAGCTCAGGAAGAGCAGAGCCCCAGGTCAGCCTTCCCCTGCCCAGGAGGGCCAGGCGCCCCAGGACTCACTTGCTGAGCTGGTAGTCAGTGCCTCGGACAAACTTCAGCTTTTCCAGGGGCACCCCAATGCTCTCCAGCATGGCTTTGATCACGTTCTCATAATAGCGGGTGCGCAACTCCAGCAGCTCCCAGGGGGCCTTCATGTTGTCTAGGTAAGCGTGGAGATCAGCAAAGAGTATCGTCACCTAGCACGGAGGGGGACAGTCAGTGCCGCAGCAGTCAGGGGAAATACACGTACCGCCCAGTAGCATGGTAACACAGTCCCGCAGGGTCCGAGCTCCCAGCCTGGCCCCGTACCTCACACCCGGCCTTCAGGAAGTCTGCGATCTTGGACATGGGCACGAAGTAGGCCACATGCGGCTTGCCCGTGGTGGCGGTCCCCCAGTAGATCTTCAACTCTCGCTCCTTCAGGATGGCCATAAGCTTATCCTCCCCCAGCACCTCCTGTGCAGGGCCAAGACACACATCTGGCACGGCTGAGCCTGCCTGGGAAGGCGCTGGGGCAGGGCGCGGGCAGGCCGGCAGCGCTGCTGGAGAGCTGAGCCCTGGCTCCGGCCCACCCTGCACACAGGGTGTCCCCGCGGCTCCTTCCGGCTCCTGCAGCTGATCCGGGCCCCCTCCGCTACACCCAGGGCCTTCCAGGCCCCGATCCTCCCCCGCGGCCTGCCCCGGCCGCCCGCCCGCCCACCGCCCGCCGGTACCTGCAGGTTCCGTGTGATGAGGTGATACTTCTCCTGCGGGCCGGGCGCGGCCTCCATAGCGGCGTCTGCAGGGAACGAGACAGCGTTACCGGCGGCACCAGCCCCCCGGGAGCCCCCGAGGCCCCGCCCGGCCCCGAGGCCGCCCCGCTCCCCCGGCCCAGCCCCACCGACCTTCCCCCGGTTGCATCAGCCCCGCTCGGCGCTCGCCTGCCGCGCCTGGCCGTCACTTCCGCCGCTCGAGCGCCGAGCTGCCGATGAGGGGGGGCGTGGCCGCGGTCCGCCAATGAGGCGGTGCCTCGCGCACAGGGGGCGGGGCTGCCCACGCCGTTAAGATGGCGGCGGGTGAGCGCAGAGTGGCCCGTTGCGCCGCTCGGCCTCGCGTAGGCCTCGACGGTTCATTTGACTTACTGTAGCTCTCTGTTTATTTATTTGGGTTTTTTTTTCACTTCTCTTTCCGGGCCGGGGGCGCCCAGTGTCTTGCCTGGCCGGGGGGAGGGCGTGGGCCGGGCCCCTCCCTCGGGGCGGGGCCGTTGAGGTAGGGGCAGCCGTTAGGGCCAAGCCGGTAGCCGGCGCGAGTAGGCCCGTGACAGGGTGAGGTGAGGGAGCTGTGAGCGTGTAACGCTGGCGTTTGCCTTCGTGCTCTCGGGTGAGGTGGGAGCGGGATCCCCATGCCTCGAGATTTTGCTGGTTCGAAGAAGGAAACCCAGGCGGTGGGCAAACCTCGGCTGAGCGGGCTGGTGCCCTGTGGCCTGTGATGGTTTTCTCTAGCAGGTGCCCCCTGCTCTTTTCAGGGAGCAGATCCCACAGCAGTGGAGCCCTGCAGGCTTGCGAGATCTGTGTGTGGCTGCAGAGAGTGGATGAGGCAAGGTGGCCAGTCCACGAGCCTTGGCAGAGCTGTGTTTCTCAATAGCTTTGTATTTTGATCTCGTTATTTATTGGAACTGTGCTAGAAACCCACATAAAGCATGTGTAACTCTCCAAAGAGCCCTCCTTTGGCAGCCCCTGGTAGAATGGCCCATCCATGCTGGTGCTTTTGCAGCTGGGGGTGAGCTGGCTCCAGCTTGGTCTGACTGTACAAGCACCAGTGCTGGAATGAGGGACAGGGTGAGAGACTGGCAGCCCGCGGCCTTGGCTTACATCAGTTTGAGTGATTCCAACCCTTACAGAGCGTTCCCTGGTATCAATCCTTGAACAGTCTATGAACCCAACACGCTACTACAGAAAATGGCAAGGGGCTCTGTCTGGGCTTATCAATCATCGATTGCATAGTTATCAGAGTCCAGAACCAGTTGATTAGGGCTGAAGGTACAGACCCAGTGTAGGCTGCAGTCAGTTGGCTTGGGAAGGTCACAGCAGTAAAGAAACCATTTCCTCCTCTACAGGCTGAGCACGTGAACATCTCCAAATGTACTTTTTGGAAGCCAGTTCCAGCAAAAAGGCTTAAAACATTTGTTTCTCTTCCAAGTCTTTATCGGTTAGGAGCTGATTATCAGACTGCTTTACTCTGTAGGGCTAAATCTATGTTTAATTTATTCCTGTTTGTCTTTTGTTTCTCTTTGAAGCACTTGAGCAGTGGTGCTGAATTACAGAACTCCAGGCAAGTGCTATTTAGTGAGGACTGCTCATGACTCCATGTGTTCTTGTATAGGTACTGTACGTACATAGCAGGTTCCTGAGGTATTTTCTTCCTTCAGTGTGGTTACAGCATTATTGTGAAAGTGCTTGCTTTTTTATTATTAGGACAGAATAACAAAAGCAAGCAGCAGAACTGCCTGGGTTTTATTCCTGGAGTAGGTACACCCCCCACCACCTCTTTTTGAAAGCAGTAAGTAGTCAAAGCAACAGAAAGACAAAAGTTATTCCTTTAAATTTCTTGGCCAAAGAGGACAGGAAATACCTTTCCTTAGTCCAGATTCTCCTGCTGCGTGAGAGTCGAGTGCAGGGCTTTTAAGTCAAAAGATTCATGTTAGTGTGAGTCTTCACTAAGAGGAAAACAGGTTTTATTTGTGAATATCTTAAAACTATTGAATTTTATGGGAAGATTCTTTATCTTCTGATCTTTCATTATAATTTATGTTTTGTATGAGTGTGTTAGTGACTAATACTGTGCTGAATGTCCTCTTAGCTCCCTGACAGAGTTACTCTTCCGTTGCTCAGTTTTTCCTAACCCAAAAAAGACATTAGTATCTTTAAAGGATGGAGGTGGGGGTTGAGACACTTGTGAAGCTTTGTTTAATACCAAAAGCGTGCTCTGTACTTGAAATATAAGGTCATAAAGAATGTAATTTGTACGTACTGTTATCTGGTGTTAGGGTGACTGATTTACAGCAGCTTTGGAGGAGATGGTACAGATTGTGTTGATGATTGGGGCTTGTATCAGTTGTGCTTGAGAAAGCCAAACAACCTTGTGCGTGAGAACGTTCATGGAATGAAGGACTGGTGGTTATTATATGTTGTTAAGACCTAAAATGGTCAGAGGTAACAGAGATCGAGGAGTTAAAACTGTTGTGCCTCAGCTAGTGGTTTGACCTTCCTCGTTATATTACTGCATCTTTGGAAAACAACTGAGTTTCTTTTATTTAGGATGTTGTTTTTGCTGGCATGTTGGAGCTGACTCCCACTGATTTCTTTTGTCAAAGGGCTGCTCAGAGGGCACCAGGATCAGATGAACTTCAGAACAGACTTCTAGAGCTGAAAGCAGCAGGCACAGGGTCACTGAGGCACAGGAAGACAGCAGCATGGATGACCAGTCCCCTCAGGCCTCTGGGCTTTGCCTTTGTCACGAATCTACACCTACTGTTTGTGATACTGTTCCCAGGGCCAAAAGGCTGTTGGATTCCGCAGAGCAGGTTCAGGTCATGCAGTCAGCTAAGAAAGCTTGTGTGTTGAGTCACCACTGTAGCATTCCAGATCCCTCAGAGAAACTGCTGCTCTCCTCCCCAGGTTCTGTGGGCTTTCAAGGGTCCCCTCATTTTCTGGATGATGCTGGCCATGATGACCTTGTTGCCAGTCCTGCATCACAATACAACGATGTAGTAATTTCTCTAGATACAACCAGATGTTTTGATGATAGTGAGCCAGATGACTCCTTGTTGGAACCGTCAGACGGTGAAGAAGGGAATTCTCCTTTCAGTTACACTGAGGAAGAGATCCAGGAAATCTTGGCAGATGATTGCATGGAGTCTGAGCGGTACCTAACTAGAAAGAGCACTCTGAGCCAAAATGTAAATGGAGAGACTGAAAAGGGCGAGAGCAGCAGCTGTACTGGGGCATCAGTTATCAGTGAAGATGCAAAGGTAACCTCAGAGATCGCAGAGGAACCAGATGCACCTCTGCCCAGAGAGTGTTCTCCAGTCACTTCTGAGTGTCATCCTAGACTTGTGAATGAAAACACTACTTTGGATGAGAACCATCTGCAGTCGCTCCAAGTAACTCGCATGCTGTCTGACCTTGACATTCAGGAGCTTCTGAGTCTTAGCCCATTTGATGCTGACTGTGTAGATCAGTCTCTGGAGGCCAATTATTGGGAGGAAGTTGAAAAAGAATTTTCAGAAGCAATCATAAGCGATTGCCTGGAGTATGATAAAGCTGCTACTAGCCGTGTTCTCGAAGAGTTGGAGGGGCTGGTGTCTAATGGCCGGCAAAGCCTGGGTGTGGATTGCCAGGGAGAGACTCCCTTTACGAGCAGGGATGTGTCTAAGAGCAGGAATGAGTCTAATTTCTGTGGTGATCGTGTGGAAAGATGTGTGCCCTCTTCTGACCTTGCCTGTGGCCAGAGTACAGCTGATGAGAGTTCAGCACCTGTGTTGCCAAGGTGTCCCACACCATCTTCTGGGTCCAGAAACCAAGAACTTTCCAAAGCAGCAAAGATCTGTTTTTCAAGGAAATTGGACACTCCAGAGGATGATCAAGGGGAGTCTACAGAACCTGAACAGCCATCAAACACCATTAAAGTAAACACACATCTTAATTCTTGTAATTGAAATGTTTTTATTTCCATTCCTTTTGATTTTTGCTTGCAGTAATGTCCATATGCACACAGGTGTGCATTTTTACACAGTGAGGGAAGGTTTTTCAAGTGGGGGAAAGTGAGATTTTTATATTAAGCGAGACTTACATGGAATGATTTTTAAATTAGGTGTTAATCCCTTTTTTTCCTTACCTTTCTAGTTCAGTGATACAGCTGTAGGCCAGATTGGGCAGGAAGAGACAATCGGTGGGAAGAAACCTGGTGAAGTTATTCCTGTGCCACAGGAGGAGGAAGAAAGGTAATTTCTTAGGAGCCTCTAAATGCCTTTGCACTTTGAAAAATATCCCAGTAGTTTCCTAAACCAGTTTGGTTAGTCATGTGCTGCTGGTTTTATCGTTTATTTTTTTCTTAAGATGCACTGAAATAGAGGGGGAAGCACTTAATATTTTACCCTGTAAGATGCTGTAAGAGGAGGAAGAACATAGGGCTGATCCAAATTGGAAAGAAGGCTGCTAAGACAGTCCTGGGCAAGTGGTCTGCGGGGCAGAAGAAATGTTTGTGCTGTTTTGGCTTGTTGGCTCCTCTCCTCCTGGAGTGATTCCGGCAGATGGCAGCAGCCGAGCAGCTCCGGGTGCTGTGCAGGGGGGGGTTGTGTGCTCTCACCCCTGCACTCCAGGGCCTGGAGTTGTCAGTTCAGTGGTTTGTCCCCGTGGCCGCTGCAGACTTGTGGCGCTCAGATGTTCCGTGTGTTGCCGTTCCCAGTGTGGCCTCGAGTAAAGTGAAAAGCTGCTGGTTTTGAGGGCTCGCTGCAGGTTCCTGGCTTGTTAGTCAGGACAGGCACTTGCTGGTTCACTCAGCTGACACTCACTCCTACTTTGCTCTCAGTGTGTTACCTTTGCAGCTTTATTCGAATAAATACTTTTATGTTTGCAATCACAGAATAGTGCTGCAAGAAGTTCATGGCTGCAGTAGTCCTGCAGGACTTCTGCAAAGTCTTATGTAACCTAATTTGACAAATTGTCTAAAAAAATTAACACTGTCTTTTATTTTAAAAACTGAAACAACACCTATGCGTTTTGGAAGCAGAACTTGAGCAAAAGGAACATTTATATTCAGAGTGTGCACATCCCTATGAAGAAAACTGTAGCTCCTGCACCTGGTAACCCCCGATGGGATGGGGTAAGACTGTCCTGGTAAGGAGGGCAGGGTGGAGGACAGCTATCCTAGCAGGAGGCCTGGCTTGCTGAACTTGTATTCTTTGATGTTTTGAACATCCTTGTTCAAAATAGGGAAATAAAAAGTGCCTGCTATACTTGCTAGCACTACCACCAGTGAGTTCCTGTACAGCAATCAGTCCTGTTCCAGGACTGGTTCAGATGAGTTTCACAATTTGGGATACCTGGGAAACATTATACAGGGGGCTTGCTGCTGTACATCAGGAATGCTGTGGAGGTTTAAAGTGAAGAGCAGCAATGGATATCAGCTGAAGAACAGTATCTGGCAGGTTGATGGGTAAACTGGGATGTTCTGAAGGGTAAAGAGTGTTCTGGTAGCTTCTAGAGGTGGCCTCCCACTGTGGTTATTCTGAGCGTTCATAAGCAATAATTGTCATTTCTTGAGAGTTATAAGAAACTGACAGTTTTGTGGCTCATTGCACGGAGCATGCACTTATCTGGGCAGCACGAACAGCTGCATAGCCACAGGGCTGCTTCCCAGTGTATGAATACAGCATAAGTAATGCAGAGGGGACTATGCAAGGAAAGCCAAAATGGCCTGTTTTCTCTTCCTTTCAAATTAAAAATGCAAGACATATGTTCTGAGTCACAGAAAATCAGGCAGGAGCTCCAAATGAACAAGGCTGGTGAGTGGAATAGAGATCTATTTTGCCAGGGAAGAACATTGTCTGTGATGCACACAATTTGATTTTCCTATTAGTGCAAACCTCTCTTATTCCAAATAGCTGTAGGCTTGGAATTCAGCCTGACAGACAGCGCGGGCTTCCCCAGTTGTCACAGAAAAACCTCCTCAGTGGGCTGACTTTGACCCTGTGTAGTACTTCAGTGCACCTGGATCCGCAGCGGTATCTCATATATCGTTTGTGTAGGAGATGCAGAAATGCAGAGAGATCCCAAGAAATTCCTAAAGGAAAATTAGCAGGTTTCAGAGTCCTCAAGGGAATTCCCTTTGGGAAGCGGTAACTAATATATTGCTGCTACAGATCTTCAGCTCTGTTTTGTATTGCAAATCTCCTGGCATTTGTCTCATGGTAGTGTTTGACTTTGCTATCCCCTCTTTTACGTAATCTGTCTGTTCTTCCTTGTATCCTGTCTCCTGCTCCTTGCTCTTCTGTTGTCTGGGTGAATTACAGGCTGGCTACAGCAGAGGTTTTGTCTTATCACTTATCTGCGTGGTATCTTGCACTTGTAGGCTATAAATACAACTTTCTTATATCTGTGTTGGGTGATTTTGTGCTGAAGGTTGCACTGGCTGGCACGTGTGCAATCTTTGAACACAGACTGGTTGGAAGAAATCTTTTTGTATTCAGAGTAAACTTTTCACATCTAGCCATCTCGAGTGAGCTGGGAGATGACCTATGGTTAGGGCTGTGCTTCCTCTCATTCTAGTTTCTAGAGGATATTAAACCTGAATAGATACATTTACTTGCAGCTTCCCATTGGAATCTAAATGCTGCTGAGGCTGTGTTGTAGCAGATGTAAAGATGAGATGCAATTTGAACATCTGCTTGGAAATGGGTGGCTGAAACTGATAATTGACCACAAGATTTCTGCCAGCTGACCATTTGTTAGCGTTCACACTTCATTATTACCCTTTATCCAACAGTAAATAGAATCATATCCTTCTTGATGAGATCCTCCTCGGCAATTCTGATGGGTAGTCTGTATCAGTCTACAGAAATAATGAGGCTCCTACTTTTATAACTGTGACTCTTGGCACTGTATGTCAGCACTCTGCTGCTTAGCTTTGTCCTCAGCAATGTGTGTAGCTGGATAGGCCCATTTTTAAGTGGGCAGGGGAAGGGCAAACTTAATAGAAAAAGCATTTCCCTCCGTAAACATAGCCTGCTCTTAGTTTCCACCCGAACATCTGTACTTCAGGAGCTCTGCTTTCATAGGTCATTAACATTGCGGTTGTGCATATGGGATAGTGCTCGTGCCACCTGCTGCTCAGACATATATCCTCATGTTATTTTGAGCGGGATCACTCTTGGCAGAATTATGCACCCCTGGGTACCTGGGAACCTGGGGTGGTTCCTGTCTGACCTCCAGCCACTGCTTTCTCTGAGTGCTCCTGCTAGCAGGACTCCACCAGCAGTTCTCGTTGAGGCTTGGTTTGTTTGGTAAAGGTTTATGATGCTTAGCAATTTTGTTAGACTTCTTACAACCTGGGAGAAACCTGAGAAATTATTTTCTTGGATCCCTCTTGAATCAAAGGGAGGAGGAGGAAATACCTTACAAAGAGTCACAGACCATCTGGTCTTACTGTAATAACAAAGACTGATATCTTTAAAAAACCAGACACACTAGGTTTAAGGTGATGGAAGGGGAGACTAGTGTAAGGGAACATAAGGAGAAACAAATCTGTGAAATACAAATGAGTGCTGTGCTAGCAGATTCTGCCTTGAAAGTCTGATCTGTGGATTGGTACTGTGCTGGCTGAGGAAAAACTTTAATCTTGAAACAGTTTTTACCTGCCCGAAATCATTTTGCTTGAATGGAAAGTGTTCAGGGAAGGTACAGGATTTGGGCTGTGCTGACATAAAGGAGGAATTAAATTTATGGCTGAGCCTAGGAGGGCTTCAAATTTGCTTTCACTGCAAAGCAAATGAAATCCACCTACGAATGCTAAATTGTAAGAGGGATGTGAAATTGGGTTTGGAGTAGGGGATGGGGTAGGAACTGATAAAACAGATTGCAAGGAGGCTTATGGCGAGGGCAGTGGTGGGAGGAGTTGGCTGTTCTTAGCGGAGTGTGATACTCCCTGGTCCCCAGGACTGGTCCAGGGTCTTCTCTAGTGGCAAATCACATGTTTTTGCTGAGATAATCAGGGCTCCTGGTTTCTAAATGAGGGTGGAACTTCCTGGAAAATCTCATCCTAAATGTGTATGGTCTCAGCTGTTGGGGAAGGAGGGAGAATGGACTGTACCTGAGGAGAAGGAAATTGAAATGTTTTAAACTGAACTGCCATGGAACAGAACTGATTTAGGGTGTCATTGTCTCCTTTCCCCATGTGTAATGGCCGTAAGGATTCTTAGTCTGAGCCCCGGGTTAGATAGTTAGGTGAGGCACTGAGATAACAGCTCTCTCCAAATACTTGACGGGGTTAGTCTGCTCCTGCGACTTTGCCTCTTGTGGAGGAGCTCAAACCTCTTACTGGTGTGAAGTACTCATGAGTCATGGTGGTAGTTTGCACAACTTCTTGTCTTCCCTCAGGTGTAGGGGTGAAGGGTGCACCCCTGGCAGTAGGAAATGACACCCCTCTTTCTATGACCCATTTTGACTGGGACTCAGAATGGCAGGGGAGGGGAACTTAACTGTAGGAAGGCTAAGCATTTGTGAAAAGTTGTGATTTCTTCTAGTCAGACACACATATTGCATCAACTTATTGCAGACAATGTGGACTGTTGTGCGATGGTGAGAGTTTGCCTTTTGTTGGCTGTCTTGGAGTGCTTCCCTCCTTCCTAAACAATGCAGCCCCAAAACGTGGATTTTTCAAGAACACTTCTGAAATCTCTTCTAGAAGTATCTTTTTTTTTTTTTTGACAAGAAGTTATTCCTTTGGGTAAATAAAAGCTGATACAGCAGTTTATGAAGGAGACTTGGATTTGCTCAAGAAACGTTATGTTCCCTGGAAAGGAAGAAGTGCTACGCAGAACCGTGATTCACATTAATCACATGACTGCAGTGGCAGGATGGAAAAAACTTTGAGTTTCGACTGGGCAAGGACACACACTGTTCTGTACCGAGAGAATCTTGAAACAGTGGAGTCCAGCAGGGGCATTATTCCAGGGAAGTTGCCTTCCACTAAGCTGTAGGACTTACCCTGAGCAAGCAGAAGGGCAAATGCTACAGCAAGGTTGGGGGTTGTTTCTTATGGTTTTGTAAGTATGGTTGTTTCATATTTTGTGATAAGAATTCAAGGATTCTTGCATTCTGCTGAGCTGTCTCTTGCCAAGGATTTGCTGTGCGAGGCCTTCAGATCTACTCTTTTGGGTAGAGGTGCCTGTTCTGCGTACACAGTAACACTGGCTGTAAGGTAGTAGTACTGGAGCGCCTGAGTAATGAGTAAAAGTTTGGAGCTCCGTGACCCCTGTAACTCTGACCTAGAAGACCTCTAGGGAGCAGCCTGCATGATCCAGTCACAACATAGCTTTTCTGAGCTTTACGATAAATATACATTGAGTGTAACAGAGGTATCTCTTCTCCAGCTGTTGGCACAAACAAGTTGCTTTGCTGGCTTGAGACCTGTGTGGTCACTAGCTGCTCTTGCTGAGCAACTGCTGTAGAAATGAAAGTCTCGGTGTTGTGGATGTGACAACCCAGATGCTTCTTCTCCAAACTCTTTTGATAGTGGGAATGACCCCTGTGGTTGTTCATGCTCCTTCAGATGGGTCTGCAGTTTATAAATGCTATTTCCTGAGTTATGCTGATGCCTGTGCACAAATAAAAAAATAAGGTAGCAGAGTTGGTTTTTTTCAAAATGCAGAAGGGGTAAAGCAACCTCTAATGATGTGGAAAAGCTTTGTAACACTCCAAGGCCTGCAGAGATAACCAAGCTTATTGAAATGTAATTTGTTTTTTAATCTTACTCCTATAAGACTGCTTAAAGTTTATGGCGTTTTGTCTTGTTACTTCAGAACGTGCTTAGACGTAGCAAATGAGAGTATTTAATGTGTGTACAGCACTTTGTGAGGAAAATTTCCTTCTTGTAAACTGCTGTGTAGTCAAGCCTTCAGCCTTCTCTGCTGGGCCAGGGAGAAAGCGCTTTGCAAAGAGGGTAATAAAGCACAAGGCAGTGTTCCTGAAAGGACAGTCTTTTAAACTTCCATGTTGTCACTTACAAGGTGCCTTCTTACAATGTGGTTTCCCTTTTAAAACTTCGTAACAAGAAAATTAGGTACCAGCTGCAAGCCCCAAGGAATGAGGAAGGCTTTTTCCAAGAAGATGCTGTTCCAGCTGCGCATACACTTCTCTTGTGTGTGTTTTAACTGTTTTACTTACTTTTGCAGCAATTACCCAAGGTCCAACAGGAAACCTACCCAAAGGTTCAGCTTTACACATGGGTGAGCAAGAACTTGGCCAGACACCACTATTTCCAGAGCATTCCTGACCACTTCCACCATAGCCCTGTCACAGCCTTTCCTAATGTTTGATTTTGCGGCTGAGAGACTGTGCTGGTTCTTCTGCATTTAGAGTTGGTTTTAATTGTTCTGGTTTTGAGTGGTTTGTATTTTGATAAGTTGTTTCATGATCTGTTTTTAGTAAGGCCAATGGAAGTTTCTATGTTTTAGAAACATTTGGAACTGGTTTTGAAATGCAATTTCAATGTGATCTGGTTTGTGTAGGTAACTTCTATGTTTTGCATCAGTGTTACCCTCTGAAAACAACCTCCTTTCAAAGCAGGTAACAAATGTAGTTGGTGTTCAAGAGGCAAGATTGCATGTTGGATGTGAAGATGTCATAATACTTCAGTGATGGAAACTAGAAAACGTGCTTTGAAGTGGAAAAACCTTCTTTAAAGCCTGCTCCTAAGCCTTGGCATTAAATCTCCTATGGTGATTGCCATCCCTTTGAGTAACACTGAGGTTTTAAACTGTGAGAACAGCTTGTGGCTCCTGTCCCCCTCCATTTGACAGACTTGTGTTCGTTTACTATAAACTCAGGAGCAGCTGTTGATTTACCTGGTTTGGTTATGTCTTGCCTTGTTGTTCTTCCTGTCCCTGAAAAAGTTTGCCTTTTTTGATTGTTTTTACTTGTTTAATTTGTAACTTTTCTTGTAAAAACATTTAATGAGATTTAGGCTTCAGTTTATAAACATTTTGCACCTGTTAGATGTCCTTTTCCTTTCTGCTGTGTTATTGTGAGGCTGCCCTCTTTCACTTGCCTGCTTTCTGAACTGCCCAGAAGAGTGTGACCTCGTGTTTATTTAAGCTACACAATCCAACAGCAACTGCTGGCCTCTGTGCTGCTTCCATCTCCTTCCCTAACAAATTGATTTGGAGGATGTATAGAACAGAGAGATGGGTTGATCTTCTGCAAAATGCTCTTCCCAGGGGTGCTAGCAGCGCCTGCACAAGCCTTAGGAGCCCTTTAGGTGTTTGTAGGTGGAGTTCAGGGAGAAAATTATTTTTTCTTCACGGAGGAAATTGTACTATATTTTTATTATATTATTTTGAATTTTTTTGGTGACACTTTTGGCTAATGTGATCTTGAAATAAAACTTAGGTAACAGCACTCATGTTTTTCAGTGTCGTGTTCATAGATTTTATTATTTTGCCCTTGTGCAGCACCTTTCAAATCCAAAATGGGAGTGGAGGAAGTGGCTTTAAAAAGCAAAGTTTGTCATTGTCCTAGATGTGCAGTGACTGAGGCACAGAGAATCAAAGTAATTTGTCCAAAGGATAAGCAGCGGAGCTTGGAACAGAGCCTGGCATTGCCTGACTGCACTAACTCAGAGATAATACCGCCTCCATTAACAAAGTAATCCATATACAGCAATTTTGTGGGGCAGGGGATGTCTTTTTTTTTTTTTCCTGGGTTGTACAGGCATGGGTGGTGCGTGCCCAGTGTTAGGGCTTTGTGTCAATAACTGATCCTCTCCAGTTGATAACTGTCTTCTTAATGCCTGCGTGGCCTCTCAAGTGACTTTTACTGCTGTCAATTTTGTTCACAGGGCACATAGAAAGAGAAGGCGACATCCATTGGCAGCTGTTGAATGGGAAGTTGGGGGGGTTATTACATGGTGGCTGTTGTCTTTTAAAGCAAGTTGAAGAGACTTCTCTGAAAAAGGAGTAATTGTGATCTTGGTGGCAGTTTCATGTGGCCATCATATCTGTAAAGTCCACCTTCTCTTAACACGTAATGAAGGAAGACTTTTGCTTCAGGTCTCCTTGTTCCAGGCATTGTGAGAAGGCAACGGGGCTAGCAGGAGCCTGACTGCCGAGCCTGTTCCCCACCCCCCTGCAAAAGCAGACTGGCTTGTCTGCTGGAGGGTTTATCTGATATTAAACGAACAGACTGGCTCTTGGGAGGCCCTGAAGTAATGCAGGCCTGGCGGCAGCTGTTGCAGTCACATACTGCTGGGATAGCGAAGCTCCGTCTCAGCCAGTGATCGATGGTCACTGCTGATCAGCGATGATAGAACGGAGCAGGAACAGAGCGGCAGGAAGACCACAGGCAATCTGCTGCCTTTGCTCTGCATGCTGAGGTGTTGCCTTTTATGTGCTCAGAGATTTCCATGCTAGCTGTCTTGATTTTGTTACATATCTCTTTATGAGATTATTAAGTGATGCATATCAGTCAGGATGTTATTTATATTATCCTTCTCTTAAAGCAGGCATTCTGTTGCCAGTTCAGCCATGCTGAGAAAATGATATTATTCTGAACAGGCAGCACCTTACCATGACAGCGGGATGATGGTGTCTGTACGTGTGCTGTGTCCAAGACTAGCTTCCCTGTGCTGGAGGACCTCGGGCAGAAGCGGGTACCTCCTCCAGAATGTGTGTTTTGTGGTCTTTGTGAATGTAAATCTTTCACAGGAATGAACACTGCCATGGAGCAGCTCTGCGCTTTGTAAAGACTTTAGGCTTCTGGGCAGCCTCATGGCTGAAGATTTCATTCTTTGACATTGCAACTGTGATTAATATATGCTGAATGGTAGAGATACTGCAAGGGGAGGGAGAGATTGTGTGTTAAGCCTTTGTGGAAGGTCATACTGCATGTTTGCTGCTAGACTGTAGCCAAGGGCTCCATCTACGATTCTTGCTGTAGTAGAATCCAGCAATATCAGATAAGACTGGAGGAAATGGGTTTGTGCAAGCCCTGTGTGAGCTCTGTGATGAAATGTCTTAAAATTAAAAATTTAATAACATTCATCAATGTATCGCAGTCTAACAGCAGCAGCAGCTAGAAAACAATGAGACTGAAATTAAAACTACTGTGGTTTTCTTTTTCCTGCCATCCTCTCAAAAGCTAACCAACTCTTTCCTACTTTTGTGCTATAAGGTAATGCTAAATGGGAGGAAGAAATTACGTCCTGAAATCTGAAACAGTGGAAGCTGATAATATCCTCCCTTTGGTTTGAGAGAATGTCTAGTACCACGCTGCTTGCATCTTCTGCAGAACGGGTCTGGATGGTATAAATAGATTATATTTAGCAGTTGGTGGCACTAAATGTGGGGGGTTTTGTCAGTTAAAAAGGACAGCGATGTGCTGTGAAGTGTCAAATGGCATCGTGGGGCTATGTCATTATTGCCACTCAATGGCTCCGCATCCAATGTGTTCAGATTGCAAAGAAAAAGATGGCTTTTCTGGCTGCCAGCTTTGCTGACTCCATCTGGGATCTAAAATTCAAGCTGTGTCTTTCCTGGCTCTGTCGCTAATAATAAAGATTCTTCATTTGGAACTTAGTTAAACAAAATTGATGCTGGTGCATGAGCTGAAAGAGAATCCAGCTCGCTTTCCTCGAGATGTGTGGGCTAAAGCACCAACAAGTAGGAACATAATAATTTTAATCTATAGGGTCATCAGACAATTTAATAGACACCAGATTTTTGGAGGAAACAGAAGATACTTTAGCATAAATAGCATGTTGATCATACAGCTTTTTAACAAATGCTAGAAAGCTGATTGAATTTGGTCAGCTAGGCTTCTGCTTCCAGACTAGCCAGTAATAGCTCATTACATGTCGTTAGGAAGCTTTTCTGCAAATGTGGGGAAATTACATTTGGTATAACATATGGTATAATCTTCAACTCTCTCCTTGGGAAGTGAAGTCTGACTACTCAGGCAATGGATTGCCATATTTTTATCAGCAAAATGGGTGTGCAGCTGTGACATACACTTTTGAGTGATGTAACCTTTAATGTCTTTGGCAAATACTGGCATTAGCAGTCTGTTCCTCTGCATTTACATCTCCTCCAGAAAGTTATTACCAGCTGAGATTATACTAACACTTTCTGTCATGTAGGTGTTTCCTCCTCTGATGCCATTGAACTGTCAGGGGATAAAATGCCTAATGTTCTCGTTTTCCTCCGAGGAGACGGAGAACAGAGCTGGTGCTGCTGCTTGTTGTACGGGGGGAGGTGGTGCGAAATGTATGATGCTGTGTGTTGTCAGTTGGAAGGACACGCTGTGCAGGATTGTTTGCTCCACACCACCTCCTGTGGCTCCATTTTACTAAACTCGTGGGGGAGGAATATATTGGCTAAATTTTACTTGTAGGCATAATATTACAGTGCTTGAAAGGATGAAGGCAAGTGGTGCTTCACTTGAAACACGCGCTGCGTGTATATGGGAAAAGGGTTGTGTTTTCAGCTCCTTGCTCCTTCTTGTGCCCATCGTCTCTGCTCAGTGATTTTTTGGAAATCAACAGGATTAGTCCCCCAGGGGCTGCACGGCGTCGGCGGAGCTGGCTGAAGGAATGCTTTCCTTTGCTTTTGGCATCAGCAGGGTCTCAGTTCATGCAGGGCTCTCTGGGACCCCTGGCGTGCCAGCTCCTTCCCACTTACTGAATTTTAGTACTTATTGAAACCTCCTTTTCCTAGCTCCTGCCTCCCAACAACCGGTCAAAATCAGCAGTCAGGCGAAAACAGGCAGGGGAATGGGGGTGGCCTTCAGGGTGTCTTCCTCTGTGGCTCAACATGACTTTCCTCAGCACCGTCTTATGGGTATTTTTTTCTCGATGTCTTCCCTTTATTTACTGTAAAACACCTCAGGAGTATCTTTTGGCAACAGTTGATGAGACTGAGGTATCTATTCTAAAGATGGGCTCAGTCCCAGAGATTTAATGGTTTCTGACTGATGGGTTACAGTGGAAGCTGATACTGAAACAGCAGTTAAAGCTTTGATGTTGATGACCCTCGGAAAAGTAGGATCTGAAGTAACTAATTCTTCTGCTGTAATGGGAAACGCCTTTTCCTAAAGTGTGGGCTTATTGCATCCCTTCAGAATTACTGGAAACATTTCCTTTAAGAGAATCACTTCGCTTGGAGGTCCCTCTCCGATGAGTTGAGTTGCTGCCAGCCTACATTTGTTTCTTATTACTAATAGCATTATTACCTTAATTTTAAAGCCTGCGAATGCTTAACTCTGTGAAAATGCTGATGTTTTACATTTTAATTATTTTCTACCGGACAAGGAGCGAGCACATTTCTGTTAGGAAAGAAATAGTTTAAACCTGTCACTAGAGAACAACAACAGTTACTGCAAGAAAGGGGATATGGTGGGAACTCCCAGGGACAACTGTCTTTAAAAACAGAGGCACAACCCTCTACACTCCAAACCTGCCAAATTACCAGGCTGAATTTCCTCACTAGCAGGCTTCTGAGGGCTGCTTGCTTGGCTGTCTGCTCTAGGATTATGAGAGAGCATCTCCCTTATCATTTTGCACATGCTGTACCATCTGTCCTAAATCTCTCTTTATAGGGGTATGGATTCCAAATGACATTTCTTTCTTAGGAGATAACAGACCTATCTGAAGAATCTTGCTAGGTATGGCTGTAGTGCTATTTATGTTGCAAGTCTTCCCCCCGCCCCCCCCCTTGTCGTGCAGCCAGAGTGAACTCTGGTGAACCCAGACACTGAGAAAACATTTTATGCTGTTAGTCACTGGGAAGTCACAGAGAAAACCCCCCTGTTCTGTTGTGTGTGTTAATGAGATATTGCATAGATGAAATATTACTACATTCAGACTTACAAGGACACAGGAGATGCCTTTAATCTTTTATTGTACATTATAAAATGTTTATTGCTCTGTCTGTATCAGAGGTGTTGACCTCTCCCTCTTGGTGATGGAGGAGTATGTTCTGGCAAAGGATCCACTGAAGAGACCTTTGGGGTTGGCCTGCCTTCTGAAACCAGCACAAGGGAAGCCCTGGTTTGTTCACCAACGCATCTCAAGCAGACTTACTAGTGCCTCTCGCATCAACTCTTTTGGAAAGGCTGGTGGCAGTGGAAGAGGAGAGATGGCTGAACTCTGTTACTACCAGCCCGTTTCTTTGCAGGGACTCTTAAACCAGGCTCATCTGAGTGCAGGTTTGTTGTAACAAGATTAAAACCTTACTCAGGCCAACCTGTCCTGGTATTTGATGGAATAAGTAGGATCTTGCCTCATCCCCTAGTGCATATGGAGTGGTCATGTGGAGTAATTACATAAGTACAGCTACCCCATGGCACACTGCAAAGAGTACATTTTTCCGTGTGATGGACTTGGATCTACCAGTTTCCAGAGCACCAGCAATCCCAGGGATCCTGTCAGCCTACAAACATCAAGCACTTAATAAAAGAGAGGAGAACCCCAGCCCCTTTCCCATTCACTGCCATCCTTTTGCTGGAGGATTGCCTCCAGCAGATACCTGACATTACAACGTCACAAAAATAGTGCAGACAGGATGTGTAGGGAGAACCAGACCTTCCCACAGGAATCCTACTAAAAGAAGCAATTTAAGAACTTAAGCCCTCAGAAAAAGGTCCCTTAGGCAAGAGCCTTTCACAATAAATAGCTATTGCCACTGGAGACCTTGCATAGCAACCGGTATCATGAGTTTTTTTCTTTTTTTTTTTTCTTTTTTTTCTTTTTCTTTTTTTGCTGACTGGCTACATTTTTATGGACCTTTTATCACACTGGTGGTGGACTCAGGCCCAGCTGAAAATAGTGTGAAGAAAATGGTTGAAATTATCCTGGAAGCTAAATAACAGCTTCTGGTGTCCCCTCATGTTGGTCTGTGCCTCAGTGTTCGGCGTGCCCCGATTACCTGAGGTGAAGAGCACCAGTGCGAGATAGGAGAGACAGCAACGGTGTCAAGAGACGTGCTGCAGCCTAACTGGAGAACAACCAGGGAAGTTCTTGCAGTAGGAATGGAAACTGGGGTATGCTTTTTTTTTTTTCCTGGTTTTGTTTTAAAAACCCACCTGCAAGACGTGTTACACGACACACATCAATGGAACAAAGCAAGCCGAGAGCACACAGCAGCCAAAATCTGGTTGCTCGTCGTGTCTGTGATGAGCTTTCCTCCTTTCTTGCTTGGAGAGGAGTGACAGTGACTGATGCCTGAGCTCATGTTAATACTGTCAAGGTGGAGTGACAGTGAGACAAAATAAAGATACAACAAAACCTTGTACATTTCCAAAGACAGGAAAATTGTTCCAGAAGACGGAGTGTGAGGGTGGAGAGGAGTGCGTGAGAAGTTGCTTCAGCCCAGGTGATTCGTGAGTCCGGTACAGGATCACCGGCAGCAGCTGTCTCACTGATGCTTTTCCATCTTAATTGTTTGGGTTTCAGGGTTTTTTGCAGGATTTTTCTTTCTGGCCAGATGTTTTGCAGAACATGGACAAGGAGGTGCATGCCAGCAAGTGACAATCGCCAGGTCTCTTTTCAAATTGCTCCAACAATATTTCACCTCCCTAGTCATCAAGGCTCAGAGGCAGAAAGTGAGAGTGAGGAATGGAGTCCATCTATCAGATGGCAGGCTGTCATGCTTCAATGATATTCACTGAGGGCTTGTTTTTTGGAAACTAGGAGAGAAGAGGAGACAAAGGAAGAAAGGATGTATAGGAGTTGCTAGAGAGGGGAAAAAAAAACACATCAGAGATCAGTGCAGCGTGCTGGTCAGTTTTTGGTTTTGGAAAAGTTCTTGTTCCCATCCCCTCAGGATAATGAAAGACGGCCAGAGCTGAGGCTTTAGGGTTGCATGGTTCAGCACTACCTGCTTCTGAACGAGCATGAATTAGCAGACTGTTTCAAATAATAAGTAAATGTGAAGTGGTGGGGATGTGCCAGAGTGCAAATTGTGAATAGAAACACAAGAAAGTTAAGTTAATTGAAATAAGTTGGTACAAATTATAGGCTTGAGTCTGCTTACATTATGAATATGGCATACCTTTAACATCATGGGTCTTACCAGCCATGCTCCTGCTGATCAGCTCATCAGTTAATTGCAAGAGTAATACCCTCTTTACCACATGCCACCCAAGGGGGCCGCTGGGCGAGTAGGGACCCAAGCAGCTGAAGGACTGCAGCATCGCTCAGTGCATTTTTCCTCCAAAGATGTTCAGATATTCCAGAAATATGGATTGTAATCTGTTTTACTGATGGATGTGCAGGCTAATCCAGAGGTGGGAGTGAGGTGCTTGTGCTGTGATGCATCTGGGAGGCTCAGACCACTAGTGAAGCCGTGGTACTGGCACGTGTGGATGTGAAGGGATGTTTCCTTTCTGCATCCTAGCTGGAGGGAGGATGTTTAACGGAGTCTACTTTTGGGGTGATTTAGCTGAGGCCCAGCTGGAAGTTGATTGTCTGCCCTGTCCCCCACTGCGTGCCAGCAACATCTCACCTTGCTGCGAAGGAGCCCTCCACTCTGGTGCTCGGGAGTGCTGTTCTCCGAGGCGCTCTTGACTTTCTCCTTGCTGTTATTTGGCTCATTATCTTTGATGATATCGTACTGTCTGCAAAACAGGGCGATCACCCCTAACAGGAAAAAGCATTAGTGATCACACAAAGGAGCTCAGCCCCTGGAGCCTGCAGAGATCAGAGATCCCTTGCTTGCCAGCCGGCTTTGTGCCTTCTGGTAGAGATCTCAGCGGCATTTACAATTGCTCCTAAAGATCATTTTCTAACACAGCTAGTCAGCCCTCTGGCTGTTTCCTTCTCGATGCTTAATTTAATGCTAAACTAGTTAGACAGAAGGACAGAAGATTAATTATATTCCAACTTCCCTGTCATTAAATGGGACAAGTGTTTTAAGCCTACGTTTGGATAGTGATCAACACTAACTGTGTAGTTAAATGGGATCTTTGCTTTGCAAACACAGGAGCACCTGGAATTTTTGGTTGGTGAAAATGTGTCCTCTGATCTTTTTCCTCTGGGGTGAAGAGAACGGGCTGGAGCTGGCAAATGAGAGGCAGGTACGGTACCTGCTTGTACAAGCCAGGGCCTTTTGAGCAGCAGGACAACATCTGCAAATATGCAACAGCGACGGCAGCAAAAGCTGCCAGTGGAAATTTCCTCCCACACACAGAGGCACATGAGAAAAGCAGGGGCAGCCATGACACGTAAGACGACTGCAGATGTCTTTCTCGGAAGATTTTATGTGACATTTTGACCAAATAACTTCTCTGCCTGCAGATTCCAAACATAGAGGTTAAGCAGCCCCAGGCAGATGCTGCTTCTCCCTTACTGGAAAATATTCCAGCTCCCATAATAGCAAAACATATGTAAAGCTCTCACCAGCTCATCACAAACTGCTTTATAAAGTGAGGTGTTATGGCAGCTGCCCCCAGGTGTTACTGATAAACACAGTGGTCCAAATTCTTCCTTGTGTGTGTGAACAAATGGCTGATCCTCAGAGGACAGGTTAACATCTGCCACAGTTATGCATTCTGTGATTTCTGATGGTAAAACTGACGCATAAAGAAGCAAAGTGCTGTGAACAATACCAAAAATACAGCACGAGAGCTCGGGTCTTGTCTCAGTTCAGAGCCTGGGGCACTGACTGGTTCCAGTTCACATTTGCTAAAACATCATCATTTGTTCAGGTTATGGCCAGGGCAGGTTAAGAGCTAGAAAGGGATTTTTATATATTGTGACTTTGTGAAGAACCCACTAGATGTAGAGAGATTTTCCCTCCACCCACTTCCCTTTTTTAATCTAAGTCATATGTCTAGAAGGGAAACTGTGGTATTAGCGACTTCTTTTTCTGACACTGATCCGAGTTTTAGGTTATACTAACTGGGAGCTGAATCGGTTGTTCAGTTGCTTCATGTAATTATTAATGATTTTTACCGGCAGGGCATTTGAATTTGTATGCGCACGACTAAAACTTGACATAAATGCTGAAAAGCTCATAGACTAGAGATTTTGGAAACATTTTAGTTGAGGTTTTCATTTAGTTATCATCTTTAGCAATAATTACTGTCCAGTCTCTGGAAATGCAAGTAATATATGGTAAACTCAGGACTTGAGAGGGCAAAAAAATATTATAAATGGATCTGATTCTGTGTCAGCTGGATTCACAGTTGGAATCGCACTGGATTCTCACTGCAGAACTGTACAGGACAGTTAACTCCTCCATCCCCCTCTTTCGAGACAGGTCTGAGATCAGTGACTGGTTTCCTCTTCATATCTCTCCCTGGAGATATATTGCCTCAGCAGACTCTAGTATAAATGGGCTGAATCTTCTGTTGGAGTAAACTGATGCATCCCCTACCAAGTCAGGATTGTTAGTTTACAGCAGCAGAGAGGACAGACCACCACCTTTAGGGGCCACATCGTTTCAGTGGTGAGCATAACGTTAAGTTGCTGGAGCCAATAGCCACTCAGTGCTATTGTGGTTCAGTTTTCTGACCCAGGAAAATTCTGTGTGTGGGAAAGTGGTTTGACTGAGACAAGAGGCCTAAATACAGAGCGATAAAGGTTGTCTTTTACGGATCATAGATTTACCATAGTGCTAATTTCCCTTCCTGCCAATTTCCTTGGGTCACCTGAACCATCCCCCCTTGGGTAATGTGCTCTGTAAATGCGCTTTCATTAATGTTTGACGCAGCTGACTGGCAGCCAGGGGACGCTGGGGCTCTAAACAGAAATCGAACATGTGCAAACTTTACTTCCCATTAACTCATGCGTGTAATTTCCAAACTGAACAAGCTGAGAGGCTGGCTAAGGCCACTTCAGACCTTCTAAGCAGACAGAGCAGGAGTCAGAGGCATTTTCCTCTCCATGTTTACTAGCATCAAACATACGAGCAAGATCTACCCTAGGTACGTTTTGCTGTAAGCTCTGTTGAAATGTGATCCCAAACTCATGTTGGAAAACTCTTGCTTCTCTTTGGAAATCTAATTTATATATTTGTATTTATTACAGGAAGACGTAGTGAGGGATCTTCATAATGAAGTAGCACATTGATCTGATGCTCCGTTAATGTATGTGCCTACCTGTATCCATCACATCCCACAGCAAAGTGGCCCTGGGATGATTTTACTGTACTTTCCAGAGCACTGGGTGCTCGCAGCTGCAGCTGGGCCTGTGGGCTTGCTTGTAAAATCATATACTACAGGAGCCGTCTTGTAGCAGAACCTCCGCTTGGATTAAAAAGATTAGTGGCTGCAAGGTGGAAGGAGGACGAGGGGGGCATTTCAAAGGATTGCTGAAAGTTTGGCTCCAAAGCACTCTGGGGGACAACAGCTTTCAGCTAACGCTAGTCCTTCCTCCTGCCCCTGTCCCGAGCTCATGTAGACTTTTCCTTCCTTTTGGTTAATGTATTTCTGCTATTGTCCCGCCTCTTCCTACTAAATACTATTCTTTGTATTTTAATAGTAGGTGTTGAGAGGATCTGGGTTTATTGGTGTTTTGATGTTTGGGGCTATTTGTTCTTTCCATGCTTCCATTATTTTAATTGATTCTGAAGTGGGTTTTAGTGTATATGTAATAGTGAGTGTTGAGAGTGAGACTCTTCAATTGCTGTTTTGCATGAGAGTTGGAGTCATATAATAGCCAGATAATTACAGTGACCTGTATCATTTGAAGGGCTCGAGGCATCCTGTTGGGAGGCTGAGGGCATTACCATCAGTGCATTCTGGAAAAATTGAGATTACAGGATTAGCCATGGGAAATTAGGCAATTGGTTCATCAGGTCCATTACCTACTTCCTGCTGGAGCAGATCAGACCACTGATTCACCTGCTTTTGGCACTGCCCCACTTGTGATGCTGCAGAGGGAACTGAGGCGCCCTTACAGCTGAATTTACGGGAGGAAGGGTTTTTCTTTTCAGGTCTTCCATGATTACACATGCAAACCGAGCAAGCCAGCGGTCTCTAGGATATTACATGCTTTTGACAGAAAGGTTGAACTGACCTGCCCACATAAACAACACCACAACAATGATGAGAATTTCCCCTGCTCGTAGCTGTTGGTTCTTCTTCGCCATCTCCTTCATTGTCACCTCATCTGCACAAGGGGAAAGAGACATCATGAAACCGAACTACACGGCTCGGGCTGCGCTAGACACTGCTAAACAGTGCCCTTGACTCACATCATTAATGTGTCAGGGTCAAAGCTAGCAGGGAGAGAGTCCTCGCCCATCACTCATGCGAGCTGCGATCTGAGCTTGCAGGGCAGCAGCTGCTCTGCAGCAACTGCCCCCGCCAGCCTGCGGGCGCTGGGGCAAGGGAGGATCCGCAGAGGAGCTGCCATGGGGTAAGTCCACATGTCACCTTGCCCCGTGGCGGCTCGCTCTGCTCTGTCTCTGGTCTCTGTTAGTGCCGTCTGCGCCTGTCACAAAGCCTTGCATGCTTCAGCAGTTCCTCTCCCAGCGCAGGAGCGTGGAGCCTGGCCTGATATTTTTCAGTGGAGCCATGGGATTCAGAAATGAGCAGGGCCTTTTTGCAGAGCGTAATGCACCTCCTTGGCTTCAAAGCGCTAAGAAGATTACAGTTCAGGCCTCCAGGGAGGGAAGCAGTGCTCCTTTTAGTGCTTTCAGATGAACAGCAGTTCAGTATTTACAGACACCAAATCATTTTAGCAGGAAGAGTTAAGAACTCACAGCATCCGAGGAACCATGGCCAAAAGCCTTGCAACAGGCTGGGTCCTTTATAGTAATTAAGAGGCAGTAACCCTTTATATCCCAGACCCCTGTGCTCCCTAGCCCTTTTTACATCACAGATTCTTGCTGACAGAAAACCTTCAACAATCTGGTTTGGCTTAAGAGGAACAAGGGAAGGAGTTGCCAGTGAGGACGTCCCTGATTTCCTCCATGGAGATACTCAAAACTCAACTGGCCATGGTCCTGGACAGCCTGCTCTAGGTGACCCTCCTTGAGCAGGGGTTTGCATTAGGTGATCTCAAGAGGTCCCTTCACACCTCAGCTTTCTGTGATTCGACGGAAATATTTGAAATATAAGAAAAATGGGAATCTCTGGGTAATTTTTTCCCCCGCTGTCCTGGAATCTAAGCAGAGGAGGCTCAGCGAATGCCCCCCAGGTACCCTGTGAGCACAGCGGTGTTGTGCCCAGTGTCATCCAGGGGTCTAGTTCCACACGAGTTCATGGGCTTCTCAGGAATTTCCCCTGGCATTCTCCACTTGCAAGGATGCTGGACACACAGCTCCCAGTCTGGAAACCTTCTCCTTCTCACTTTGTCTATTAAACCTCATCTGAAATGGGAGAAATGAACAGCCAGGCTTTGGCAACATCTCTCTATCGCTTTGTGCACTGGTCAGCCTCGTCTGCTGTGTACACTCAGGGCATCCCGCCTGTCTGCGTGGGGCTGTGAGAGGGCACGTGGCCCTGCATGTGTTTAACCCAGCTGTTCTCGTTGCACAGGATACTGCTTTCCTCTCTGCAGAGCCCTACACTGCCTGGGCGTCCCAGGGGCCACATAGGAACTCACCCACACTTGCCTTTATTTTTAGAGGCTAGTTTCTCAGCTTCCCTGGGGGTCTTGAAGAGAACTGGCTCACTGGCAGGGCTCTGGCCTTGGATGCTGATGGACTGGACATGCACAATGTACTCAGTGTCCTCCTCTAGGTCCCAGAGGGCACAGGAGCGGGTGGTGGTGTTCACCTCCTGGATGAAGCGCAGCATCCGCACGTCCTTCTTCTGGAAGCCGAGAGAGGAGAGCACAGAGTGGTGGAGAGGCCTCCCGTGTGCACTGCTGTCATCTAAGACCACTGCCTCCTGCCCTGTCCACCACGGATGTGGAGACCATCAGACCCTTTCCTCTCTGCAGCCACCAAAACGTGAAGCACTGCTGCAAAGAGGATGGGAAGCCAAGTCCCCTCCGAGACCACAAGGGACAGGACGAGAAGAAATGGGCTTAAACTACAGCAAGAGAATTTGGAAACTGAGGGGACCTGGGGTGAAGATGAACATGACTGAAACTGGGTAACTGTAGGCACCGTACCTGTTGGGAAATGGCAAATCCAATGACAACTTCATCTTCCAGAACATCCCAAGTCACAACAGCTGAGTTGGCTTTCAGGTGTTTGACTGTGACATTTACTGGAGCCGATGGGCTGTCTGCAAGGAGGGAGAGCAGAGCCTTTACAGAGGCAAAGTCACAGCCGCAGGCAGGAGACAGAGCAAGGGCACGGAAGGGAGTGGCAAAGGACCTTGCTTAAGGTCTTTCCTATATGTGGTTCTGGATATGGGACCTAGAAATTGCAGGTATGTCTTAATTACCAGTGAGGTTCTAGGAGATTTCTGCTGATAATATGAATTGCATCAGACATGTGAAATAACGAACCCGTGGAAAGAGTTTCTTTTGACCACACAGCAGACCATTGAGTAGCTCATTCATCTCGTCCTTCCCAGCCACATACCACGTTTTCTCTGTTGTTTCCTATTACGGTCTGACAGTGACAGCTGGGAGGAAATGCAAAATCTGTCTTGGAAGGATGAAAACTGAATGCTTTGATGAGCACTCTGGAGGTTTGAAATTCAGGAGTAGTAAATGGGAGTGTTTCTTTTGCTTTTCCCAGTTAGTTTGACAGAATAATTTTTTTATACACGTTTTGCAGCTGATGGCTGTCTACTCAGATGGTCAGAGGGCATCCAGCAAGCATCCCCTTGCAGCTAACAGGACAGAACATGCTGCAACAGCACGGATGGACCATTGTAATGTGAAAAGGGCAGGCGTGAAAGCAGTAGCCCAAGGCTCTGTGTTTATTCCCAGCTCCAGAGTGCAGCTGAGTTTCCAGCTGCAGGGTGGATGTGGGGAGCTGCCAGCCTCACCAAGGAGAGCTGGGCTCCTGCACACTTACTGGGATCCTCTTCCCAAGGGAGCTGCAGAGTGCAAAGCCCTTCTTGACATCTCAAGGGGGAAGGTTTTACCTCGTAGGCTTGGCACAGTCCTTCCAGTGCGCAGCGCAGCGGGTTGAACTCCTGTTCCCTCTCCTCTGGTCAAATTTAATTCACAATCTCCAGCTTGTGCCCTGAACCCAAAGGCAGTAAATGCCAATGAGACTACTAGGACTCTAACTACCCCCAGGAGGTCAGTAGGGTGAGAATTCATTTTTTGCTGATACTCATCAAAGAATAATACCTTTATTCCTTTGTAAGCATTGCCCAACACTGCCCTGCTGGGGCTGGGGCTGAGGTCAACAGTAAAAGAAGGATGCATGTGTGCATGTCTCCAGTAACACTTGTTGGATTTATAGTCAGTCCCAGCCGCCTGAATGTGGCCGAAAATATTCTAGCTGTAGTGTCAGTGTCTCCTAACAACTGACTTCACTACTGGTGAATGTTCCCCTGGGAACAGAGAAAATAACGGGAGCATGAAACTCCCCAGCCTGAAGGTCAGTGCTGTTCTACACTTAGCAGAGCGATGACCTTATTCCTTTCTCTCCGCCCCAAACAACGCCCAGAGCCCAGCCTGCAGAGCTCCTCTTTCCACCAGATGGGAGACCCACACCCACCAGTGAGACCCATAGGAACGGGATGTCTGGACAAGCCGTTTGGACCCAGACTGATTCTCGTGAGTCCCTCAGTGAGCAAAAAGATCGTTGAAAGGTGCACACAAGCCTGGGACTTCAGAAGGAGAAGGAGCAAGCCATCGTGGTCTCCCAGATTTCACAGCGGGAGGTGTCCTTCCACTCTGGAGTAGATCACGTTGGTATTGACCCAGAACGTTCTCATCTCCCAGGGGCTGGCCTTCGTGAAATGAGGCAGTGGTCTCCAGCCAGCTCTCGGAGAACAGAAACGTTTATCATGTCACCCTCCGCTGCAGCAGCAGGGCCGAGGACAAGCTGAGCAGGGGAGATGGATGGTCCTCCTCAGCCTGACACCAGTCCCTTCTGGACTCAGCTCCCTGCTGTGACACAAGGAAGGGACGTGGGTCTGCAGCTCCTCACCTTCCCCCGTGACTGAACCCATGTGCCAACAAGAGTAGGGTCTAATTTTAGGAAGGGGCAGTCAGCAGATGGGAATGCGTACAGGGAAGGTCTGTGAGTCATGCCTGATGAATTTGCTAGAACATACAGAGGACATGACGGAGTTGAGAGATGGGAGACAAAACAGTCTCCAGCTGCAGCCAGGCACTTCGTCCTTCTCAAAGTACAGCTGTACAGTTAAATCGCGGCATGGCTGCCTTTCCTGGATATTTTTAGGAGCTAAATATTTTCTTTCTTTTAGGAGCTACCACTGATTTACCCAGCTTAGGTTGAGGAGGCCTTTGAAAAGAGAGGAATTAACCCCACAGGAACAGAGAGCAGAGTATCAAAAAAAGGAAGCTTCAGGCTGAGAAAAGGGAACGTACAGCACGCTGCGCTTGGTGCTTGAGTCCCCTTTGAAATTTGTGACCTTGAGGGAGGCATAGCATGAAAAGTGTCTTAAAAGTTTCCTGATGACATAAGATGTGGGGGAGTTGGGAAGACCTAGCAGAGCTGGAGAAGATTGAGCAACCTCTCTGTGAAGTGGTGGGAGAGGGTGAAGGGCTGCAAGGCAGAAAGGAAGCACTCAGCAAAGCTGCAACGCGGTGCTTGAAGCCTGCAAAGCAGGACTCTCGGAGTAGGCAGGGGAGAAATCAGCTGTGTGGATGGTCGAGAGAACTCTAGAAAACCCCCTTTGTAGTAATACCTGCGAGAAAGATGGGGTAGTTGAAGTCAGCAGATAATACAGTGAAATCTGGGATAGCAGATCGGAGCGTGCTTTTCCTTCCACTACCACAGATTAGGAGTAGCTACACATGAATCGGTCGTGTCAAACCGGTATAAAAGCAATATTAAAAGAGAATTAAGCGTGGCATTTGAGAAAAATACAAAGCCAGGAAAATGAGCTTCCTGTTCCCAGAGCTGAGTAAATTATTTGGAACCAAAATTTTAAACCGCGAGGATGCTTTTCTCCCCGCTCCCAGGAGATGCACGATGAGATCATGACTTTCTAAAATCTAAACACTCTTCCAAGGTATTCCACACTGCTTTTGGCTTCCTGGGCCGGTTGCGGCTCTTTGTAGTGCCAGCCTGGCTGAGGTCAGGTGGAGAAGGTGTAATTTCTGTTTACCAGCTGGCTGCAGGGGGTCAGCGTCTCTTGCAGGGCCTTGAGGTGCCAAATCCAAGTGTTTGCTTCCTTCTAGAGTCATATGTGACTCCTGGAAGCTTTGCCTGTGGTGGCCAGAGGAGCTGCTGATGTTCTGGGAGCGGGCACAGAGGGTGGGATGGTCCCAGGGGCTGTTCCTTCCCTGCTGAGGGCAAGATAGCAGGGAGCCTGCTGTGCATCAAACCTTTCTCGTGCGTGTTTTCTCCAGAGATGCTGAGGGCGGCACATCCCCTGTCTGGTCTGTAAGGGACCCATATGGTGCAAGATTTCTGGTTTAGCGTTTTAGCTTCATCCCAGCGCAGAGGCTGCGATGCCTGCCAGAGCAAATCACACATTGCAAACCGGCAGAGGATCTGTTTGGCCAAATTGGAATCGGAGCCGTGTGCTTGGATGAAAAGATGCTCTCGTTTTCACGTCAGCGGAAATTGCAGACCCTTCTTTAAGGGGAAGCCCTGATTAATTCAGATGAAATCACACTTTTTAGACGTGAATGGCTGCTTCAGACCTGATCATGCTCAAACCGTGTCTTGTTTCCTTCCCACAGGGACCCTTCATCAGATGAGTCTCAGCCCTGCATCACTCCTACCCACTCTGGGCCCTTTTGGCAAGAGCAGGTCAGAACCGCCTCTGCACAGCAAGGAGGCATGTGCGATGAAGATTACCCTTAATCCCCTCTTTATGCTGAGAACTCCTTCTAGTGTCTCATTAAATGCTTTGCTCATTATCAATGGACTTTTTGAGAGAGAGAAAAAAAACCCCACCCCATACTTTACAGCTTTGGACTGATTCCTACCCGGCTTTTCATTATCGAGACAGCAGCTGCCAGGACAAGGAAGAGGAAAGTACTCGCCTGCCCTGGTTGGAACTAGATGATCTTAAAGGTCCCTTCCAACCCAAACCAGTCTATGATTCCGTGACTTCACCGCTGGAGCTGTAGTGTGGGATGGGATGGGATGGGATGGGATGCAGAGGAAGAAAGAGAGGGTAAAGGTTTGTCTCCATCCCACTGCTGCTGTCACCTGTGAAGGTGGGGCTGCTGATCGAGGGTGGTGGGGTGAACAAGAGGGGTGTCTTGTCTGGCACCTCTAGGACCAGGGAGGTACCTAGGCCACAAAGACATCACCGGGAGATGCTCAGAGCTCCTGGCGTCTCTGATGGTCCCTCTCCTTACTGTCATCGCGAGGAAGCCACTCTCAATTTGCACCTTCTGCCACAAGGTTTTATGGTAGGGCTGGAGGTGAGAGCCAGCTTGCTACCTTTAGCCACACAAGCTGCTGGGGAATCATTGCTTAGAGGAAAAGGAAGAATTTGTGCAAACACCACACCCTTTGTCACCCCTGCCAGCCGAGTCCTGTGGTCAGGCTAGAGGTTTGAAATTAGAGCACGTTCCTGGATTTACCTGCCCAGCCAAGGGGCCCAGCTGAGCCCCAAAACTATTCCTTCTGAATTCAACTGTCCTGGAAACTCCAGCCTGGAGTGAAATACAGTTGCTTCCTACATGGCTGAGGCTACGCTGTAGACACAGCCTTTTCCAATCCAGTTAGCGCCTCTCCCACAAGCAGCTCCTTCCCTGCCGTGAAAGGCTCAGCTGCCTCAGAGCCCCGGGGTCATGGTCCAGCGAGCAGAATGCCTGCTGAGGCTTTGAAGCTGCTCCTTCAGTGCTACCCACCTGCAAGCTGCATGCCCTTTCCTGCGGGCAGCAGTGAATGTCAGCCTTAAATACCAGCAGTTCTTTATTCCTGCACTCCAACCTTCCCTGTGGGTGCGGGAGATGGAAGGAGACGACCTGCACGGGGAAGGAGGACCTTAAGGTCCTGTGTGCTGCCTGCTCCCTGGGCCTGGGTACAAAAAGACTCGTTTTCACTGCCTTTCTGAGCCTTTCTTTGCTCACCCAGCATGGCTCCCTTCAGGGGCTATAATTGCTTGTCAGTTTATGGGGTACGTAGGAAGGGCTGGCATGCCGTTCAGCTTCCCCAGGGTTTTAACGAAGGCAGCCTGCAGGGGAGTGGGAGGGAGAAGAGCCCACCGCTGCCGTCCCATTCCTGGCCGCATGGGAAGGGGGGCTATTTGCTAAGCTCTGACAATTTCAAAGAGCAGAAAGACCAACTGGTGGTTCTTCAGCCTGAGAAAGAGGCAATTATTTCCTGCTGACCGCCCACTCCCCTGTATGAGCGGGTTATTAATAGGCGAGCCCCCTCCTACCCACCCCTCAGCCTTATTGCCAGTTCCCCAGAGAGTGGGTGCCTGAATGTGCGGGTGGAAATGCTGTCAGGGAGGATGGAGCCTTTTCAGGGAGCACAGAGATGCTCACTGTGTCCAGCCCAGCCATCAGGAATTCCTAGGGCAGAAGGAAGGGGTATTTCTAATTTGGAGAATGTCCCGTCCTGCCACATGCCGGGCTCTCTGAGTCGCGAAGCCAGGCAGGATTCGCTCGGATCTCACCCGTGCCATGACTTGGGTTTTAACGTGCCAGCCCAGAGCAGAGTCATTGCCCTGGCACGTTTTATCCAGGACCTGAATGTCTGGGGAGGATGGGGTACCACGGTCTTTTCTAGCTCTTCTCAGCCCACACCTATGTAATATTAGAGAAAGAAGAGAAAAACCTGTCCGAGGCAGAGAGGGTGAGCAAGCCCTGGAGTTTCCCAGCCAGCCGCTGGATGCTGGTACCCAGACCTCTCCCGGGAGTTTGCTGCCTGGTCCTGACCCAGCTCTGCTCCTGTATCCAATGCTTTGATTTTTACTGCACACATAAAGATTTGCATGCTTCGCTGCTCAATAGATTTCTGCTTTTAACTGAATTATACTTAACTCAGGCCTTAATTTGGTCTCTGGGTACTATATAAACCAGGAGGGGATTATTTAACAATAAATGCCAAAAGGATGAGGCCATATTCAGTACCAGCACACGTGTGCCATTCCATGAAGGCTGCTTTGGGATCCTGTGGTGGTGTGTGTGGTTGATGTGTGCGAGCATGTCCCTCTCTGGGAGGGATCTCTGTTTTCCACATGTATGTTCCCGGAGGGAGACAGCGCTTGGAAGAGGATGGCACAACCTTGGCTGCTTTGCACAGCAACATCCCTGCTGAGAGGCTGACACGGAGGTTGGAAACCTCCATATTTCAATTAAATCTTTCCTACACTGAATGCAGAAATCAATAAAGTGCTTACGCCATCCATCAGCTGGCCAGGAATCTCCATGGCCTCCGTGAGAGGGGAAGGGGCCGGAGCGGGTCAGTTTGCTGTGCCCAAATAGCTGTCAGCCGAACGCTGCTTTCTCGTGCGTGCCGAGCCTATCGCTCGCTTCTGGGTTTGATCCTGCCGGGCCATGGGGGAGCTCAGCTCCCCTGGCTCAGAGGAGGAGGTGAGGATGCCCAGCGAGGTACAGGTCAGGGAACGGCATCCGCACTCCAGTTGTCACCCTGGCTTCACTCTCCTTCCCCCCTGCGGCTGGTGGGGCTGCCTGGGGAGGAGGTGGGGATGGAGACGCCCCTCAGCAGAGGAAGAGGAGCCTGGTTTGCAGGGTGGCTCAGGGTGTGAGGACATGCTTTAAACCTAAGCAGTGACCAGAATTCAGCTGGGTAGTTTTGGCCCCTTTTTGGGCAGCAGAGCCCCTGTTAAGAGGTCCCTTGGGTTGGAGGCCGGTCCAGGTCCTGTGCAGGCTGGATGGGGCCCTGGGCTGGGCTCAAGGGTGAAGTTTTCCCCTCCATCTCACAAAAATAAACCCGACGTGAGTTGCTCTGCAGGCGGGCACCTTGCAGGGATGTCGTTTGCCCTAGCAAGTTGCAGGGGCCGTGGCCTGTTTTGGGGTCTTTCATCACCGTTGTGCAGCATCGCCTTGCAGCAGCCCTGTGCCGCCGAGCCTGGCACAGCTCACCTCCCTCTTCATTAGCTCTGTCTAATGAGGAGGGGGCTGCTGGCAGCTCGGACCGTGCAGGCTGAGCAGGGTGGGCCAGCTGGCTTCCCGAGCAAGTGCTGGGGCAAAATTAGATTGTATTTCTGATGTGCCACCCGCCCTGGATGTTTTCTCGGGACCCTCTCGAGCAGGCAGCAGTAGGAGTGAGTCAGAGGGCTTCACCCCCACGGCGCTGATGGGATGCTGGGGGCTATCAGAGAGTGTTAGTGTGAAGGTTATTTCTCAGCTACCCTGTCCTCCCAGTCCTGCTTCCACTTCTCGCTCACCTTGGCATCACCTTGCCACAAAATGGTCCTGACTGGCCATCCCCCCTTTTTCAGAGCAGGGCCTGTGCTCGGTGCTGCTCGGTCCCCAACCCTCACCGCTGCATTGGCAGGGGGGAGCCTGCACCGGTCCTCTCCGGGGGGCAGCAGCTCTAACCTTTCACAACAGGCATCCCACTTGCATGAGCTCTGGGTCTGAAGGGGAAGGATCACCGAGCCTCCATCTCTGCCTGACCCTGCTGGGGACAATTTCCTCTCCACAGGCTTTGCCAATGCTTCTTGGCTTGCACGCCTTGGTGGCCTCGTGGCCACATCCTCAGGGAGGGCTGCAGACACAGAGCTGGTGGTGATGCTGCCGCTACCTCTGCGTGACCTTGGGAAAATCACTCCGTACCCTCATCCCTCTTTTCCGTCTCTGATAAACAGGCACAGCACAAGTTCGCTGCCTCGCCGGGGGTGCGGGGAGAGCACGTCCCAACCCTTGGCAAAGGAGACCACAGAAAGAGGAGGTGGTGGGGGTGCGTGGCACAGCACCAAGGTCACACAGCTTCTTGAGAGCCCAGGACCGAGCCTCCTGCCTCCCCACCGCCCGCTGTAGCTGCGAGACACGGCAGCTCCCCGTGTTTACAGAGCTGCCCGGCTCGTGATGTGGCACGGACACCTTACGGCACACAAACGCTGCCTGTAAGACGGGAGCAGAAGGCGGTTATGGGCAGGGACACAACTCCATGTTTACTCTCAGTTGCTGGCTGAGGTGATTCAAGGATAAGGAAGAGCAGGGGAAGTGGCCTAGTTTACAGAAAATCGGGAGGGCTGTGACAACTGCAGGCGCCTCCATTGTGCCGCGGTGTTTTCCCCATTGCTCCCTCCTTTTTGGGAATGTTGCATTAATCTCCCCGGGTCTGTCAGTTGGGAAACGGCAACTTCAGAGTGCTGATGTCTGGCCAAGGATGCGTCTGTCAGAGCCGAAGGCATTCGGGGGGTTGCTGCAGCCCCGGCGCAGACAGGATAAGGGCGAATGTAACTCCAGCAACTCCAGGGGCTGGCTCCGGCGCAGGAATTTCCACTCCCCGGAGCTCTGCATCCCTAATAGTCACCCCCAGCCTCCTGGAATGCAAGATATTCTGGCAATCAGCGTTTTGCAAATCAAAGCAGCTGTTCCACCAACATCTTGCAGCCAGTGAGGGAGACGGCCCTCCAGCTGACCGCACAGAGCCAGGGTGGGTGTCTGGCTTGGGCTGGGAAGCCCCCACCAGCACCTGCCCAGAGTGGCACACACACACGGGGTGCCTGGGTGAAGGCTCAGCCCGGCTGATGCAGGGGAGAAGGGTGGACCTGAGCACGTCCCGGTCATTCCAGAATTAGAGCTCGCTCGTGGGGACCTTCACCTTCCCGAAAGATCCCCCACTTTGGAGGACGTGCTCAGCTGGAGGGAGCCCGGTTTGACGTGGCCAGGCTGTGCTGAGCCCCCGGAGAGCGCACCCCTCTGGGGCAGCCGTGCTCCCCCAGCAGCTCGCGGCGGTCCCCGGCCAGCCTGGGGTGAGCGGGAGCCGGGGAAGGGGATTGCCAAGGCCGCCGTGCCGTGGCGTTGGCAGAGCCCATCTGCTGTTGCCTCCAGCGCTGCTTGGGGGCACGAGAGCCTTTGCCTCGCCGTGCCCGGCCCTGGGCAGGGGTCTCCACTGGCTCTCCCCCAGCCCCTATTTTCACCCCACACCGTTGCGAGCCGCCCTCCCCGGGGATGGCCGGCTGCAAGCGCCCACGCTGGGACACCGAGGGGGCGAGACCCCGCTGCTTCCCGGCACCGCTGCTCCGGGGCTGCGTGTCCGGAATCTCCCACCTCTTCCAAACCCAGTTACCGGCACAGTCCCGGCCGGCGGTGCCCCCAGACCCCGTCCCCTCGGCACGGCTCCAGGCAGCGCCCACGCTTCACCCTCCGCTCCCACCCGTGCGCACCGGGGGGACCCCTCCGCCGCCCCACCCCCCCCGGGCAGCCCTCCCGGGGCCCGGCGGCCCTTACCTGCCGCCACCGGGCGCAGACCGGCGTAGCTGAAGCAGAGCAGGAGCGCGGCGCCGGTGCAGCCCAGGAAGGGCTCCATCCCCCGCGGCCGCCGCGCCGCGCCGGGCCGAGCCGCTCCGGGCCGGGCCGAGCCGGGCCCCGCCGGCGGCGCGTCCTGCGGGCGCGGCGGCGCCTTTCAGCACCGCGGAGAGCGCCGGGCCCGGTACCGCCGCGGCCGCCCGGTACCGCCTGGTAGCGCCCCGGGGCCGCCCGGTGCGGCTGGGCTGGGCACGGCTCGGCTGGGCTCAGCACCGCCCGGCAGCGCCCGGCACGGCTCGGTTCGGTACGGAACGGAACGGGCTGGGCTCGGCCGGGAGGCGGGGGCGGGCGCGGCCCCGCCGAGCCCCGGCTCCGCCCGCTGCAGCGCCGGGCAGCCCCGCTCCGGTCCCTCCCCCGGCCCCGGGGGCGGCGGGACGGGGCCGGCTCGCTCCCCACCCCCCCAGCCCGGCCCCGGGGCCTGCCTCAGTTTCCCCGTCCCGCCCTCCCGCCGGGGTCCCGGCACACCCCCGGGCCGGCCCTCCGGGGGATGCTCGCCCCCGGGCCACCGGGGGAGGGCGGGGGGCTCTCGCCCCGGGCCGAGCCCCCCGTGTGCAGCAGCGGTGCCATTTTACGGCCGGGATTTCACGCAGGCCCCGCGTGAATTCCAAGCTAATGAGGATTAGATGAGCTGCTGGAATTAGCTGTGCCTCCGGGTTAATTAAGCCGGCAGCACCTTGATTGATGGCAACTAGTTGTAGGGAACAGAAGCCGTTCCCCACTCAGCAACCAGCTGCCAAAGCGAGTGATGCTGGATGGGGTCACCCTGCTCCGGCCACCACTGCCACCCCTCTGCTGCACAAGCAAGGGGTCCTGCCCCGGCCGGGGTCCGGCTGCCACAGCCCTGGGCTGCGGGTCCCAGCACACGTGGATGGGTCTGACTGGGAGCAGCTGGGGAGGGAGATGGTGGGGTCTGGGCCGTGTGTCCGGGCAGAATCGCTCCCTCGCTGCCTGCCTGGCCCAGGTATTTATCTGCTGCCACCTTCCAGGGAGCGTGGTGTGGCCTGCGGGTTCCCAGGAGCATCGCTGGGAGCCTCTCGCTTGTGCCCAGCCTGATCCCAATGGATTGGTTTATGGGCTGGTGGTTCCTCTCCACTCTGCACCTGTGGTGTCAACAGAGTCAAGCTGGATGGAGTGGGGAGAGAACCAGGCGTGAGGGGCTTGGCATCGGCAGCCTCTGCCCCTTTCCCCTCCTCCCACAGCGGTACTGGGGACCCTCCGGCTGGGCACAGACTGCGGTCGTGCTTGTGGATCACAATGAGAGACGCCCCAGCTGGGGGGTCCCATCACGTAGAGGAGATCCTGTAGAGCTCCCAGTGTCTCCCCATGAACCAAAGCCCCTTCCCGGGGAAGCAGCAGGCACCCACTGCCCCAGAGAGACCCAAAAAGCTCCCGCCAGAGCCAGGAGCCAGCCCTGTCCTGCCAAACCCCAGCCCTGTGCCATCCCGCTTTCTTTCCCCGGCCTGAGACGACGGTAATTCCCATCGCGGTGTCTGCATCGGGGTGCTGGGGCCGTACCCACGCCGCACACATCCAGCACCGGGGCGCTCAGCTGCAGCCGGCTGCTTCCTGGGGAAGCGCCTGCGGTGCCTCCCTTTCATCTCCTGCCTGGCAGCAGATTAAAATTTCATCACATCAGCGGTGGAGAAGGTGCAAGGGAGGAGCGGGACACCCAGGATGATGGGGGGGCTCAGCCTCTCACCGGAGCAGCCTGCACTGAGCTTGGTGCTCACCCCAAATCCAGTCACATGTGGCTGGGCTGGGTGAGCTCAGCTGATGGAGCTGGGATTTTGGCACAGCCATGCAGTGGTGGCTGCAGGCCAGGCTCCTGCTTCCCATGGGCCTTTCCTCGCCGGAGCAGGAGGCTGGGCAGGAGACCCTGCCAGGCTCTGGGCTCCTGCTGTTGTTTCCTCCACAGGCTGTGCACCCAGAGCGGGACCACGAGCCCCCGGTGCCGAGGCGGGCACGGCCAAGCTGGCTTCGGCTGCCAGCAGAAATGCAGAGCCGAGGTCACAGCGGGATGTGCTTCCACGCTGCCGACAGCGGCATTTCCCTGCCTCCATACTGGGAGCCCCAAATCCCCTGGCAGCCGTGAGACGGAGGGGTTGTCACACAAAACCAGTAATTCCCTGCAGCCAGGCTGCCCTGCTGGCCCCGGGAAGGTGCCGCCTGGACTGGGTCCCATCCTGTGCCGACAGCGAGCTGAGGCTGGGCCCCAGCACACAGGATGGATAGTGTTTTGCCCTGGTTGCTCCTGGCAGATGCAAGAGGACTGCTCCCTGTCACCCCGCTAACTCCCAGGCTCCCACAAGAGGGTTTTTGATGTGTTCTGGTATTTTTCCAGAGGCTGAACACAGTTAACACTGTAATTCCTTGGTTTTTCCTTCTCCCCTTTCCATATAAAGGGAAACATTTGCTCTTTCCCAGCCCTGTGATGTCGGCCATCCTCAGCAGGTACCCTGGGACATCACCACTGCACTGAGGTCCCCTCCCAGCGCTCTGGTCCCGGCTGCACAGGGCAGCCCATGCTGTCTGTGTCCTTTCCCATCACCAGGTAAGGCTTTTCAGGGTGTCCTGGCCCCCCCTGGTCCCCTCTGGGCTCCCGTTGCCGCTCTGTGCAGTGCCCAGCCTCCTCTGCTTCCCCAGCCTCTACCAGCACATCACTATTCAAGCCACGCGAAGCCCATCATGCGTACCCGGTGTGCCAATTAAGTCACAGCTCTAATTACGCACTTAGGCTCGCCAGTCGCTTTTCTTCCCTCTCGCATCACCAGACGGACACCTGGGAGGCTGCCAGCCATCCTCCTCCTCCTCCTTCTCGCACCCAGCCCCCATCCTGTCCCAGCTCACCCTAAATACACCAGGCCAGGCTCTGGTGGGAGCTGAGCACCGAGACCATATCCCCATGGCACAGAAAACTGTCCCTAAATCAGCGCTGTGGGGCAGGGCCACTGCCAGGGGTCCTTTTTGGCCCAGGTTACCTCCTGGGCAGCCCATGAGGGAGATGGATGTGGTGTGTGGAGATGCTCTGGATGTCCCCCAAGAGGGACAGTCCCAGTCCTGGGGTCCCCAGGGAATGATGGCGGACAGAGAGATGCTGGCAGATTCAGGGGAACTTGTGATGCTTCTCCCCAGAAGACCCTGTTCCTTCCAAGCCATAATTGTGCCCCAGACTTGGTCACCCCAAACCATCATCTACACCTCCCTGCGGCACCCTAAGCCCTTGGGGTGAAGATGCCTGGCACCCCATCACATAACCTGTGTGGCTACTCACGGGGACCAGCTCCAGGGCCTCTGCCCCCCCCCAGCCCCCTAGGACCCCTGCCCAGCATCACCCAGAGGGGATGCTGTGTGTCGGGGGGTGTGTGTGCTGTGTGTCAGGGGGACACTGCTCTGGCGGGGGGAGTCTGCATGTTTGAGGGAACACTGCAGGGGTCACACGTGAAGGGGATCGGGGCTGCAGGGGAGGCTGGGGAGAGCTGCACCGGGTGCTGGCTGTGTGCGTCCTGCATGGGGGGCTGCCAGGGTGTGGTGCTGGGCAGGGTGCTGTGGGGTGCAGGGGGTTTGGGGGGTGCAGATGGTGCTGTGCAGGGGGTGCTGTGGGTGCTGTCTGGGTGCTGAGGGTGATGTGGGGGGCAGGCGTATGCTGTGCAAAGTGCAGAGGGGTGCTGGGGGCCTGGCTGGCAGGGTGCAAGGGGTGCAAGGGGTGCAGGGAGTGAAGGGGGTGCAGGGTGTGCAGGGGGCCCGGCTGGCAGAGTGCAGGGGGTGCAGGGTATGCAGGGGGTATGGGGGAGGGCGGAGGGGGGTGCAGGGGGTGCTGTGGGCCTGGCTGGCAGGGCGCAGGGGGTGCAGGGGGTGCAGGGGGTACGGGGGAGGGCGGAGGGGGGTGCTGTGGGTGCTGTGGGCCTGGCTGGCAGGGCGCAGGGGGTGCAGGGGGTGCAGAGGGTGAAGGGGGTGCAGGGGTGGGGGGGAGGCATGGGGTGCTGGGGGTGCAGGGGGTGCTGTGGGCCTGGTTGGCAGGGTGCAGGGGGTGCAGAGGGTGCAGGGGGTGCAGGGGGAGCGGGGGGGGGGGGGAGCAGGGGGGCGGGCCCGGCGGGCGGGGGGCGGCCAGGGGGCCGTTCCCGGTGCCACCCGCAGCCCGGCGCTGCCGAAGGCCGCTGCTGCCACCTGCCGACGCCGCACAGCGCCGGGGGGGCAGCCGGGACCCCCCATTCCTTCGGGCCCCCCGGGAGGGGACCCCGGCCTCGGCCCAGACGCGTCCCTCGGGGTCCCGCCGCGGGGGCCGGGAGCCGGGCGGGGATGGCGCGGGGGGAGTGTGGCCCCCCGGCTGGGACCCCCCGGCTGGGACCCCCCGGCTGGGACCCCCCGGCTGGGACCCCCCACACCCCCAGAGCCCTGGCACGGGCTCCCCGGCCCTCGGCCCCGGCTGCCCCCCCGCTCCCGCGCGTCCCCGTGGCCCCTCGGTCACCCCATGAGAGGGGGCGAGATGCCACGAGGGGGAGCCCGGGGCTCACGCGTGGCCGTTGCACTGGTGGCACTGGTGGCACTGGCGGCACTGGTGGCAGTAGCGATGGCGTTTAATCCCTCCAGCCCTTGGGGAGGGCAGGGGGCCAAGGGCCAGGGCTGGGTCCAGCCCCCCCACACTCTCCCCTTTCCTGCATCAGCAGGACCGTCACCTCCCTGAGACGGTGACATCCTCGGCCCCGTGGTGGGACACAGCAGGGACAAGCTGCAGCCCCCCCCAGGACATGTCCCAGCCAGCCCTGCCAGCCACCCCAAACCCCCAGGCAGGACGAGCTGGGGCAGACCCCGGCCATGGGCTGTCCCCACCACAGCTCTAGGACCCCCGTGACCCTCCGGGCTTGGTGACAAACTGCCTCCACGGTGGGGACACCCTTCGAGGTTTTGCATTTCTGCAGGCACTGCCGGGGGAAGGTGGCACAGACAGCTGGGGCACCAAGCTGCCCGCGGCCCCCCCGACAGCCCCCCCAAACGCCCCCGGGCCCATTTATACAGCCGCTTGTGCCCAAACTGCACCCCAAAAGACCTCCCAGCTCCGTGTCACGGCACTGCTGAACACACGTGTCCAGGTGCCAACAGCCAGGTGCCCCACAGGGACCAGGACACGTGTCCCCAGGAGCCCTGACCTTGGCTGCCCGAGCCAGGGGCGCTGTACGTGCTTCAGGGCGGCACCGTGGGCATCGCGGGGACGTGGGGATGTGGGATGGAGCCGCTGCGTTATGAAACATCCCTGCACCCCCATGGTGCTAAGTCAAGCTTTAGCGGGCGCGCGAGCGGCTCCTGATCCAGATGAGATCGGGCATCACAAAGGGCTTTGTATTCCAGGAAGCCTATTAGAGATTTACATTATACAAATGGGCTTTTTACCAAAGATCCTCATTATCTGGGCATTTGCTTTTAATCCTCGGCTATTCCTGCAGCCCCTGCCCTGCGCCCCTGCTGCGGCTCCGCTTACCTTCACCGTGTCCTCCGCAGGGCCGTGCACAGCGTGGGGACAGGGACAAGCTCTGGGGTCAGCGTGGGCCCACAGGAGGGGTCTGCAGGGTCTTGGGGAGACCTTGGTGGGCTTTGCTGGCACAGCCAGGGGTTGGACCCCTCTTGCTTTGCCCTCTCCCCTCCCAGCTCATCCCAATACCCCAGCAGGCGGCAGGGATGATGCCTGTTTGTCTGCTGGGTGCTAACCCTCCTTAGGACGTGGTGGTAGGGCACCCACAGCCACCCCGGCCATGCCTGAGCTCCCTCTGTGCCACCCCGGCTGTGTGGGTGCACATGAGGATGCTCCCATAGGCATGTGGGGCTGGCAAGACTGGGATGCTGGAGCCCAAATCACCAAAGGCTCTGAATGCCCCGTGTGTGCTGAGCCCTGGGCTCCCCGGGCATGGCTGAGCCCCACCAGGGCATGGCTGAGCCCCACCAGCTTGGTGACAGCAGCCAGGGCCATGCCAAAGCCAACACATGCTCTGCGTGCACACGTGTGTGTAGCTGTGCACCCCAGGGAGCCGTGTACTCCTGCAGCGGGGCACAGGGACACAGGGATGTCCCCCCTCCAGGGGAGGGTCTGCCCTGCAGCCCCATCCCTGCTGCAGCGAAGATGGAGCTTCACAGCTGCTATGACAACGCAAGGAAGTTCCCACAGAAATCCCTTCGAGCAGGAGAAGGAGAAGGAGGAGGAGGAAGAGGAGGGGGAATCTCCCAGCCAGGGCATTGCCAGCACCCCACGTCTCTCCCCGCCAGCAGCAGGGAAGGCATCGCAGCAGCACCTGCGGCTGTCGCAGCATCCTCCTGGCAGCATCTCTGCCCCCAGCTTGGCTGCAAGGCTGGGGCCAGCGGGAGCCAGCCCCGCTCCCTGCCCCGGCTGTTCTGGGGCCCTGGCATCCCCGGGAGATGGTCCCGCTCCCCATGACATGGCTGATCCCCCAGGTCGATGGGTGGGAGCACAAGCCATGGCGCCTGGCCCTGCTCGAGGACGAAGGGGTGATGGAGAGGGCAGTGCTCCAAAAACCCACCAGGCTTTGGGGTGGAGGATGTGGGAGCCGGAGGGGATGGGATGGGATGGGGTGGGATGGGGTGGGGTGGGATGGGATGGTGTGGGATGGGATGGGATGGGGTGGGATGGGATGGGGTGGGATGGGATGGGATGGGATGGGATGGGATGGGATGGGATGGGATGGGGTGGGATGGGATGGGGTGGGATGGGATGGTGTGGGATGGGATGGGATGGGGTGGGATGGGGTGGGGTGGGATGGGGTGGGATGGGGTGGGGTGGGATGGGATGGGGTGGGATGGGGTGGGGTGGGGTGGGATGGGATGGGGTGGGATGGGGTGGGATGGGGTGGGACGGGATGGGATGGGGTGGGATGGGATGGGATGGGATGGGATGGGATGGGGTGGGATGGGATGGGATGGGATGGGGTGGGGTGGGATGGGATGGGATGGGATGGGATGGGATGGGATGGGATGGGATGGGGTGGGATGGGATGGGATGGGCGGGTCATTTGCTCCCAGCCCCAGGGACCCTGTAAACCATTTGGTGTTTGATGGCAGAGTACGACCCTGCTTGTGCCCCCCGCACCCCGTATTATCCTCTCTCTCCCTCCTGCAATCCCTTCCAGCGTGGGGATTAGGTGGGTTTAGGGCCGGGTTTGAGTCGGAAATGGGATGATTTCAAATCAGCCTGCGTCAGTTGTGCCCTCTGCCACTCATGCAGATTAAAATAGATATGAAGATTATCAGAGGGGAAATGGCACCCCCACCTTGGGGCCCCACGCTTTCCCCCAGCCCCAGCACCGCTGCACTGGGGGGCATCGCCTGGCACAGGGGGTGCCCGGCTCCAGCCCCAAATCTCTCCTTTCCCCCCACCTTCCTTTCACCCCAAGGCCCCAGTTCCAGTCCCCATCCCTCTCCAAACATCTCTCTCACACAGGATGGGGGAACACCCCACCGCAGCAGCTCCCATCACCAGTTCCTTTGTTTCCAGCCCAATCACATTCCCAAAACACTCCTTGGGCTCCATGCTGGTCCTACACGAAACCCCTGCCCATACTCTGTGGAGGGTTCCCAGCCCTGTGGAGCCACCAGTCCCTCGGCCAGGCTGGGGCATGGACACAGCTGCTGCGATGTGGAGGGTGAGGAAGAACTGTCGGGGAGACAGCAGCACCCAGGAGGACGCTCAGCACCGAAAGGTGCAGGTGAAGGGCAGGAAGGAGCCTGCGCAGGTCTCTGGTCCTCTCGAGTCCTCCAGCAACAGGCAATGCAACGGTACCACCATGAGGCTATTAAAAAAGGAGAAAAAACACAATGAGGGACCAATATTGTCTTTATTGCTAATAACTGCTCGTTCCGGCAGTACAATGAGGTCCCTGTGGTCCTCATGGGCCAGCACCATGGGCTGGGCTGTGTCCCCTTGCTGGCCCGTCGGCAATTCGGTCAGGCACTGCCCACTGGTGTCTCAAAACGTGCCCGTGGATTTTGGCCGATCCCCATCTCCTGCTTCAGGCTGATGGTTTAGGCCTGGAGGTGCCAAGTGTCCCTCAACAGGCACCAGCCTCACTGATCTCCTCGCCCAGCAGATTTTGGGATGAATTAACCCCATCCTGGGTCTTTCAAGTGGTCCTTCCCCCCAGCTCCCTGTTCCGCAGCAGCCACCCCAGCCCCTTCCCTGTGCCCCCCAGACCAGTGATGGTCCTGTGGGTTTAATCACTTTATGTATGTTTATTTGTGTAATTGGGAGAAGAGTGCCTCTTCCTCCCATCTGCCCCTGCCATCTGCTCCCCACGGTATTGCCGAACAATCCCGGGCTTTGCAAACGGAGGGAGCTGGTGCAGGGACACAGGAAAACCTGCTGGGAATGGCACCTCCTTATAGCGAGCATCTGTCTCCACCGGAGCCTTTTCCCGGTGCTCGGAGCAGCTGCCGAAAGCTGCTTTGTTCCATCCAGCTCCTGGAATGACTGAGGATGTTGTGATGCTACGGGGCATCGGCGCCGGCTGCGTGCTGGGGACCCTCAGCCCAAAATGTCCCCTTCTAGCCCCAAAATGCCTGGCTTGGCACCTTCCTAGGCCAGCAGTCAGGTGACGGCCAAGCCTGTGCCTGAGCCCCCAGGATGCCCTAGGCACATGGGGGGGACCCCTGCGGCCCCTGGCTCTCTCTGCCCCTGCAGGGACCACCCTGGCCCGTGTCCTGGGGCAGTGGCTCTCTCTGGGGGGATGGGATGGGGACAGGCAGGGGTGGTGGCAGGGACGGCGCATGGGGAGGGTGATCCCCAGTTCAGTGCGGGCGCAGGGATGTGCCGGTGTGTTTTTACACACCCTTGTGCTCTCTCATCCCACCCCCGCACAGCCGGACAGGATGGCACCCTGCCGAAGGGACAGATGACATCCATAACAGAGCCCTTGGAGACCCCACCCCGGACCCTCGCCTGGTTGGTGTCCTGACACAGCCACAGTGGTGTGCTGCTGGTGCTCCCAGTGCTCCCAGTGCCCCAAAACCTCCTGGTGCTCCCTGTGCTACCAGTGCCTCAAGACCTCCTGGTGTTCCCAGTGCTCCTGGTGCTCCCAGTGCCCCAGGACCTCCCGGTGCCCTCAGTGCTCCCAGTACTCCCAGCGGTCCCACTGCCCCAAGACCTCCTGTTGCTCCTGGTGCTTCTGGTGCTCCCAGTGCCCCAGGACCTCCCAGTGCTCTCGGTGCCACAAAACCACGCGGTGCCTTTAGTGCTCCCCATACTCCCAGGGCTCCCAGTGCCCTGAGACCTCCTGGTGCTCCCAGTGCCCCAGGACCTCCCAGTGCCCTCAGTACTCCCAGTGCTCCCGGTGCCCCAAGACCTCCTGGTGCTCCCGGTGCTCCTGGTGCTCCCAGTGCCCCAGGACCTCCCAGTGCTCCCAGCACCGCCCCAGCCCTTGCTGGTGCAGGAAAGGTCTCCCCTCGCCCCCAAAGCTGCCGGGGGACGGGGGGCTGCGCCCCAAGCCCCACCGCAGGGCGCTGCACGGGGCAGTGTCCCGAGGGGTGGGGGTGGGGGTGTGCGCGGTGCCCCGGGGCGGCTGGGGAGGGTCCCGGGGGGCTGCCCCCGGTGCCCCCCCGCGCCGGTGCCCCCGGTGCCCCCCCGCAGCCCGGCGCTGCGGCGGGCACTACCGGCGGGCGCTCCCGGGCTGCGCTGGCGCACGGCGGCGGCGGCGGCTCTTCCCCGGGCAGGTAGGAGCAGGCGGGGAGGGGGGGGACCGGGGGTGGGGGGCGAGGGGGAGGCCGGAGGGGGCACTGGGGAACCGGGGAGACCAGGGCACGGGCACGGAGCCAGCCTCCGGCACGTCGCTCCCCGCCGGCGGCTGCAGAGCCCCCCTCCCCCGCCCCGCCGCATCTTGCCGGGGGGTGCCTGGTGATCCCCCCCCCCGGGGGACCTTCCCTTGGGTGTGTCCCCGGCAGCCCCCCTTTCTCCGGCGGTGCCCGGTTTGGGAGGAATCCCCTGTAACCCCCTCCCACCCCAGGAGCATCTTCCCCGGGGGAGCCCAACCACCCTTCTGGAGACGCCCGCTCGGGGGGGGGGGGTTGTCCTTGCAAACCCCTCGTAGGGTGCTGAACCCCCCCGGAGGCTCCCCTCCCAGAGCTGCCCCGGGCAGTGGGGCTGGGGGTCGTGCCAGCCCTGGGGGGCCCTGGCTGGGGACCCCTGTGTGGGGTGGGGACACACAGATCCTCTGGCTGCTGGAGCAGGGATGGAGCTGGGTGTGTGTGTGATGGAGAGACACTGTGGGGTCCCAGCCCCCTGTAACTGGGGGGGTCCCGCCCTACTGGGCTGCTCCTCTTGGGGGAGTACTGCTTGCTTTGCGATCCCAAAGGATGGGGGCTTTAGGGGTGCTGGGGCCCCTCCTTACTTTGGATAAGACAGTTGGGTGCTCCAGGCACCCATGGACCCATTGAAGTCCCTCGAGCCCATCCTCTCCCCACACAGGGGTCACAACACAGCCTGGGGTGGGGACAGCAGGTCAAGGTCCCCCCAAAGCCCCTGGCATGGGGACCTGGGGTGTGTGGCCAGATTCTGGGCACCCACCCTGACCTCCCCCTGGCCCCTCTGCGCTGCACAGGGGTGACCCTGGCAGGATGGGGTGCACTGGATCCCCCAGGGATGTGGGGAGGGAAGGAAGGAAACAGGGAGGGGGCTCCCCCCGAGCAGAGCCCTGCAGCCCCTGGTCCTTCCCGGGGCTCCAGTGCCTGCTGGAGGCATCAAATATTAACGGAGGCAGTGGAGGAGCTGAAAATAACCCTCCCTCCAAGGGAGCTGACCCAAATCTGTCCAGCCCCAAAGCTGGGCTGGACCCAGACCCCAGCCAGTGCCCTGCGGCGGCCAAATCCATCCCCTTCCCCTCCTCCAGGCTGCTCTGCCCCCTTGATGCCAGCTATATATCACCTATATATTATGCAAATGAGCTATAAGGGTTTATTACGCAAACGCGAGGGGGATGGCGCTGCCCTGCGCTGGGTGGTCCCTGGGGCTGGCCCCGACGGCTCAGAGAGGACAGCGGGGATGGAGGGGACCATATCGGTGTCCGCCCGGGTGTCCGGGGTCTGCCAGGAAGCACTGCCTTGTCCCTCTCCCCTCCTGTAGCACAGAGGGACCCCCCAAAGCCGGGCCAGGTGCCTGCCCTGCTGCAGCGCTCATCCCCCTGGACAGCCGGCACATCCCAGCGGCATGGGGAAGCAGAACAGCAAACTGCGCCCTGAGATGCTCCAGGACCTGCGGGAAAACACCGAGTTCTCCGACCTGGAGCTGCAGGGCTGGTACAAGGGTTTCCTGAAGGACTGTCCCTCGGGCATCCTCAACGTGGAGGAGTTCAAGAAGATCTATGCCAACTTCTTCCCCTACGGTGACGCCTCCAAGTTCGCTGAGCATGTCTTCCGCACCTTCGACACCAACGGCGATGGCACCATCGACTTCCGAGAGTTCATCATCGCCCTGAGCGTCACCTCCCGCGGGAAGCTGGAGCAGAAGCTCATGTGGGCCTTCAGCATGTATGACCTGGACGGCAACGGCTACATCAGTCGGGAGGAGATGCTGGAGATCGTGCAGGTACCGGGCTCCTCACCCTGCTGCGGCTCCTTGTGTGTGGTCCTGTGTGTCACCCTGGTGTCATGGTGGCCGTCCCCCCCCCGGGCTGGGGACATGCACCCTGTGTTACCCCAGGTACAGGGCTTGACAGTGCCAGGGATGGAGCCTGCTGCTGTCTGCAGAGCCACGTGCTGAGCTCTGCGGCTGCAGTGATCAGTCTGTCCCAGGGCATCCCTTGGTCCTTCCCTGTCCTGGGGACACCCCTTTGTTACCCCATCTTGGGGGTCTCCCCGCTGGTCCCACCCCTCACGTGCTGCTGGGGGGGGGCTGGGTGCACAGCTGCTGTCCCCGAGCAGCCTGGGGCAGAGGGATGGGTTGTTGGCAAACCGACAGGAGATGTTCTCCTTGCCCAAACTGCAGCCTGGTGGCATTGCCATCAGAAGGTGGCTCGTGAGGCCATGGTGGTGGCATCTCAGTGGGCATCTCCTCCCTGCAGGAGCAGCTCCAGCCGGGTTGGTTCCTTGGGGCTGCTGCTTGCATCCACCCCGGCTGTGCTGGGAGCTAAAGCTCCCGTAGCCTGACGGCGTGGGGAGGGTGTTAAACAACACCAGGGCGGCAAAGCCCAGAGCTCCATCCCCCATCTCAGGTGGGTGATGGCAGGCGCCCACCTTGCACCCACCCTGGTCCCCATCTCCCTCTCCCAGGCCATCTACAAAATGGTCTCCTCTGTGATGAACATGCCTGAAGATGAATCGACTCCGGAGAAAAGAACGGAAAAAATCTTCCGACAGATGGATACTAATAATGACGGTAAATGAGAGGAGATGGAGGGGATTAAGGGAAAGGTCTCATGGCTAAATCCGGGGGTCTTAGAAGGAGCCGCACGCACGCTGATTAAATGGCTCACGTCTGCCAGCGTGGCCGGGGGGAGCCCCAGCAGCCGGAGGGGCTCGGTGTGCTCCCCCAGCCCAGGGAGCAGAGCCCAGGGGTGCTCATCCTGGGTGGGTGGGTGTCCAGGTGTGTGCCAGGAGGTGTCTGGTCCCATTTGCCCAGCCAGGACCGGGTGGCTGAGCTGTGTGTCCCCCCTGCAGGCAAGCTCTCGCTGGAGGAGTTCATCAAAGGTGCCAAGAGCGACCCGTCCATCGTGCGCCTGCTGCAGTGCGACCCCAGCGGCGCCACGCAGTTCTGAGCCCCGTGGACCCCCGCAGCCCCCCACAGCCCCACATCACCCCCTGACCCTGCAGCTGGCCACTGCCGCTGTCCCTTGCCCGGTCCCCGTGGTCCCCACCACTGTGACCCCGTGGCCCCTTGCGGGGAGAGAGCTGGAGCCCAACTGAGGCTGGGGCAAGGGGGAGCTGGGGGGGGACAGTCCCCATCACCACGGGGCTCCCGCACTGGCTTGACTGGGGGAAGGATGGAGGCAGGGTCTGCCCTGAGCGAGGATGGTCCCCCCCCAGCACTGGGGGCTCGGAGCAGGGGAACAACCCAGCCCGGTGGGAAAGGCTGGCGGCAAAGCCACCGCTGCATCTCCAGCAGGCGTGGGGACATGGCCTAGGGGACAAAGACCCGGTGGCTTGGGGGCCCCCTCAGCACCCCCCACACGTGCACACACTGCCACGGTCATGGGGCCGGGCCAGCCCCTTCCCCATCGCCGGCACACGGGCAGGGGCCGCAGGGAGGGGACACGCTTCTGGTCTTTTAATACCTGCAGAATAAAATTTGTGTCAGTGCAATCAGCAGTTGGAAAGGGGCCGTGGACGCCGAGGGGAAAGCTTCTCCCTGCAGGGTCTGGAGCCAGCCCGGTTGCCTCTCTCACTGCAGCCCCAGATGGCCCGAGGCCACAGGGATGGGCTCATGTGTCTTGGCTGGTGGTGTCCAGGTGATGCGTTCGCCCAGTAGCCAGGCTGGGGGGCAGCTGGGTCCTGTCATGGGCCTGTGTGGGCGCTGGGACGGTGCAGGGCTGGCAGGGGCACATCCGTGGGGTCACCCCTTGGGTCCCGCTCAGAGCCAGGCAGTTTCCACACTGTCCAGCCTCAGCAAACCCAGGCACTGCCCAGCGTCCGGGCTCTCCGCAGGGGCTGCCTGCAAGGAGACCTGCAAGGCAGAGGGGATGATGAGAACGAGAGTGGGGGGATGAGACCTTCAGGTTGCCAAATCTTACCCCCACCCGGGTGCTCCCGAGCCCAGCCAGGTCCATCCCAGCCCTGCATGGAAGTGGGTCGGTGCTGAGCCTGGGGACCAGGCGTCACCTTCCTCCGGTGCGCCCCGTGGCAGCAGCAGCCGAGGTGGAGGAGGTCAACGGTGAGCAGGAGGCAGCGGATGCTGAAGATGATCTCCATCGAGTCGAGCAGGAGGGAGATGGCCCAGAGGCACAGCGTGGAGCTCTGCGGGGACACGGGGCGTCAGGTCCCCACACATCCTCCCCATCCCCAGCGCGGGCACCCACAGCCCACGGCCCACTGGGGACTCACGTAGACGCGGGTGGGATCAAAGGGGCACTCGCGGGAGACCAGGGCAATGCCAGCGATGGGGCAGGGGGCCAGCAGCGCCCGACCCTGCGTGCCCAGTGTCAGCCCGATGGAGACAGCCAGCCCCAGCAGGCAGGACAGGCAGCCCAGGCTGCTGCTGGTGCTCAGGGCGAAAACTGCCCATTTCTGCAGGAGGGGAGAGAAGAAGCAGCGCAGCGAGCCAGGGCCGTGCACAGCCGCCTGTCCAGGCTCCCTTCCCCAGAGCGAGGGGACGTGGTGGCTGTGCATGCTCCGTGGGCTGGCCGCAGCCTGCTGGGTGCTGGGCGAGGGGCTGCGGGGCCGGGGGTGCTTACCAGGGTGGTGGGGGCGAGGCAGCGGGACAGCATGAGGGCAGCTATTCCGCAGGAGATGGTCTGTGAGGAAGCGCAGGGAGGTCAGTGAGCACAGCGCCTGCCTGCCCTGGGGACATCAGTCCCCTTTCCTTGTTGACATTGTTCCTGAAAGCCCATCTGGCCAATTCGGCATGGCAGGGGGCAGTGCTGCATCTCCAACTAGTCCCTGTGCATTTATCCCACCTCGTTTGGGGCTAGAAAGGCTTATTTAGAGCAGGGAAGGGGAGACAGAGCAGTGTCCATCCTGCACCCCACCTCCTGCCCACCCTGCATCCACAGCACCTTCCCGCATCCTCCTGCCCACCCTGCATCCACAGCACGTCCATCCTGCATCCTCCCGCATCCCACCTCCTGCCCACCCAGCATCCACAGCACATCCATCTCGCATCCTCCCACATCCCACCTCCTGCCCACCCTACACACATCTGCATCCACCCCAGATGCCCCCCATGCCCCCCCGTGCCTCCCTACCCTGCACCCCGTGGTACCAGCAGCGCGGAGATGACGGAGGCAGCGTTGGCGATGACATACTGCAGGGAAATGGCATCCCGGGGGTCAACCACGAAGCGGAGGACAGTGCCGTGGACCAGGGCACCAGCGATGAAGTTGAGGTGCCCGATGATGAGGAGGATGAGGCCAGTTTTCATGAGGACCCTTTGGTGGCTGCTGGGATCGAGGTGGCCTGGGACGGAGGGGGGAGCAGGGCTGGGTAAGGGGGCTGCACGGTGTGGGGTGGCCAGCACCCAGCTGTCCCTCCTGCCCTTGCACCGTGCTTAGCACAGGCTTTGGGGACAGCCCTATAGGACGTGCTCCGTGCTGGCAGGGGACAAGGCAGGTGATGTGGTGGCAGCCCACGTAAGCAAACCACCGCTCCGGCCGGCTCTCCTAGGACCAGGGTGGCGGTGTGGGGCCAGCAGCCGTGGGGCCAGGCATCCCCCGTGGGGCTGGGAAGGGCTGGGGCCCCCTGCAGCGATGCAGAAGCTCCGGGGAGAGCAGCTGCCCGCGAACAGCAGCTGGGTATCGGCACCCGACGCTTTGAGGAGTGACAGCAGCAGCAGCGGGGCTGTTCCCCCCCGCAGAACCCACCCCAGGGCCGCTCTCTTCAAGCACCCACCGTCACTCCACTTGAGTGCTCAGCCCTGCTCTGTCCCCAACCCCGTCCCAGCCCCCCAGCTCCCCTCCCTCCCTGCCTCAGTTTCCCCCGCAGGAGAGGGGAGCCGCACGTAGGGCTGGGACACCCTCCTGTCGCAATCACCGCGCCGGACCCAGACTCACCCACTTGACACATCGTCACTGGGACAGGATCAGGCCCTCAGCACCCCTCGATGCCCCCAGGCCTTCAGCCCCGGATCCATTGGGCTCCCACATGGCTGGGCAGGACCAGAGCTGGGACCAACTGGGATGAGGACAAGGCCACCGGAGCTGCTTGCGTGCTGCACCCCACTGCTACTTCAATTCCTGTCGGACCAGCTCCCCAGGATGAGCAAAGGGCTAACTCCACCTCCGCCTGCATCTGCCCAGGGGAAGCACAGCCCTGTCCCCACCCCTCGCCCCCCTTGCTGCCGAGCTGGTGGCCATGCCGTGGCACGCTGCGTGGTGCCAACATGCCACGCCACGCTGTCTCATCCCCTTCTCCATCCATCCCGCTGCCTCCACCTCCCCAGCACACTCAGGTTGGTCCAGAAGCGATGGCAGCAGGCTGGGATCCAGCCAGCCAGGTCCAAGGCCACGGGCTGAGGGGGGCTGGGATGGAGCAGCCCCGTGGGGTGGGATGCTGCCGGACCACTGGGCAGAGACCAGCAGCGTCAGTGCCAGGGATTGACTTGCAGCCAAAGGGAAAAGCAGAGGGCTCAGGGCTGGGGCTGATTTCCCGAGTGGTGACTCAGAGGAGCCGGTTTGGTGGCAATTGCCCTGATGAAGCTTCCAGGGAAGTTATGTGACAGCAAGAGGCTGAGAGGGGCTGGGGACAATGGCTTGCTGAGGCGGCTGTGGGAAGAGCCACCCAGGTCTGCTCATGCTGGGAGTGTTCTGGGGAGCCCTCCCTCACTTGTGGGAGATCCTTGCCAAGCAATGCTCTCTGCAAAGCTCATTGCAGATGTGAGGCAGCAAAAATATTAATTACAGGGACGGCGACGCAGCTCTGGCTCCTGGGACTGGTCTGGGGAAGGGCTTGGTCCAGGCAGAGGCTCAGATACTTGTCCCCAATACCCTGCCTGAGCCGCCAGCCCAGCCCTGGGTCTCCTTAGATCCCTTACACCCAGCAGCGCTGGGAATTCGGCTCAGCGCAGCGTTAGTCCCCATCCTTGCCCTCTTTTAACTTGCACACAGCTCTGCTGCACAGGGAGGGGGGAGACGGGAGACCTCTCCCTTCAACGGCTCCAGGACACAGCAGGTCTGAGCACATGCCCTGTCCCCATCGCCGCTGCAGACAGAACAAGGCTGCCACACCTCACTTCATAGAGGCAGAAGAGGAGGTGCCCTCATTTTCCCCATGCCTTTGGCTAGGGCAGTGTTTACAAATCCTTGAGCAAGGGGCAAAGGCAGCCAGAGGATGTCACCGTGCATCTTTGCAAGGATGAGCTGGATGCGAGTCGAATGACAACCAGAGTCTTTATTCAAATAGTCCCTTAGGATGTTTTTGCAGACGTACAGACACACGTACATATTTACACTCTTACACACCTCACAGAGCTTGAACCAATAAATTAAAACAAAAAGAGGGCAGGGGATTTTTTTTTTCTTTCCTTTTTCTTTTTTGTCATGTAAGAAACAGTAACTCCCCGAGGCGAGGCTGGGGAGCCAGCTGGAGAATCGCAAACAGAAGCCAACACGGACACAACTCAGCCCCGAAAGATGCAATGACGGTGAGTGTGCTCTTCAGCAGGAGAGGGCCAACTCATACTCTGGCTTCGATGCACTCCAGTTTGACTATTTCATCCAGCCTGCAGCCCTCGGCTTGGGCACAGTGGCTCAGGTGGGCACTTGGGCTCTCGGCACCTCTAGCTTTGGGGGTCTGTGGGCAGGCTGCTGCAGTCTGAGAGTGAGGGGAGTCGCATTCATCCGAGGTAATGTCTGGCACGTCGTCCGACTGACTGTCGGAGCTCTCCAGGTCACTCCGTATGCTCTCAGGCTGGGCCAGGGTGATGTCCCAGGTTTTGCTGGCAATGCAGTCCTTTTGCTCACAGCTTTGGTGTTTGCACATCTGCTCCTGCCCACCATCCTCTTCCTCCTCGTCCTCGTCCTCCTCCTCCTCATTCTCTGCCATTTGGGTATGGACATGCAGAGAGTCCTCTGTACTGCTGCCGCTGGCCAGCTGGTAGTGACTTGGTTTGGCTTCAATGTCCACCTGAATCTCCATGTTATTGCACTCCCTGCAGAAACAAGCACCCTCACGTTACTGGGTACAGCGACTGGGTTCCACCGGGTCACCACCAGGCACCGCATCGCTGTACTGGGAGGATCACGCTTCCTAGACATGAAGAAGATGCTGCTCATCACCCCACAGCATCTGGGAAACAACAGCGCTCGCTGCTCTCCTCCAGCAGCCAAGATCATCCCCAGGCTGTGAGCTGAACTGAACTGGGAAAGCACCAGAGTCCCTGTGAGCAGCCAGGAACAGACCTTGAGGGCCCTGTGCTGCAGATCCCCTCCTCAGCCACCACACTACACATGGAGGCTGCTCCCACACTGGCCCCAGTCGTCCTCCTGTGCTAGTAAAAGGCCCAACCCGCTTGCCAGCTGCAGAACAATGGGCTGGTGCAACCACCACCACCACCCCACCACCCACAGCAGCACCTCACAGAGCACAGATTTTTTCCAGGACACCCGTTACCAACACTCCTCTCACCACTGCAAGTCCTCCTACCTGTCCTGGGGGTTGTAGGAGCTGATGATAGAACCAGCCATGGCTCGAGTGCTGGCGTTGTCACTGATAGCCCCCAAGCTGACCGAGTCTTTGGGGAAAATCTCCTTCTGGACATCTGCCTGAACTTCCAGCCTGCAGGAAAAAAGAGGATTCCTCAGAAATGCTTTAGATGGTCCCCAAGGGGCACCAAGCGGTCACTGTTCGTCACGGGAATGCAAGAGACCCTCTGTGCTGGCACAGCTTGGCATGACAGAGTTTAACCCCAACAGTTCCTCTCATTTAGGCCCATTTCTGGCTCCATTTAGGTAAACCCATTCTGTTTTCCATGACGAAAGCGAAGTTGTGTTTGTATCGATGACTCATGCAATTCCTGCTAAGAACTGATTTTCACGAGCCGAGCACACAGCCGTGATTATACACTGGCTGCCATATCAACACGTGTCTCTAATTACCCAGCAAACTGACTCACAGGCAAGCGGAGAGGAAAACTGTGGTGTAACCTCCTGACTTGGAAAGCAGTGACCCTGCTTGCTAGAGGCCACTGGAGAACAGGAAGCATCAAAGCCTCTAGGCTGGGATAAGAGGACTGGAAGGTCTTCAAGCAGGCCACGCAAGCATCTCCGCGCTGTTCCCAATTAACCCGAAGCATCACAGCTCTGCAGTTTTAAGGAGCTCGGTAGGGACAGAAATTTATTTTGTCCTCCTTGCAAGAGCCAGCCTAGCACTGACTCCAGAAGTAGCCTGACCTGTTGGGACTGGTTACTCTCCAACAGACCAAGATGCAAAACCACTAGGACACAACTCCCAGGTCAAAGACGGACCCCTCGCAGTCCTGGAGAGCTCCTCGAACTAAACCTGCTCAACCAACACAAACCTTGGGAGCTTCTACCTTTTCCTCGCTGGGCCCATGTGTTCAGTTACCTGCTGTACTTCCCCTTGCCTCCCGAGAGGACACCACCGCTCAGGGTGCCACCCGAGAGGGCGGCGAAGCTGGCCGTCTCGCTGTAGTTGCCCTGCATCACGCTGAGCCCATCAGTGGGGCTGCCGCTGGTGCTCAGCACGCTGGTGAGCCCCTCAATGCTGCTTTCGCCGATGCTGGGGTTCTTCAGGGCTCGCCAGGCATCAGCCACTGCAGGGAAGAAGAGCACAGGAACCAGCATCAGCAGACGCTGGGCAGAGCTGGGGGCCAGCCAGCAGGCAGCACGTGCCTCATCGCAGACTGCCTCCCTCCCTCATCCAGGGCAAGGAAAGGACGAGATCCTCCTTCGAGAGCTACACAGCTGATCACCAGGAGACCGAAGCAAATAAACTGCTTCTAAATGCAGGTGTTCAGGTTTGGGAAATGTTAGGACCCCCTACCGTTTCATCCCAGGGTCTTGGTCCACCCCCTTCCCTTCAGCAGTTGCCACATTACCTGTGATGGGTCCATCATCTTCATCAAACTCGATTTTCACACCTTTGCCGTTGGCAGTGCTGACTCCACAGCCACCGCCTCGGCACAGTGAGATCGGCACCACGCCGTAGACGTAAGCCAGCATGATGGGGACGCCAATACCTAGGGAGCAGGATGTGCTGGGTTAAGAGGAGGTAAAGGCTGAGCTGCGCTGGGCAGACAGAAAGGACTTTTTGGGGCAGGGACTCTTCCAGTTGTGTTTACGCTGCTTTTAAAGGTCTTAGTTCATAATTTTGCAGACAAGACAGTGGATGAACCCTTTGTTTGTGCCACTACAGCGCAGGATGAAGGGACCCAAAGAGCGCAGACAGCCTTGGCTGAACCCCCAGGTTCAGTGGCGCCAGGGGACTCCACTACGGGCTGTGGCACAAGGCAAATGGTGCTCCAGACAAGCCCCGTGCTGGCTCCAGGCCAACTCAAGCACATCAGGATGGGCAGCCTGGATGTGAAACGGAGGGTTGTGCCCAGAAAAGCACACAAGCAGCCGCCTGGAAACTGCCCTCTGGGCACCCCCATCTCACAGGGCTGGGCTACCCACTTGTCTCAGTGACTACTGGCCCACCAGAAAGGAATGGGACTGTGCCCACTTACCAACACTGACAGCAGCGATGACGGGAGAGGCAATGACAGACAAGGTGACCCCACCAGTAATGGCCAAGTTCCTCTTGTGCTTAGAGGTTTTCTTTCCCTCATACCTGCTGTGGATCTGATGGAAGGAGAAGCACTAGGTGAGAACAGAGCCTGGCTGTGAGCAAACACCAGCAGAAGACATGAATTTGTGATTTTACAGCCTTGTCAGCTGCATTCACCCTTAAGGAACCTCATCTTGACCACAGCTCCTCACAGACCAGATCTAGCAGGTGGGTCTGTGTTTAAGAAAAAGCAGCCACTACAAATACAGTGCTGACACGTCATTTCTTCCCTCTCGACACCTCTTTAGCAGCACAGACGCACCACAGCATCACACAGCTGGGGCAGTCAGCATCCAAACACAAGTGACTTATGCAAGCCAAAGTGTGACACTTAGGGCCCAGCCACTGTCCCATAGAGCCCATCATCACAGGATGTGTTAAAAAGGGACCAGGCTTCTCCTTGGGTACTCCTGGCTCACGGCAGAGGCACAAGAGCAACGCAAAATACATTTGAGAGGACTTCAGCCTGAAGGGCTATCAGCCACCACCTTCCCTCTCCCCACACAAAACCCAAAAGATAAGGTTCAGAAGAGACAACGGAATTTTGGTTCTGTGACAAGATCCACCCTTTGTATCAGCTCCAAATTTCTGGCCGGATGCCTCGAGTACAGAGAACGGCCCACACCCCTCAGCCCCAGCCTGCTGCTCTCCACACTCACCTTCCTCCCAACATACACAGGGATGCCGATGACCATAGCAGGAATGGCAATGCCAGCGATGAGGGAAATGCCTACAGGAGCACCAATCAACGTGCCCAGCTGCCAGAGAATCTTCTTTTTACGACTCCATGGCTTTTTGCCCCAGAATGTACAGCCCGAGGGGCTTAATGGAAGGAAAAAAAAAAAAATACTATATTAACACCATAGCAATTCCTACGTGCTCCCGAGAACGCTAATTTCAACTTTCACATGAACAAAACCCAAAACTTGGGAAGCAGGTAGACAGCAGGAAAAAGGCTTCCCTCTTCACCCCCCCATCAAGATTAATTTGCTCATCAAGGTGATTATCACGCTGCCTGTGTTTAACATGGGAAGAGCTCTCAAATGCAGTTGTTACCAGGAGGAGCTTTTGGAGTGGAAGAGCATCCTCGTACGGTCAAGTGGGAGGAAAGTTGATCTCTTTGGATCAGAAAGAAGAAAATTTTTCGGATTGATTAGCGAGGCAGGAGGATGAAAGGCCGACGCACGACGTGACCTCCTCCAAACAGCCTGGGAGGAGCACGTGCTACCCCAGCGGCAGGAAGGCAGGCGTGGCGCTCCCCTCCTCACCTGAGGTAATGCAGATCCGAGATCTCCTTCATGCACAGCCAGCAGAACTCGCAGCCACACACCGCGCAGGTCATGTGGTTACAGCTCCCGTCGTTCATCTTGATGATGTAAGCGCTGCAGCGCGGACACGGCTTGATGTCATCGGCTGCGGGGAGGAAGCATGGCACTGAGTTGGACTTTCTCCTGCGAGTCGTTAGAATCAACGAGGGGGATCTCGTGAGGGATTGAAACCTGCATTTTCTGCACAGGGAGAGCCCCTTTGCTTAGCACAGATGAGGTGGGGACGGTTGCGTCTTTATTGTTGTGTATTACTTATTATCTTCAGAGAGAGAGATCGATGAGACAGATCCCACCAAAAAGCCATTTCCCTGGACAGCAGGGACCTTATCCTAGCCTCAAACGGGATGGTTTCCAGAACGTGCTTAAATGCTGGGAACAAGTCATACCGGCCCTGCGCTAGCCAAGGCAACAGCGTAAGAATGAACCATTACATAAATTGCTCCACTAAGGTGATTCACCGGCCAAAAATGACAGAACAACTGGGAGAAGGCGGCATCAGAAGAACTCTGAAACTGGCCTTCAAAAGCAGCCGAAAGGCAAAGGGGGTCTGCAGCTGCACACGGGGGGTCTGGTCTAGAGGCTGTCCAGTCCCCAGTTTGCTGCTGGCAGAGCAGGATAAGGGTCCTTCATCCCTTCCTTAACTCAAGTGTCATCTGATCGCGTTATGCAATGGCTGTGCGGTGGTTCAGGGCTTTGCTGGCAGCCTCTGCAGCACTCAACAAGATGAAATCCAGCTGCCGGGACCAGCTCGCACCTTATTAATCACTATGTTGAAGCCAGCAAGAACGGGGTGGGGAAAAACCACTGTCTCAAGAATCTTCCTTTCAGTGGCTAAGTGCTAAGCTCTTCCTGGCTGGGATCTCCTTTAAAGGATGAAAAAACCCCTCAAAACCCTCAGAAACTATTTTTTGCTTGCTGGTTTGTACCACAGGCTGTGGCAGGGTCTATGCTGCCCATTATCAGGGCCCTCTAACTGGGGCATGTTGAACCTCAACACACCACTAAGCCACCTCTGAACCATCCACGACAGCTCCATTCCAAGTAATCATATTAACATTTAAACTCCTGACATAGGGGGAAAAGCAGAGTATTTTGTCTGGGGGTAGGGTGGGACTTTATAAAATGGCCTTACTGCCCACTCCCAGAGGCAATACGGTTATTTTTAACAAACACGAACTCAGTAGACACAGCAGCTCCTACCAGGCAGCGTAGGAGTCTGTGGGTTGACATTTTTTCTGGACCTGACATTATTAACACCTAACAGCGCCCGGAGTGAGGCTCCCCACACTCAGTTAGGCATGAATGTTACTCTTCACTACCACAGCAGGCATATTTGAAGCTGCAAGGGTAAAAAGTACCCATTTGTTCAGGGTTTAGAGCAGCAAGAAATGAGAACATCCAAGATCAAAAGAGCCACAAGCCTAGCTGGGGCGGATGAGGGGAGCTGCCGTGACGCAGGATGCAAAGCACACCCTCACCTACCGATCTGCTTTGCGTTCTTGGAGGAGCCTGACAGATTTATTCTAAAACACAAGAAGGGGAAATGACTCCGAGTTTCACAGCTGTTCTCACCCCTGGCTGCTGGAGACCCTCAGCTGTGCCATGCAGCGGGGCTCCCCACAGGGCACCCCCGCCCCGCTGCTTTGATGCGAGCGGGTTTTGCACACAGATGGCTTTTGCTCAGCCTCACAAGCGTAACTGCAGCACTGAGTAACCAAAAAAACCACGTGAATCCATACCCGGCCCAGATTCTTGTCCGTAACTGAGACCCGACGTGTGCTTGGTCCGTACTCGGAGCGTCTGCGCTCTTTGCTGGCGGGCCATGTCACAGGTTTGGTTGGGATGCCATATCTGCTTGCAGTGATAGCAGAACTCCGTCTGGCAGCCGTCCCTCTCGCAGGTCAGCTTGGGGCAGCTGGCGCAGCCATAGGCAATAACCGCATAACTGGAGAAGGAAGCCACCAGGTGAATTAGTAAAAGGCAAAGTTACCAAGCGACAGTCCAGCCAGCCCTTTAATTCAGCTCTGCCCTCCTGCCTCAGCTGCTCTGCTCCGAGCAGCTGATTGAAGAGGTGCTGCAGCAAGCTCGCAGGCTACGCTGAGTACATGCTTTAACCCCCAATGCTGCCCCGCGGGGCCCGTCGGCCAGTGCAGATGGTCAGCACACCTCTCCCAGCTCATTTCTTTCATCTCATTTCTGATCGCTGGCTGTACAGCAGCCTGCACGCTAGACAAATTCCTGCTCTCTCCAGTCCTGTGGCTTGCACTGCAGGGCCTGAAATTAAGTAGTGCTAATTGGGTTACTTGGGGCAGATACCTTTTATACAGACAGCTTACAATATTGAATTTTCTCCTCAATAACTGCTGGCAGTTCTCACTGTCAGTTCCACAGACCAGATTTGTCTTGCCTGACGCACCCAGCTAACAGCTTGCCGTTTCGGCCAGTTCAGGCTCCTAGGACAGGCTCACACTGCTCTTCCCAGGCACCTGCAGCTAAACACACACACCCCAGCTCCTCAGAACAGGCATACGGGTGGATGCTATACAGCCTGGAGGAGTCTAGGAAAGCTGAGGCTGTCCTGGGCACTTCTATCAACTGAATGAGTCTAAAAAAGCAAAAGAGCAGGGGTTTCTGTGGGTAGCTATCTCAAGAAGCAAGCTCTTGTTGATCTCCACAGAATTTCCTTTTTTAAAGGACAGTGAAGAGCAACGCTGCCTTCGGAGTAAGCTTGAGTGAAACCACCTGAATGCGCAAGGGAGGGATGCCAGGTTCAACCAGCTCGCTTCCTCCGACAGCGGCGTGATGCTCCCCGAAGGAAGCGTGCTGCACACACAGAAGCCTAAGCAGCACCACCACGCACCACTATAGGAAAGCTGACTTACAGTCACCTAGGATGAGCTCGTTTCCACTGGCAGGGGCTGAACCGAGCAATTCCAGAAGTGCCTTCCAGTTCTGCGACACCAGTACAGCAAAGGGTATTTTTGTTGCTCATCCTCAGTATTTTTGTTAGCGGTCAAAGGAGAATAACTCCTATTTAAGGTTTTATATTTAGAGCTTGTGTAGCTCAAGTTGTATTGCCTCTTCTCAGAGGCAGCAGCGTGAGAACCGCTGAATGTGTCATACCACAATGATTCATATCCCGTGGGAGTTTGTGCGACTTCATCTGCCAGGGTACGACACAATCACCAAAGAAACAACATCTCCACGCCGAGCACAGGGCTGGGAGGCACGACCATAGGGTGCCCGTGTGCATCAACAGCTGCACGCTCCTGCATGTGAAGCCAGTACTGGAGAAGAGTCACGATACAGACAGCCTGGGGGTTTGGAAGGGACAAACTTGACCCACAGGGACTCCTTGTCTAGGGAAGATCCCACCAAGCATCCTCACCCTGTCACTAATATACAGCCAAGGACCTACCCTCAGAGAAAAAAAAAAAAAAAAAAAAAAAAAAAAGGGCTATCTGACCAGCTGTGTTATGACACATTGCTATTTCAAATCATAACAGTGGGCTAGGAAAACTCAGTGTAAGCAACCCCGTGCTCCAAATTAACCCCTCACTGGAAAGGTAAGGTTTTTCTAAACACTCGAGCAAATCCTACCAGAAATAACAATCATTGCCTTTTATATGTTATTCCTAGAGAAATGACAAACGTCACAAACAAGCCCACAGCTGTAGGGAAACAAACTACACGGCTGTTTGTTAGGGAAAGAAATAACACACCTCCACATTCAAGGTCAGCTAGAAAGAGGCTCTTGAAGCAACGTGCCCAAGATTAGCCACAGCAGGATGCGGGCGGCCAACGCGTGCCCTCTCCACACCTGACCTCTGGCACATCGCTGCCTTCAACTGCCACTTCCAGGCTCAACCCCAGCAGCCAAAAAGGGAAACTGACTTGTCCCCACACAGCGATGACAGCAACCGTCTTCCCAAGATCCCAGGAATCGCACAACTCCGCTTCCAGCCCACTCCTTGGATGGCCACGAGTTGCCTCCGTCCCTCCTCCTGCTGCTCTGTGGGAGCCTGAGCCTCACCGGTTGCCTCCAGCCTCATTCACCGAGCTCAGCCCACACAGCTCCGTTTCTTTAAAGATTCTGTTATTCTCCCAAGCTCCTAGGAGAGATGTAGTGTGACAAACACTAGACAGCGATACCACCTGATTGTAGCACGGAAACAAATAAAAAAGCTGCAAACATAGAAAACGATTTGTATTGCGACTGATGGCGCATCAATTGACCAGCGCTTCCATGGCAACATGCACCGGTGTCATGTTGGTCCTCCTCCTCCCCAGCAGCACAGCCAGGCTCTTTCATTTACAAAGACTGCGGTAGGCGTGGAAGGCATAGGATGCTGTGTGCCACATGCCTGGGGTTTTGTCCATCATGGCCCAGCAGCCCCTGGATGTCATCACCTTGGCCGTAGGTGACACCCCGTGCCACGCATCGCTGTGCCCCCTGTCCTACTCTCCCGCTCTGGCTCCGTACACCGCCACTACTACAGTGGGAAAGCCCGTTGTAAATAATTCATACTGTGACTTTACATAAGCACAGCGACACAAGCTCGCTGGGAAGAATGAATAGGGTGATTAATTCCTCTCCCTGCCCGAGGGCTGATTCCAGCAGCCTTTGTTTGAGCACTACAGACACACCAGCAGCACTGCTCCACCAGAGATGCCCGGTCTCCAGCAGCCCCAGGGGTTGCTTCTTGCTTCTGCTGGGCAGCTCAGAGGATGCCCGAGCACATCGCCTGGCTCACGCTGCTAACCAGGCAGGAGGGTTTTGCTAGCACGAAGAGCTGTGCATTGCACCAGTCTGCCCAAACCCCCCTCAAGCAACAGTCAGAACAGACTCAGGCTGGGTTACTGTCAAAGAGTCAACAACCTCTGGGCTGTGCTGGGGCCTCCTCCTTCCAACCAGACAGCCTGGGCGATGTCTGTTGCATTTACACCTTATCCTGGGCACAGATAAATATCATAGCAGCCAAAAAGCTGAGACTCAGTAAGCAGGAACCGGATTTTCTCTAGCCGGTTAGCACTGACAACAGGGGCATTCCCTCTGGTATTGCTCTTCGAGCTGCATAACCTGCTCTATCTCCCTGATCTTATCCCCAGCACTACTGAAATATCAAGATCTAGCAGTTAATTTTGCTTTGAAAAGGTGCAAAGCTGTTGTTCGCAATTAACGTCGCCTTCTGAAGAAACAAGCCCTTATCCAGAGGTGAAATGGGTAACCTGAGCCAGGTTAACCGATTTGCATAGGAAGGCTATTACAATGCTCTGATTAAATCTTCACAACCCTCCCACCAGGCTTTCCATTCTGACTACTAGGTCAGACTTTCCTTTCATGTTCTTGCTACCCACAATCGCAATCCAAGCCGAGTTCTAGCTAAACTTCGTAGCACTTCTCTAAGTTTCCCGAACAAAGCCCTTTTCCAGGCAGCTTTGGCTCATGCTCAAACAGAAACCTAACAGAGTTCATTTGAAAGAAAAGAGAAGAGAAAATGAAAGCAACACACACATAACTATAAAGTCATCAGGCTTGGCTGACTTCTGGACAGACATTTCCTCACTTAGGCAATGGATGAGTCAACATCACTCCTCTGTGCCATGCATACACATCCTCACTGGGAAAAAGTGACCATTTTCGGGTCCTTCGTCCCTACCGTGGAAGCTGCAGGGTGTCCCTGTGCACTGTCCCCACGCTCGCAGCAATACCCGCAGCCGGGAAACTCCACGCTTCCCATTTGTGTGGGAAAAAAAAGCTTTAAATTAGGGAAATGATGGCTCAGCTAAAACCCCCTTCAAGTCCTATCACTCATACCCGATTTGCCTGTATTTCCACAGTCCCCAAGGTCAAATCCTGATGCTCTAGCAAGGCAGCAGAGACAGAGTGTCATTTTGGTGCCCATGTACTGTGCTGAAGAGACTGCTGACAAGCAAGCAAAGAACACCTGCAATGAGGGCTCTTCATGGCACTCGGCAGGACCAGAAGTGTCTATCAGCAGCAGCACCCCACTAGGGGTGAGCCACCCTTCCCTGCGCTGTCCTGGGATGGGCAGCACCCCAGCAGGACAGCGGGTCCCAGGACCATCCCAGCTGGGATGCCATACCCAGAACCTGCTGGGGAAAGGCAGTATCCCCCTGGGACAGTGGGTCCCACCTCACCCAGCTGTCCCAGGACCTGCTGGGGATGAGCAGCACTCCACCAGGGTGTGGGCTGCCCTTCCCCAAACAGTCCCAGGACGGATGGATGGGGCAGCACCTTATGGGGACAGCAGGTCCCCCCTCCCCAGGCTGTCTCAGTATGGAGGGGGCAGCACCCTATGGGGACAGAGAGCTCCCCCTCCCCCGGCTGTCCCAGGATGGGGGACAACACCCTATGGGGACAACACCCTATGGGGACAGAGAGCTCCCCCTCCCCAGGCTGTCCCAGAATGGGGGGCAGCACCCTATGGGGACAGCACCCTATGGGACAGAGGGTCCCCCCTCCCCCGGCTGTCCCAGGATGGGGGGCAGCACCCTATGGGGACAGCACCCTATGGGACAGAGGGTCCCCCCTCCCCCAGCTGTCCCAGGACGGGGGACAGCAGGTCCCCCCTCCCCAGACTGTCTCAGTATGGAGAGGGCAGCACCCTATGGGGACAGAGGGCTCCCCCTCCCCAGGCTGTCCCAGGATGGGGGGGGGGCAGCACCCTATGGGGTCAGAGAGCTCCCCCTCCCCAAGCTGTCCCAGGATAGTGGGGCAGCACCCTACGGGGACAGCAGCACTCCCCAGGCTGTCCCAGGACGGGGGGCAGCACCCTATGGGACAGAGGGTCCCCCCTCCCCCGGCTGTCCCAGGATGGGGGGCAGCACCCCCGGACTCACCCGCAGTCGGGGGCCGGGCACCAGCGGCAGTCGGGGTCTGCGGCCAGGCAGCGGCGCAGCATGAACTCCTCGTACTTGGCCACCAGGTGCGGGGAGTCGCGGAGCAGGCGGCGGATGTCGGCGGGGTTGAGGCGCTCGCTGCACTCGGGGCAGCAGATGTTGACGCGGGACTCGGTGATCTCGATGCGCAGGTACTGCCGCAGGCAGGCCCCGCACGACCGGTGCGGACACGACAGCAGCCGCGGGGCGTTCTCCGCCGGCTGCCGCACCAGGCACAGCGGGCACTCCAGCTCCTCTTCGCCGCCGCCCTCCGGGACCACCGGGGCTTCCTCGGGGGGCGGCGGCGGGGGCGGCGGCGGCGGTGGGGCCGGCGGGGCAGCGGGGGGCGGCGGCGGGGCGGCGGGGGGCGGCTCGGCCTTGGTGCGGCGGCGGCCGCCGGCGGCAGAGGCGGCGGCGGCGGAGAAGACGCTCTGGAAGGAGAGGCGGCGGCGGCGGCCGGGCTTCGGGCACTTGGCGGCGGCCGAGTGGATGGAGGAGGAGCGCGGCGACTCAGAGTCCCGCTCAGAGCCCATGGCGGCGGCCGGGCAGCGGTGTCCGCCGGCGGTGGGAGTCCGGGTGTGGCGGCGGCGCCAGGCGAGGGTCGTTCCGCAGGACGAGGGGCAGCTCCGGGCGCAGCGTCCCACCGCCCCGCTGCAACGACAGCGGCGCCGGAGCTGAGTGAGTGCGGCACCGCGCCCGCCCCGCCCACTGCGCAGCCGCCCCGCCCCGCCCCGCCCCGCCCCGCCCCGCCCCGCCCCGCCCCGCCCCGGGCGCGGCCGTCCGCGCCGCCATTTTGGTTGCGGGCAGCGCCCATGGGGAGGCCCAAGGCCCGAGGCCCGCGGCGTAGCGGCGCCGGTTGCCCGCCCGCCCCAGCGGCTCCCCTCGGCATCCAGCCGCCCGTCCTGGGTGCTGGCGGGGCCCCGTGGCCTGGAGCACCACTACCTGGCCTGGCGTGGGCCACGGCGGCCTGCAGGCCTCACCCAGCCCCAGGCATCCCCCGACCCAGGTGGGTGTGAGGGAGCCGGGGGATGAGTGTGGGGTGTTCCCTGGGGCGGTTCGCTTTGTAACGTGTCTCTTGTTGGAGAAGGGGAGTCTGTAACCGCAGGAGTCCCCTCTAAATCTAAATCCATTCATCCCACCAAGGGACCTTGTTCCTCTGTGATATTTGTGAAGCGTCGAGTGGAGATTTACCGACTGAGGAACTCTTCCTAACTGCAGGGTTTAGCCTCTCGTGCAGAGACACTGAAACAACAACCCACATCATGTAAAAGCCTCTGTTTCCTTCCAGGGTTCCCCCGTGCCCATGGGGGCTGCCAAGCTCGCCTCCTGTTCAAAGGCAGATCAGCTAATGGGAAGGACGCTGCCTCTTATTATGCAGGGGAGGCGAAGCAGAAAGATCTGCTGTGGCTCTGGAGTGCGTGTTAAATTGGCACAGAAGGGGCTGCTTTCCCTGTAGACTGTCAGCTCCTGACTGGACAGACTGTAGTTATTCATGTGACAAGTGTGGCTTCATCACTGCCTTCCAGCCATCATCATTCCTGAAACCATTCCTCTCAGCAAAGCCTATTTGCATAGTTATTACCAGGCTCCTTCCTGGCTGCAGAGGCCCTGTTCGGTACCTCTGGGATGGAGAATGGGATTTAGCGAACCGAACCCAGGCTGACAGTCAGAAGCACCTGCATTTCAGTGCTTGCGCTGCCTGACTTGCTGTAGGCAAAGACCCCGTGCCTGTCTATACAGCAGCGATAATGATGCCGCTTCCCTGTTTGATGGATGGATGAATGAAGGCACAGAGGGAGTGAATCACCTGCACAAAAGCATACAAATGAAGCTTCCGCCTCTCCTAATACCCTTCAGCTCTCTTGTTACCTTCCTTGTGCTTTTCTTCATTAATTCTGTGCCTGCCATATACCCTCACTTAGTGCTTATCTTGAGATACCTGCTGCACCCAAGTCCTTCCCTAGAGCTTATATTTCCCAGATATTTTCCAGCTATCCCTCATCTCAGCTGCGCTCTGGCATTCCTGCCACAATACAAATGGCTTTGGCCCAGCTGGCAGTTTTGGACCACACTTAGGATTGGCCTTGGAGTGTTAAATTCCTGCCTGGGATATCAAGAACCCTGTTATTAGCAAGCTAATTTAGCAAGGGAGCCAAACATTTCTCCTCCAAGAGAGGCAGGGGTGCTACAAGGGTGTCTGTGGAGCGTGTTGCCCCTGAGCAGTGTGAGCTGCTGAGCTCCGGTCCCTGGCAGGTAATGGGCAGGCATGAAGAAGCTTAGCATTTTTCTGACAGTTGTGATGTGGCGCTCCTGGAGTGACAGGATCCTCTCCCTATTTCAGTGGTGGGAAAAGAAGGCCAGAGAAAGGGAGGAGGGATGTTGCACTGGTGTAAAACAAGATTATATTGAAATTTGCCATTCCTGTCTGAGATGAGCCAGGTATGAGGCATCTCTAAATGGCTGTCGCTACCCATCTGTAGCAGAGACTGTCTTGGTTTGATGATTTCACTAGAAAAATCACACTCCTGACTGAAATAGAGAAACCTGAACAGGACTCGTGTGTGGGACGGATCTCCCAGACAGCGCTCTGACAGCTCAGCCCTACGTCCTTTGCAGCGCAAGAGCACAGACTGTAACTAATTGTGGGAAGGTTTCATCTCAAAAGCTAATGTGAGACAGGCCTGAATTACCAGTAGTGCAGACACAAACAGAGAGACAGAGAGCAAAACCATCTGGAGTCCCTGGGAAAGGCATCAGCTCGCGATGCGCTGATGGGGCAGAAATGACTCTTCATTCCTTCATATGAGGAATGCGACAAACAGGGCTGGGGGAGGCCAGGGTAAATCCAAGGGACTCGTGCTGCCATCAGAGTCATCTCCCCTGCTCCCGAGCTGCACAGACCTCTTGCCAAGTCTTTGTATGTTTGAGGGAATTCGGTGCTTTTACAGAGCTCAGAGATACAGACTTCTAACTGTCCTGACCTTGCTGTGGTCCAGACATACCATCTACTTGAAAACAAGTTCTCTCCATGGCTGAGGTGTTTCTTCGTGGCAAGTTTCCGTAGCCCTTGCCAGGAGCAGAGGCTCCCGTTCAGCATGTTCCTGACTAGGGAGCAGTTTGAACCTGGTAGTTTGTTTTGATTCAAATTGAAAAAAGAGACCAACCCAGCCAGGAGCTGGGGCTGGGAAGGAGAGGGCACAGAAGCAGGCTGCCAGGGAGGGGAGGAAAGAAGCTGATTGGAAAGTCACCGGATTGGGAATGAGATCAGCTCAGCCCCTCCCTAGGGCTGCAGGGAAATGGTCACCAGTTTGACCGTTTGTTTAACTGAGGGATATTTGAAAAGATAAATAAAAATTAAAATAAAATAGAAGGGAGGGGTGGGGCGAGGTGGGCGGGATTCAAATGCTTCAGTGAACCGCTTCACAAATTCCAGCTCCAATAGGCAAATTTGCTCTTGCTTACACTGGCAGAAAGCTAGAAGACTGCTGACTTCCAACCCCGCTGCTTAAATCAGGGCAGGATTTGGCACAGGCGACTTTTAAAGCCACCTGAACACGCTGTATCTCCCAGGAAAGCTTCCAGCAGCAGTGCAGGGCGTGCTTTGTCCAGGCACCAGCTGGAGCCAACCTGCACTGCCCAGTGCCGTTCCCAGTCTGGATGGACCAGCTAGGGAGGCTGGTCTGGGCTGAACCCACTTTTGAGAGGCACAATACTGCTTTCCAAAGAAATAGCCCAGCCACCCACACCCCAAAACCCCCTGCAAAGCAGAGTGACAGCTCTGTCACTGGCATAAAGGAGGAAGATGCCTCTGGTGATGTAATGAAAATTCCCCTTCGTAATTCAGAGAGTGAAAGCAGAGGCTGGCTGCGGGGAAGGGATTGCGAAACTCGGCTCTCAGACTGGGAGGATTTGCATGGAGGGACTGGTGTGTGCCATGGCTGGGAATATTGCTGCGGTGGGGTGCTGGCGGGCAGGCCCACTGGCTTTGGTTTGCAGCCGATAAATTAGAAACTCCAGCTCCTGCCACGTCCCCTTTGCTCACCACCCCCTTTCCTGGTTAGCCAGATGTCACAGGTATGGTAATAACTGCCTGTTGCTCTCACCCCTGGCCTGCAGGACACAGGGGGATGTTGAAACGGCTATTTTGGGACACGGAAAGATTCAGTCTGCCTGAAACCTCCAGGTCATTCTGACCCTGAGGTGTGAACCGCTCCCTGGAAGAGACTTTTCTCTAGAAGTGCGTGGGTCTTCTTGGGGTTTCTCCCTCTTTAACCAGGAAGGGATGGGTGCTTATTTGTGGGTGACAGGCTGTGTTGCGGAGCAGATTGAGTTTAGAGAAAATCCAGCTCATGTTACTTCTTTGTGAAATAGCCACAGACGTGATGAAATGGGGGAAGGAGGGGAACAGCTTTATACCGGGAATTCTTCCTTATTGCCAGACAGGGGCACTCTGGAATGACTCAGCTCTGGCCACGCTGGGCAGGTTGAGACCTTTGGCCCTGCTCAGGTGGGATAGCCAGGGCTGTCAAAGGGATCCAGAGGCGTCAGGATTCACCAGTGCCAAGATGCAGGTTACAGCTCTAAGGGTCTCTCTCCTGTGGACCCACCACAGGGCACAGCCAAGCGCATGCTGTGACACTTTGCAGACAAACCTGAGAGGCTGCTGTACTCGCAGATCTAGATGAAGACGAGAGGGACAGACAAATCCAAGTGGCACAAAGGTAGTTTTAAACCTCTCAGAGGTGCAGTGTGGGCTCTCATCCCAGCTCCCTGCCCTGAAGAGTCGTGCCAGGAGCATGTGGGCTTCCCTCAGTCCTCTTGGGGCCCCTTGGTGTGCAGAGCAGGGATGGCAGTCTTGGTCTGTTGGAGGGCTTTGACGAAGCGTAACTCTGAGAGCTTTGAGATCGGTAGCGAGGGATGCTTTGCATTCACGAGGTAGCAGCTGTGTATTCAAGAACTGAAGCTCATTGGGGTCATTTTCTGCCAGGGCCCTGGGGAAACACTGGTTTGTAATGACATGCACTCTGATCATTTCTCAGATGGAGATGTCATTAACGGCCATTTATGTCTCTCCAGGGAAGACACCAGTGGCTGGGGAGGGCTCTCCCCAGTGTGCAAATCTGCACACACTTTCTGGGTTGATCTAGTTAGTTCATGTTCTGTTTGCCTCTCGTGGTCCCCTGAGATGTGTTCAGGAAAGGAAGAGATGATTCTGCTTGACTCTTTTTCTCTGCTAGACTTAACAAGGATTGACATTCTTTTAAATGAAGAGGAAAAGGCAGGAGATGCGAACCCTAGGATCACAAATTCAAGGCTCTTCCAAGAGGATTTGTTCTGGTTTAGTCTGTGGTTACACCTCCTCTCCCCATCCCACTCTGCTCCCTCCTAACACCCACACGCACAGCACAGCAATCTTCCACTCCCTGCTGTGACTTTCCGGGGAAGATGCTGTCATGTGAAATACTGGGAGAGAGTTACCACATGGTAACTCTGAAAGCGTCGCACGTCCCTTGCAGAACAGGCCTGCAAACAGAGGAATGCTGTGCTTCCCCTCCTCAAAATCCTGAATACTCTCAGGGATGGAGGTGGGGGTAGCAGGGAATCGTCTTGTAAGCTTGGGAGCCGCCTACACACATGGCAAGTCTTGTCAGCAGCTGATAAAAGAGGTGGGAGGTGGGGAAATTTTGAGGGGGAAGAACTTGGAGGCTTGCATGCCCATGTAGCTCACCATTCTGTCTCCTCCAGGGCTCAGCCAGCCAGGATGGCCACGGGGTTAGCCCTGTCACTGAGATGTGCATCGAAAGGAGACCCCGAACAGGGACTCGGAGATAACCACTGTCTACTTCAGCAATGACGTAAAGGTAAGGAGCATTAAGCAATTACTTTTAATAGTAATCTGACATGCTTTTCCCTTCTACAAAAGAAGCATTTCCTTCTGTAATAAAAGCACAGGCTGTTCTGATTTCTTTGTACACCTGCTGTCCCGCACACTCATTGTATGGCTTTGGGGACAGAAATAACAATGATCCTTGCTCTTGATTCACTTTTACTGGTGACCTGCTATCCTTAATGACAGGGGATTTGTAACTGAGAAGGTTTAGCACAGTAGGGTGCTGCCATCAGGAAAGTGTTGGTCTGATCCCTACAGTACGAGAAAGCAGCCAGACTCCCTCCTCACCCGAGCTGTTAAACAGACAATTATGTGTTTGCTGTTGGCATAAACACAGGCAAATTAGTCACTGGAGAAAACCCCAGTGCCTGTGACAGCTGGTTGTGGCTAGAAGAAGGTGGGGGTGACAAACACCTCTGCCAGCTGCAGGCAGCTCCCTGTCCTGGCCACACTGTGCTGGGGTGGCCAGGCACTCAGTGGGGAGAGCCAGGTCCCACCAGCAAGAGGCATGGAGATGGCATGGCAGGGCAGGAACCTAGCACTGGCTCTGGAGGCTCTCCTGTCTCCCTGATGACAGCTGGTTTTTGGGATGCTCAGCATCTTGCAGGACGTGAGCAAACGTGGCCGCAACAGAGGCAGCAAGGATCAAGGTGAAATCTTCAGGAGGACCATTTGTGGAGGACCGAGGAAGGGTTTGTTCTGCCCTCAAGAGAGCAGATGCAGAGAAGCTAGAGCACTGGCACGGGGCTCGATTTCTGCAAGGAGAACAGAGTGAGGCACTGGCCTGGTTTCCAGGAAAGGGAACAGTGTGTCACAGAGGAGGCACTGAAAAGACCTGAGGCTTCTGCCTCAGCTTTCTGTCTTACTCCTGCAGACACGTGGCTGCTTGGGAGTTCAAAAGGCTGAACTGGAGGCTGTCCTGCAGCTGGCGCAGGACAGGAAGCTGTGGGCTTCTCCTGCAGAGCCGTTGCTGGCGCAGAGACCACAAACAGTGTCCCTGTCTCTGTTGAGGATCCCTGCATGGTTCAGCATCTTTCTCCCTACAGCACTGACCTTTGCGGTGGGAGTGTGGGAACCGGAGCTGGATGGGAAGGCTTGGTACAAGGCATTAGTTCTAGTGCCCAGGCCCCCAGAGAGGCACTGGCAGCCCTTCAGCAGCATCTCAAAACCTCGCAGCATCTCTGACATCCTTTCCAGCTGGTGCCTCCTACAAACACAGGTAGGGCTGGGCACACCACATGTTTCCTCCACCCGACCCACCCATTTCCTATTTTCTGCAGACATGACAACTAGTGAGTTAATCCTGCAGGCCATAAACTAAGCTGTATTAGCAGACACCATCTGTCCTTTTTCATTTGCTGATGCACGACCTATTTTGCTGTGTAGTGGAGCAGGCGCTGCAGTTTCGGGGCTTGCCTGTTTCAGTGTCCCTGTTGCCAGGCTATAATCCACTGCTCGCAGTGACCTGCTAATGGGAGAAGGCTCCAGTGAATTGAGTACCAGAGGGACCTGCCTGTTGTGGGCAAGTGGTGGCTGAAGCCTGTCCCTATGGCTGCTTGGCCTCAAAGGAGGTTTGAGCCTTGATCCCACAAAGCACCAGTTAACAACTGGGAAGAGAAAAGTCTCAGCAGAACTTTCAAGGACAAGAGCGTCACTGGACACGGTGAAATAAGACCCCTTTAGAGCTGCCACCCAACCCTCACAGCCCTGCGCTGGAGCTGGGGACAGTATAAGCTAAATAAGAAAAGTCCTTTCAGGACTGTTTTCATCTTGGCAGGGGAAGAGACATATCCACACTCCCTCAGTCTCTCACAGAGAGATCTGAACATCTCAGGTCACTTCAGGACCAGTTGGGAGAATATTAGCATGGAGCTCAAACCCTACCATCTGCTCCTGAGGACACAGATGTGGTATTTCTTTCTCCTGAGTAACAACTCTGCACTTCTTTGTCTCAGAGGCAAAGTTTCCAAAACACATACCACCTCAGCACCTCCAGAAGTGCTGTAACACAGAGATTGCTCTCATACCAAAGTGGGGTTCATGGGAACAGGCCATGTGGTTGCTCTGGCCTGGGGTAATTCCTGTGCTTTACAGAAACTGAGCAATGGGAATCACAACAAGACGGGGAAAGACAGGAAGAGAATTCTTTCTTTATCCCTCTAGGGGGATCTAGTCATGTCTTGGAGCGGTCTGCTGACCCTTGTCTGGGTACAGAAGTACAGACATTATTAAAGGCCATAAAACCATCAGGATATTTCCAAACCAGTTATCATATTTCACTTAACCAACTTGCAAAGTAATTCCAAAGGTTAGCCCCTTGCTGCATGAAGCCACATTTCCTCCTGAATTTGCCAACTTTTTATTTAACTCAGAGCTGGTGGCAGAAATTTTCCCTGAGCTCTGAAATAAAAAACAAGGAAATTCTGTCATGTGCCGTTAGGAGGGAGGGAGGGAGCTGAGCACAGGGAGCTTGGTGCTAACACACTCATCTGTTATTTCAGAACCAGGGCGGCCGCTGCTCACCGACCTGTGCCTGGGGTCCCAAAAGCAGCTGCGGAGTTTTCAGCTTCCTGCCTCATCACACAACAAAAGTGGAAGAGATAGTGAAGGGAGTTACTCAGACTGACCTTGGCATTAGCCAGACAACTTCTTCCTGAGTTAGCTCAGTTGTGCCATTTGGGCTTTCCAAGGAACTCATCCTGCTGGGGTAGGATGTGGCCTGAATCCACCCACTTCTGTGCCATCAGTATCCTCTGAGTAGCCAACACTGGCTGCTGCAAGGACAGGGCAAGTAAGCTGGCGTGGAGTTGTTTCCCTTTCGTGCTAGTTTGGCTATTTTCTCTTAGAAATTGGCTTAAGCTCCGAACCCCAGGGTTTCCTACCCTACTGCAACTAAAATCAGTGGTAACTTCTGCACAGCCTCACTGCCTATAGAGATGCTTGACCCCTTTGCAAATCTTGCTAAGCTTTGGACACCCACAGCTTCCAGTACCAATAAACCCTGCTGTCTCCTTCCCGTCTTCGCTAAGCTTTGCCCGGTGTTCCCTTGTCCATGCTGTTGGACACTCACTTGGCCTCTCCATCGGATGTGACAAGAAACGAGTTTCCTGCAAGATGCTGTGATGTCCCTACCACTCTCCTGCGAGGTGTGATCGCCACCCTGCACTGTGGGGAGAGGGGACGGTAGCTGGTGTCAGGGTCTCTGTGCTAGGAACAAGGCTTACTTGCAGACAGCTTGGGGTATAAATCCCCACAGCAGGACTGGTCCCAGCATTTCTTATTTCTTTCTTTGTGCTTTAGGAAGAGAATTGACTCAAGAATTGTATTGATCTGAGGCAAGAAACAAACATCCGCCCCTTCACAGGCCACAACCACGGGCCTCTCCTGTGCATTGTGTGAGGAGTGGAGCAGGGAAGGCCAGTGCTTCGCCAAGACTAGAACGTACCCAGATCTAACTACTGTCAGGAGGTGGGAAGAGGAAGAAACAGCCCATGCAGCCAGCCCTGGAAAGGGCGGTTCCTGCTAAGAACTGGCTAGGGAACATTCCCATTTTCATAACTAGCAACAGCTGTCAAAAGGGGAAAGAGGAGTGATTCTGCACCCTGCCAGCAGCACCTCCCGTCTGCAGCCGGGATGGGAGAGCAGCAGAGTACTCCCAGCACAGCCCTCTGGCCCTGCAGCAAGGAAAACGTGTGTCATTTTCCAGAGGGCTGAGCCAGCACTAACCAGGTGGGAAACATATGAGTGTCTCACTTTGAAAATCAGCTTGGTCAGGGTTCCCTTGTCTCAGATGAGATATTTCCCCAGCCTGACCCTTGGTGGCCAAGCCCCTGCCCTCAGCCTTGTTCAGCCCAGGGCTGCTCCCCCAGCGCTCTGTTCTCTCTGCAGCAGAACAAGGTTGGCAAGGGGAGAGGGGAGCTGTAGTTCGGTGTGTCCTTCTTTCATGGGCCAGCATGGAAAGGTAAATGGAGTTTGTTCTGCTGGGGTTTGCCACTGACCCACCCCTTCCTTCCCTCGACCTAATGCCATGACCACAAGCCCATTCCCTCTACCTTCTCTTCAAGCAGAGCCCACCTTTACCACAGCCAGGAAATTCCGCTTCTCCCTCCCTCCTGTCCTGCATCCCTTCACCACCGTGAGAAACCCCCTGCCCTCTCTGGGGCTGATGCTGCCTGTGAGCTGCCTTAGCCAGTCATTAAGCAAACTACCCCCTGTGCTGTCTGAGGAGGCTGGACTGTGCACAGCAGAAAATTGAGTGGGAGGTTTCTGGGGCAATCAGCATCCACCGAGACCTCAAATGCTTCTCCGAACTCAGGCCCTGCTCCTCTTGCTCCATAGCATTCTTCTAACAGGGAGGCAGCAGCTATGACCGTCTCTGCCCTCTCTGATCCTGGCTGCCATCCCAGGTCCCCTGAGCACCAGAGAAAGTCCAGTGCCTGCCACTGAAACAGCAGTATGTGCCAAGTGCCTCCCAGCTGTCTCGAGAGTTACAGGATCCCTTCCCAGCGTAAGCCCTGCACTCTCTCAGGGGGCAACTGTTGGCAATAACAGCCCTATTTAAACAAAGCTGAGACAGCCTGACTTTACATGGCCCCCCTCTGCCTTTCCCTGCTCCCCTGCCACCAGGCATATTTGGGGAAAAGCCTCTCAAGGCAGCACTGACTCCTGCGCTTCCCACTGTACGTGCAGCTCAGCCACAGCAGCATGCTGCGGTTCACGTAGCTCTGGGTCCTGCTCCAGCTATTCCCACCCACTTTCTGTGGATCTCCTGCAGGATTCACAACCCAGCACCCAGGGGTACTGCCCATCCCCAGACACATAGGAACAGTGCTCTCAGCATGGGATGAGCACCAAAATTGCAGCTGGAGAACCTGGCAGTGGACGTGGAGCAGAGCCCTGTCCCTGGGCTGAGGACCAAGAATGCCTCTTTCCCATCCAACAAGCCAGGGCTTTGAGCCCTGCCAAACCCCAGTGTTTGTTCCTGTGTTTGGCGAGCAAGAGATGGCAACAAAAGCATGTGCAAGGCAGAAAGAGGAGTTCCAGTGAAGGAGGGAAGTGGGTTTCTCTTGGGTCTCTGTGACCTTTTCTGGTTTGGAAATAAGAGAGATGTGCAGAGATGCTAACAATACACAGCAAGGGTGTTTCAACTGCCCCAGCAGCAGAACAAACCCCGTGGCCTCCTTTGGTCAGAGGAAACTGGGGCCCAGAACCACAGCCCAGTCTTTGGCTGCTGAGACGGAACCAGTGGAAATCCAGCTCCAGGGAGTCGGTGCCTTTGCCTGTTTGCAAGGAAAATTTATTTGCAGCCATGGAGCCTTACTATGCGCACTGTCTCTTCCAGCCCTGCTTCTCTGGGATACAGGTCCTGCTGTGTGATGGGAACAGTTTTTCTTCTGCTGACAGCAGCTGAGCCAAGTTCTCCTGGAGCCCATGGACTGGGAGTTATATCAGCTATGCCCTTGGCCGTGAGGATCCCATTGACTCTGTCCTCACCGCCCTCCTCTGAGAAGCAAGCACAGAGAATGAGCTGTTTGGGCAGAGCCATGAGAGGGGCTAAGACCAAAGAGAGTGAAACAGCTCCAGCAGTTTCTCCATGTACTTCTAGCCCTTCTTGCTTAACCTCAGAGAGAAAAAGCAATGCTAGCAGTAGGAAAGAAAAGGGGCAGGGTTGCACAGGTAGTTCAGGAATGCACCGAAAGTCCCCCAGAGCTGAGTTAAGACCAGGTTTATAGCAAAGATAGAAATGTTGATTTGGCCAAAGGGTAGTATTTCCTTTGGGAACCAGACAACTATTGATTACACAAGTACCCTCAGCTATTAAACAAATAGCTACCTCAGCAGAAGGAAATTCCAGCCTGGGTTTAGTAAGAGGATAGAGGGGACTCCAGGGTGGCCCAGGCAGCGGTGGGAACACACCAACCCACTCTCCTTGACTCAGCTGCTGTGCTGCCTTCCCTGCCTGCGCTTAATGGTACCAGATAAGGAGTGAAAACAAACACAGGGTAGGCGCCTGTGAGTGCCTGTGTGCATCCCTGCCAAAGGAACAGGAAAACATTCACTGCAGTGGAGTCATGGCCAAGACAGACTGTGGAATAGGAAGGATTAAAATGTCTTACAGGACCTGGCTCAGCTTCCAGGGCCCTCTCTGGACACTGGCACAAGGGCAGCTCCTCCCGCTGCCCTGGGTTGCTGCAGAGGCTTGCAGGTCCGCAACCCTCTTTTCCCAGGAGGGCTTGTGTTGCAGGCTGCATACCGCCACCCAGAAGAGCACAAGTTCCCATTTATTATATTTCTGTATTATTGTATATCTAGCAGTGAAAGCCTATGGTAGGGACCAACTGCACAGTTCATACAGCATGGCTGTGGAACAAGATTGCATGAAGGCACTAGGAGCGTGTCAAGAGACTCAGCTGCTTCAGCTGATGTGCAGATGCCAGGCTGTGTAATATTCACATGATCATCCCTTTTGCAGTGTAGGCAAGTATAGAGCCAGCTGAGCAGTGGAGAAGGTCAAGGAGGTTTGACTTGGCCTTTCTGCTTAGGAGGTCCTGGTGCCATTCCCCCACTACATTTTGAATAACCTTGAAAAAAATCAAGTTGAAACGTGACTTAGAAGCAGTTCTGGAGGGAGCCAGCTCTGGATGGGTCCAGGCGCTCCCAAACGAGACCTTGCTGGCCATGCAGAACTGCAACCTCGGGGTCTGAAACTGCAGAAAGGCAGTGTTAACTCCTTCCTGCACCCTTCCTAAACTGCATCCTGAAGCCTGGTTCAGGCTGTGCCCAGCAAGGTCTCGTTTGGGAGCGCCTGGGCCCATCCAGAGCTGGCTCCCTCCCACCACAGCTGCCCTGTGCAGCACTGAGGGCTGGCACAGAGAGCTGCTAGCAGGTCCTCTCCTCCCCTGCCCGCCCACGTCAGAGGCATGAAATGCAGCTGGCCACGCAGCCACCTGGGTGACAACACCGCAGCTTGCTCCTAAAAGCCTCCAAGCGTGGGGCCTCTGACCCGTTGCTCCCACAGAAGTCCCACACAGCAGCACAAGCTGTTGCTGTTCACAGAATGACCATAAAATAGACAGTAGTACAGCCGGCCTGGGCCGCTCCCAAATGCTCCCTATAGATCCAGCATCTGTGCCTTCATGGGAGAGGATCGTGCATCTCGCAGCAATAGCCTCCCGCATTTAAAGCATATTTGTGCTCCATATTGCAAATCTGCTCTCTCATGCACTCTCAGGCATTCCTGACCACAATTCTTCATGGCCCCACTGCTGCCCCCAGCCCTTTAACCGACACGGGGAACACGTTATTTCAGCAAAATGGTCATGACAAGAGCATTGGCCTTTTCCTGGTTTTGGATTTCAAACAAGGTTTCTTCAGCCCTACTGAGCTTCTGCTTTGTGCCTCCTTCCATCTCCACCCCAGTACTGGTTTCTAACACCCACAGGGGTTACCAGCAATGGGCTTCTGACCCCAGATGTACTTTCCTCAGTCAGATACACATTGAGGATCGTGATGGGCAAAAGTCCGGTTAGCACAGATTGAGTAAGTGCTAATGAACTCGCTTTCTGGTTTGCTAATGTACTGCAGGGCACTACTGCCCAGCCTGCTTGTAGGTGTACAGTCCGTACACCTCCCGCTGTGGAATCGGAGCTGTAAACCCACCAGCTTTTTCAAGCATTAAAGAACGAGCCCAGCTTTTGGATTAAGAGGAGAGATGAAATTCACTCCAGGGCCATGGGCCAGCAGAGCACATAGGTAGCACTGGCATGCTGCAGGGCACAGAGGTGACCGCCACCCCTTGTTCTCTCCGCTAGCAGATCAGATCCCGTTATGCAACCGTTATGCTAAAAGGCAATACGACATCCAGAGCAGTTTCAAGGACTTTGTTATTTTGCCTTCCAGGTCTGCAGATCCCCAGGATCCACATCCAGATAGCTCCCAGCAATAATTGTGTACCTGGCTGCCTTCCTGAGAACTATTGCTTCCTGGACAGGCAGGGTAAGTGTTGAGGCTGCTAGAGATGTGCAGCTGAGGATTCCCATCCTAAATTCATGCTTCTGGGCTTGGTCCCGGTGCACCAGCTCTGCTTACAGCCTCCTGTTAGTTAGATGCAGCTCAGGGGACTGGGTCTCCAAACTTCTGATTCATTTCATCAACGATTCGTGCTCTAATCCCAAGAGAGAACTCCGATCCCCTTCTCCAGAGAGGAACCAGGGCTGCTCCCCAGTCCCTTTAGCCCATCCTGGAGGTGCAGGTACTCCTGGCTCTTCCCAGCAGTGTCAGTGACACACACAGGGACAACATTTACAGTTTCTGCACCAGCCACCCAGGCACTGACCTGGTATTACTGCCCGAGGACCAAGCCCTCCTGTGGCAGGCTGTTAAGGCATTGTATAATGTTGCTTCTGCCCAAGAGCCACCCCACGCCAGCACGTTAAGCCAGAAAGATGCCGAGGCAGGCTTTGACCTCACAGCCGCTCGTGGAGCCCACCCTGACCCGCTGCCCCCCGGAGCATCTCTTACCTCTCCCCGGAGCCCACTCCTGATGCAGCGCTCTCCCCTCCGCAGTCTCCCTGGCTCTCTCTTCCCCACTCCCCTTCCCTCTGCGCCACCTCCCCGGGTGATGTCAGCGCAGCCCTGCCTCCGCAGCCTCCCCATCACACCCCTCCACAGGCATGCAGCCGCCCATCACACCCCACTGCTGCTTCCCTTCCCAACGGTTGCCACAGCGACAGGAGAGGGAATCCCATCCGCTGTTCCTCCACCTCCCAGGGTCTCGCTTGGTATCACCCACTGCAGCTCTTCCTAAAGAGCTCGGACACCCTGAGAAGGACAGGGTGACAACAGGGAACAGCAGCAGGCAAAGGTCGGTGATGGCCTTGGGAGAAGCCGTGGCTCAACGTACCTGGAAGGGAGAGCAGAGGCAGTCATGGGAAGCAGGCTCAGACAAAACAGGCACTCACTTACCTCACAGCAGTTACCCCCCAGCGCTCTTCCCACCTTTCCACCCCCTCCATTCATCGCTCTCAGCCAGTTCTTTGTTCCTCAGCCCCACGTGCTCGTTCTGTTTCAGGGCTGCACACATGAGTGTGTACAAAGTCTACAGACAAGGGATTTGTGCTCCCTGCCCGCAGCAGGCAGTCTTTGCAGTGTTCTCCTCGCTCCCAGGTCAAGGTCAGAGATCAGATATTGATTGGAAACTTAAGACCAGGCTCCAAACCAGACCACCAGGAGTCGGTGGACTCATTACTACTAACCACAAATCCACAGTGAAAGGTTTTTCTGCAATCTCTGTTGCAGATGGCTTCATCGGCAAGGGAGAAGGGCAGATACTGTATTTTTAGGACTGCAGCACATTTTTAATGGAAAGAGATGGTCCAGGGCTTTTCAACCCTCCCCCCCATCCAAGATGCTGTTTCTTTTCAGCAGAAATATTGCTGCATTAGAGAACAGGTCACTTCCTCTATCAGTGAGAATTCAGTGTCCTATTTGATGCTGGTCCTTGTGCTATAAATAGGAATTTTCCCCTTTTATAGTTGCTGAATAATTGTGTGTATGAAATATGAACACAGTTTTCAAAAGAGTGCCTGATAAGCAGCTTGCTGGAATGAAATGGTTGAACAGAAGGAATTTACAGCACCTGCAGAGCATTGCATGCTGTGGAAAACATTCAAGGTCAACATGACACAGACAGGTCACAGAACAGATCCAATGACAGAAGACATAGGCTCAAGCTAAACAGCCTCCCCACAGCAGCCTTTCCCACAGCACCCCAACAATTCATTTCACACTCTGCACTTAGCTAAGGATCAAACAGAAGAAGCCCAGCCCAGAGGAGCCAAGACTTCTCCATCCCACGTACTAGAAAGCCAGGAGAAGCAGGCAGAACAGGTTTTTAAAACAACAGCAGGCAAGTAGTAGAGGACAAAAATCTCAAACAACAAGGAAAAGCATAGCTTAACATCCATCATCAAAAGAAACAAGGGAAGAACATCACAAGTGCCAGAGTGGCACAAGCTTGCCTTCAAAAGAGAGAGAATGCTAATCTGGAGGTACACAGAGGTAATGAGAACACCAGAGCACACAGAGACTGAATGGTGGAGGAGCAAGAGAGCCCAATTATGCTGAAGAAACCAGTAATTGCTGGAGGAAATGGGTGTATGCAGCCTGACCCTTTCTGATGCTGGTCCACGGTGCCTAAACCAAAGCCCCAAACATGAGCAGGGCTACAAGGGTGGTACCAAAGGCACTGTGGAGAAACAATGACTCTCCATGAGCACGCCACAAACAGCCTTCCTCTGAGATACCTCGGAGCACCAGAGTCCCTGTGGAGGCAGGATACAGGGAGGCCAGGAAATGCTGCTCTTCCCTGCGTTAGAGCAGATTTTGCCCTGTGTATTTAGAGAGACCAGTGGAGAGGAAGGGAGGAATGCAACAAGGTTCGAAAGGCAGAAAAATGTGCAGAAACAGAAGACACAATACGTGGCTTCCAGTTGCTGCAGGAGGAGAGAAGGAAATAACATCAGCTCCTCCACACGCTGGCGATGTGAAGGGAGGAAAAAGGCTAGGAATTACATCAGCTGAAAATACCTGAAAGGAGCTCTGGCTAGAAAGGGTCAGGATACACAGGGGCTCAGTGCTTTCAGCATCACACAAAGAAACAGGAGAGAGAAGACCAGCAAAAGACACTATTGCTATAGCGCTACAAAGCATTGGAACACATTCAGCAAGGAAGAGAGATAAAAGGAATTACAAGCCACATTTTCAAGCACACAGAACAATATCCTTGAGACAGGATCAGGCCCAAGAATCCACCCAGCTCAATTGTTAGTTGGCTATGCTGTCATCTGCCTCCTCATCTTCCACACTGTCTGCAGGTCAAAGAGGACACAGCAACAGATAAAAAATGTAAAGGGGTTATTTTATTATTGATTCAGAGGTTAGACAAGGCACCATTTGATCTAAAAAGAAATGCAAAAAACCAATTAAGTGTTATTTTTTGCAGTCAATTAAGAACGTCTCTTTTGCATTTCTTCAGCATTGTGTGAATTCCAGCTTGGTCAAGACCACAGAGAAGCCACCCCATTGCCAAGTAAGGCAGGCTTGGACTAGAGCCGCAGCCCCTCTGTGCAGCAGGAGAGAAACCTTGAGAAGTCTTTATGCCAGGGTTTAGGACTGCAGCAGAACAAGAAAACCAAAACTTCCAGGAAAAGGCCATGGCATTTTTTTTTTTTTCCTTTCAGAAATGACGAGTCATTTGTTCAGTTTGGTCCTCGCTGACAGGAAGCAACTTTCAAAAAAATCACAGCAAACCTTGCAGTGGCCTTAGAGTACTAACAGCCCATGAGACAAGCCCTGAAAGTCCTGGAGAAACCTGGCACAGCATCTAGCCCTACACTCCTAACAGCTCAAGTACCTACATCTGATCACTGGCGGAGATGTTTTACCCTGTACAAAAATTGTTTTGCCTCCCCAAACAGTGATTTCTCAGGATAAGGCCATCTCCTCTTCACAATGATTCCGCTGAATAAAAACTCCAAACAAAACCCAACCAAATTAGCCCCCAAATCCCTTGTCTACCACCTCCTTTTCCCCCTCCCATCAATCATAACCCCGCACCAGCTGCCCTCCCTGCCTCCCCCTCCACCCAGGGGAGGGCTGCAATGGGTGATGTAGCAGAGTGTGCAGCGTTTGGTGGTGTCGCATCTGGTTCACGGAGTCACTCAGCTGGAATAAATGGGAACAAAGAGAAAAAAAATAGATTTAGGGAAAAAACCAAAATTAATCATGGTTTATGGCAGAACAAGGCTCGTGAGCTGGATGCAAAGTGAGCACAAGGGGGAAAAGGAACGAAAAGTGGAAGAACACATTGTTCTTGCTGTGGAGTAAAACCATGACCAAATCCAAGAACACCAGCTGGCCGGGAACCCTTTCCTGCCATTATAGCAGCGTGTAGGGAGCTGCAGCTCTCTCAAGATGCCCAGATAAAAGCTGCTCCCAGTCAGAATTTCTTTACAGTCACCGAGATGCTAGGGCAGCTTTAAAACACACTTTCCACCACCCTGCAGCACAGCAGTCCTATGCCAAATGCTACCCTGACCTCCCAGCACACCGACACGCACTGGGAACAGAAACAATCGACAAGGCAACGGCCATCTGGGGATCTCAGGGGACTGCAGGCTGCTGACGAAACCAGCACCGTTTACTTTCAAACCCTCTCTCCCCACAATCACGTGCTTTCAAGAGCAACAAGTCAACTGCTTTCAGTTCCTGGTGTTATTTCCAGTTTGCTGGAAGGGAAGAGGTTGTTTTCCTAGAAAGGATATATGAGGACAGAGAGGTATTTTCAGACAAAAGAGAAATTATCAAGAAAAAAAAAAAAAAGAGCAAGGGATTCCTGAGGATTAGGCATCTGCTCTAGGCACACAGGCCACAGCAGCTCAGTGCACAGGAGGGAGACAGGCCGCCTCCTCCAAAGAGAAGGGTACTCTGTAACACTAAATCAGTAAACATCCACAGAAGGCCAAAGGACAAAGTTTCATCTGGGCCAATCTGCATTTACAGCGAGGTCCTCTAGGAAGGGCTAGAATTCTGCATGGGCAAAGGTTATCACCAGCCTCGCAGGGTCACCATATAGCATCATAATGCCCCCCAAAAGCCAGGGTACTAACCACACTGCGCATGGTGCCCTCAAATGGACAGCCTGACAAAGCTGTTTGATTTGCTCAAGAAACAAGTACATTTCCATGGTCTCATAATGAAGGTCGTTGGCTCAAGGGCACACGAAGCCAGCAGTTAATAACGCTGTCTCTTGAGCCTTGAAAAATCATTTGTTTTGCAATAAGGCTTTATTTAGACCTCAGGATCAGGAGAAGCTCAACACATCTTCATCTTCCTGGCCAAAGCCAAGGCAAGAGTGAAGAGATAAAACCCAAGTCTTTTTCTTGTCCTCAGGAGATCCCAACTTGCCACATACAGCGACTGTCAGACCAGAGACTTCATGTTATTTAAAAAAAAAAAAAGGCAAAAAGCATCTCACTAATATTTGCTGCGTTGGGGTTCACAAATGAGAAGAGGCTGAAACCTCCCAGCTCTCACCCACCCTCTCCGTGCCCCACAAGCCCCATCAGAACAAAAGACAGGCTGTGCTCTCAGGTAACCTGCCGTCCCACAGAGAGTAAAACACGTACGACAAGAACAAGTTCTCACCCAGCCCCGAGCAGCAGCAGGCTGCACTCATGCACACAGCCAGACTGTCCCTCCCATGGCTCTCCCTGGGCTGACACACACAGACAGAACCTTTCACATGCTTCCCACAAGCAAACCCGTGTTTTGTTTCCTGCAGCGGACAGAGCATCACCTATCCAGCACCCTGTGAAGGTCCTTCCCCCAACAGCTCAGTCCAGATCTCCAACCTTCTGCCACTCCCCTGCGGAGCAGCCAGGAGGAGCTGAAAGTACAGTTCCTTCCAGGGAGCTACAGCTCTAGAATGAAACAAGCGCCTTTGGATCCCAAAGGGGTGCAAACCCCCATTTCTGGCAGCGTGTGCTTGGGCTCGCTGCGACCTCTAGGGGACAAATCTCTGGCATGCGCAGACAGACTGATGTTCACATATACCGAGATGGAGACCGTTAACAGCTTGTTTAATTGAGAATTAGCACAGCCCTGCCTTGGGCTGCATTGCCTTGTCCCCCCTCCTCTTCTACTCTGCTTAGCTCTTCACCTTCCCTGGCCCCAGAGAGACAGAGATGGAGAGACAGAGAGGAAAGGGAGAGCTCCGTCCTGGGACAGAGCCCTAAATGAACATAACCAGGTCTTTACATGTTGCTCTCGAGAAGGCTGCCAGGATGCTAGCAAACACCACGTCGGGAGACTGGGAGGCATCCACCGCCGTATGGATCCCTCGCTTGCTGTAGTAGGAGACCAGGGGAGAGGTCTGCGTGTGATAGGCCTTCAGGCGGGTTTTCAAGGCTGTTTCATTATCGTCCGAACGACGGATCAGGGGCTCTCCAGTGACCTGGGAGAAGCAAGGGGACAACCTCCAGCTAGCTGCAGCCTGGCACACTCCCCCCTTCTCTCCACAGCTATGACAACCCCTGCTCCCCTCCTCCAAGACAGGCTACAATGCAGAGCTGCAGGGTGGTCCCCAGGTCTGCAGGGGAGCGTGGGGTGAACCCAGAGCAGCTGAAACAAGTCCCAGAGCAGTCACTGAAGAGGGGATACAGCACCATGGTCCTGCCCCCATACACCACTCTGCTTGCTAGAAGGAGCCTCGAAGGCAGACACCAGCTACAGTTGGCTTCCCAGGAGAGAAACCAGTCAGAACCCACCACAATTTCAGCTATGGACACAGTCCAACAAGTTCTGAGGCTGACAGAGCCCAGGCTGGCCCTGCAGAATAGCCATGCCCTTCACTCATCCCGCCAGACTCCCCACGGTGTTGTCGGCTCAGGCTGCCCAGGCAGTTCCCCACACTCCCCAGAAAACCAGGACAGAAGGAAAGAACTTAGTTTTTTCCAGGGATGCTGCAAAGCATCAGCTAAACCCAAAGCAACATAAGTTGTGGCCTTGGGAGCTCACATACATCGTCCTTCATGTGCTCTTTCGGGGGTCTGAACTCCTCGTGATAAGAGCGGCCACTCGCTGGGTGAATCAGCCTAAGAGAGAAAGCAAGTGTCAGCAGAGTAGCCCAGTGTGAAGACAAGGTCTCCTGAACCTGCCACTCATCAGCACAGAAACATCTGCAATAACAACCCAATTAGCCTCTCTCTGCTAAGAAAAATCTCTTTAGTTATTTCTGTATCAAGGGCCACTTCAGGCATTTGAAAAAAGCAGCTGTGCTAGAAGATGGAAAAGAGATTTTTACTTTAGGCTTTTCTGGGGAAAGCGGTTAGCTCCTGGAGGTGAGGGTGACAGTGCAGCAGCAAACACTGGGAGACATCTGTGTGCCTGCACAGCCACAACTGACCCTGGACAGAGTGTTCGGCAGTGCCTGAACACCTATGCACGGTGTCCTGCGTAAGGGAGTAGTAATGGCTCCGGAGAAGCAAGAGCATGAAGACATTAGCTGTCAGACACCAGGCTTAAAGGCTGAGCTGGGTCACCAAGGACACCGAATCATCTCGGCAGCCCCTATTTATAAGGCAACGAAGGGGCTGTTCAAGCCCAGGCACGGGAGAGCAGGTGAGCGATCAGGGCAGGAAGGCTCAAACAGAGCAGAAATCTAACACGGAGCAGTACTGCAGCTAGCCCTAAGCACTGCCAGAGTGAACCTGGGATCCAAAATTAGGACACTCTCCCACAGACTACGAAAACCTGCCCCATGCACTGGGTGTTTGGGAGAGAAGGATTACCGTCCAGTGATTCTCCGGATCAGCAAGGAGTCAGGGATGCTGAACTCAATGACGGAGTCCAGCTTTTCTCTCCTCTTCTCCAGGAGCTCATCCAGCTGCAGCAGAACACACCCAGCTCAGAGGGGCAGAAGCATGGCCAAGGGACTCCCGTCTCCAGGGAAGGAGATGCCAGAGCAGTCCCCAAACAGGAGCTCACGTACCATTTCAGCCTGCTTCACCGTGCGTGGGAAGCCGTCCAGGAGGAAGCCGTTCTTGCAGGGAGGGGAGTCAAGGTTGTTCTCAATCAGCTCCACCACCATCTCATCACTCACCTGCGGAGAGGAGAGACAGACACATGGTGAAGAGGGACACCCCAGTTTTACACGCAGCTGCCTCTAGAGCTGCTGTACTCACGCCAGTGTCCAGGCTGCATCAGGCCCCTTTTAGAGCCGTTTCTGGTCCCAGAAGCGGCAGCCACAACGCAGGGCACTGCTGTTAACAGGGCAAAAGCTGCATGTTCAGACCTGTCCATGTCAGAGAAGTGCTCCCTGCCATGGTTGTCAACACATATTTCACACCAGGGACACTCCAGCCTGTGCAGGGACTTGGACTAGTGCTGTAACCTCACTGTTACAAAGGTTGCTGTATTTCAAGGGAGACAGTCAGCTTGAAGAACTGTTTTGATTATTTTTTTTTAAAACCAATTCACAATACAAAATATCACCATAACCTTTATTTCCTGTTACTTTGTACCTTCACCCACACATCCCCCTCAGTAGGCAGGCCTGGGCAGGAAGGGCAAAGCAGGTGAGTTGCTCATTGACTCTTGTAAACCTTGTACGAAGGTAAATGCCCAATACTTCCTGACACGCTCTGGCCTCGCTGGATAGTTTTTCCCCATATCACGATCCCAGCATACTGCTGGGATTAATGCCTTGTCTTCACTGCAGCATTTGGATAGTACTAACAGATGCTGCAGCCCCAACAGTAGCTGTTTATTTGAGAGTAGCTCTCCTCAGCAGCTCTTTTTTCTCCAGCACACGCAGCTGGGACCCAGCAGGACTGGGGACCACACCATCACAGCACACAAACAAGAGCCCTGGAGCAGGAAGCGTAAGGGTGGGGAGCAGTCTGCGTGAAGCAACAAGTCACTTCTGCACTTTCCTGATTACCCTGCTTGGAGAAAGGGGTCCTGCTTCATCATCAAGCGTAAAAACCCAACCCGAAGGCTGCTGTGCTCCCAGCTGAGTTATCACAGAGCCAGACCACGCTGCAAAGATACACCCACCGAGCAGCCCAGTGCCGGCTGCCACACACACACGTGGCAGATACCACCAGCCGTGCCAGATAACGTCCCCTATCTTTCATAACCAGCTGGGACACTGCAGGCTCGGTGTTGCAATGCAAGCTTTGAGCAAAAGCTGGAGATAAGCCACGTCGCTCTTCCCACCTGTGGCCCGCAGATTCTCCGTGGGGTCTTATGAGCCCACGCCAACCAGAAGCGATGCTCAAGACCCACCCCACTTCGCCTTGGGGTGAGTTGCTGCAATTTGCTGTCCCTCAAGTTTCCCTAAGATATTTCAGTTATTTTAGCAAGACAGTTGGACATTCAGAAAATGAATGTGTCAAAGATCTTAACTCTTGTCTCTTGGGGATCCAAAGTGTCTCTCTCTCACAGCACTACACAGCACCCACCCCACCCCAGGTCTATTTTTACCTTACAGTTACAGGCAAATAGCATTTATGCAAGAGCTGGGATGCAGATGAACCCTCTGAACAAAGTCTTCCACCCCACAGGAGTCCAGGCATCATGTGAAGGAAGCCAGGAGCTGCAAAGCATGGCTGTGAGACCCTGTCACTCCGCGAATAAACCTGCACCTCAAACAGCATTGCAGAGCCACAGCAGCCAGCCAAGCCACATCCCATGAGCAGAAAAGCAACGTGAAAAAGAAAAAAAAGAAAGAAAGAACCAACCCAGGGACACAGGCTTCTGGTAAGCAAAGAAGAATTTTGAAGAGGAAGGATGTTTTTATAGGATGCTTCTCCTGCAGGATAATGAGAGGGAAAATCCCTACCCCACCCCTGCCTTCACCCTGCAATCTGCCTCCCGCCACTAATTGGGTTTTGTCACTGAGGCTTCTAATTAGACGGTGCTTTTGACTGCTCCGGTTCCAGGTGCTGCCAGCTCACCGCCCCTCCCGGCACATCTCCCCACTACCCACCAGCTTCCCCGCATCCATCGTCTCTTTGAGCCGCTTGCCCAGGTCGGAGCCGGAGGCCACCATGGCCCGCAGCATGTCCCCGGTGGCCAGGTGGCAGACGCAGTAGGTCTCAGCCAGCTTCGGGGCCTGCCGGAGAGGACAGACAGGGGGTAAGCTCCCCGTGGGGGGGTGGGGGGCAGGACCCCGGGGGCTCAGGCCCAGCCGGGGGCTGGATCCCCCTCCCGTGGGGGTCTACCGCCACCCGCAGCGGCGGGACGGTCGGGGCCCGGCCGACACGTGGTGGGCCCGGCACAACAGCCCGGAGGGCAGGTAGCTGCGGGAGGCGGGGGCAGGCACCGGGCCCCTGGAGAGGGGCTCCGGGACAAAGGACTCCGGGTCCCTGCGGGCGGGAGGCCCGTGTGGCCGAGCCCCCGGGGGAAGGCAGGCGCGGTGCCCTCCGGAGCAAGGGCAGGCCGCACGCCCCAGGACCTCGGCAGGAAGAGGCCGGGCACCCGCGTCCCTCCAGGCGGGGGCTCAGACGCCGGGCGGGCCCGGCCCGTGCCCGCCGACCTGTCCCAGGAGGGCAGCCCAGGACACCCGCACCGCTCCCGTGCAAAGGGCCCTCACGTGTCCCCTCACCTGCGTGCCCTTGCCGGCGCCGGGCGGCCCCAGCAGGACGGCGCGGATGCCCTGCCGCAGCCCCGGGCCCGGGGCCTGCCCGCGGCCGCCCCCCGCCTGCGCGCTCGGAGCCATGGCCGCCGCCGACTGCGCGCCCGTCACGGGGGCGGTGACGCCGGGGCAGCGGGCGAGTGGGCGGGGCTCCGCCGCGGGTGGGCAGGATTTCGCGTGTAGCGGGCGTGGTTTCGCAGCGGATAGGCGTGGCTACAAGGTAGTGGGCGCGGTTTCGCAGCGAGTGGGCGGGGCTACGTAAGTAGTGGACGTAGTTTCACAGCGTGTGGGCGTGGCCACGTAGGTGGTGGGAACGGGTTTGCAGCGGGGGGCGTGGCTACGTATGTGGTGGGCGCGGTTTTGCAGTGGGTGGGCGTGGTTCCGCGGCACGGCGTGGGTGACAGCGCGCCGTGCTGGCGCGGCGTGGGTCGGCGGCTGCTGCGTGGGCCCGGTTCCCCCCGCTGCACTCCGGAAAGCGAGCCGAGAGCCGGCACCGCTCTGCCCTCCTCCCGGCCCGCTGCTCTCTGCAGGGCTCCGCCGTCCTGCCTGGCACGGTGCAGGGCTGGGCGCTGGGCTGGAGCACCGGGAAAACAGGCCAGGATCTCACGGGCGCTTCCTTGGCGCTGGGTGCTGGGATAGTCCCTGGCAAAGCCAAGACGACAGTGTTGAATACAGGAGCCCAGGAGCAGTCGTTCCCTCTCACTCCTCAGTGAGGGCACCCACCCCTCCACATACAGAACACTGTCTCCTCAGCGGCACCAGAGAGGGAACTGCAAATTAACAAGAAGAAAGAAAAAATCCCCTGCTCAGCTGGTGGTATTTGTGGGATGGAGTGGTGGAACTGTTTCCAAGTGCACAAATGCAGGCAAAGACAGGACTGATCGATCTGAGGGGGCATCTGCATGTATGGCAGAGCTGGATCTGCTGTCTGGGAACCCACCGAATCCAGCAGTGGCACAACAAGGGCAGAATCAGTCCCTGACGTCTTCCCGTCTACCTTCCTTGGCCGGTGTCCCAGCCAAACAGGCGCTGCTCAGCCTTTAATCTGCAGGAGGCCTCGTTTTCCTGGCAGCAGCGTTTCAGAGGTATTCTGGGCTCTCTTCCCCTCAAGGGTTCCTGTACACGCAATGCGTGCACAGCCACGAGCGCCCTTGCACCAGGGCTGGGCTGCAGGTAGGCTCGCCATGCTCCGCACCGTCAGGCTGGGGATGAACTGCTGGCACGGTGGGGACTCAGTGAGAACCTAGGGTGTCTGCTGCGGGGGGGAGCATTTCCCAAAAGTGATGAAGGATGCTCGGAGGCAGCTCAGCCAATGGGGTGGCTGGGTTTTGTTGCCATGGCTATGGTGAGGCAGAGCAGGGAGCGGGGTACTGGGATACAAGGGGTGCAGGGCCCACCCCCCACCCCCAGGGTTAGCTGGTCCAGGGGCTTAGGGCAGGCAGGGAACCGGAGCAGGACAAACAGCCACTGCTGGGGCCAGTTCATTCTCTTGGCAGACCCATGGGCATAATCTGCTTAAATGCTTTCTAAGGTAACGGGGTTGGGGGGACTGCGCGGGCTGCTGGGGAAGCTGGCTTGCCTGGCACAGTGAGGAGGGGGCTGATGAGGGATGCCTGCGATTGCCAAGTTTTGGGAATAGCGGGTGGAGGGCATCCTGCCATCAGTACCCCTCTCCCTCATTAACCCCTTGCACTTCTCCCCAGAGACCTCGAACCCCCAGCCACAGCTACACCTTGGGGTGCTGCAGGAGCTTGGTGTTCTTTGGGGAGCCCCCCTGGCAGCACGCCTAGTCACCTGGGAGGGAGGCACTGGACCCCGGTAAGGAGGGGGTGTCCGAGGCTGGGGCATGTTTTCCTAGGGCTGACAGGAATGACCCACTTAATTGCTTATTGTTTCTGTGTCCAACCAGGGCGGGCTGGGTGCTGGTTAGTGATGTCTCTGGGGAGTGAAGGGTAAGGCTAGAGGAGTCGCTCTCCTTTCCTGAGTATGAAGCTCTAAGAGCTTGAAAACCCAATTTTTCTCCCCATTCCCCATCTCTGAAGTTTGCTGGTGGTGCTTGCTCAATGGATTACAACACCCTGCCACTCCGGGATCAGTGTGGTCTTTGTCCTAGTGCCCACCCGAAATGTCGTAAGTAGGTCTCTGCAGAGGAGGAGGTGCTGTGCAGCTCTGAGAAATGAAACCTCTGTCTCCTCACTTCAGCTCTGAGAGACCATGTTCCTGTAAGAGCCCTGGAGCTAGACCTGGATTACTGGAGTCGAAATGTTTCCTGAGAGCCTGAGCTAGGTCATCGGTTCCCTGGGTTATGGGATGGGATGGATCCAGGGGAGGAGGCTGTTAAAGCTAAGTGTGCAAATTTAAAGCTGAAGGTTTTAAGTGTGCGAGCCAGGAAACATTGTTCAGCTTAACTTGTCCCCTTGGTCCACACCCTGTGCCATGGGAGAGACGTGAAATGAACCACAGCATGAATCCAGACCATCCTCAGGTCAGCCGGTGTCAGTGAGTGGCCTGTGCTGAGCTCTTTAAGGATGCCTCCCTTTTCCTGGGGCTTGTGTGCCTGGGAAGGTGGGTCTGTGAAACTTCAGCTATTTGGAAACCGCAAGGGAACTTCACCCTGTGCGATGTACAGCAGATCTAGCTACATGCCAGAGCGTGAAGGGACACGTTCTGGCATATATAGGCCATCCTCTTTGCAGTGAAATTGGCTTTGTTGTTAACTGTGTTGGTGCCTGAACTGCTGCTGAAGACAGGGCTGCTGCGTGCCAGAAGAAAGCTCTGAACTGCTGAGAAAAGTGTCTCCTCCACCTGGAGAAAATGCTTTAACCCAGAGCAGGGCCCTCAGCTGAGGCACTGGTTTGGAGGAGAGCAGCAGAGGGCTTTACCCAGGGCAGCGCTCCCATGGTCGGGACAGGGAGCACCCCAGGGTGCAGGCTGGGTGCTGTACGCTGGTGGAGTTTCTGGTCCCTACCCCTAATATTCCCTTTCCTTCTACAGTGTGTTGCATACTTAGAAGTCATACCCTACCTGAGGAGGCATTAAACTAGCGTTAGCACACCCTGACCATGAATGGGTACCTGAACGAATCCAATTTCATGATGGTGGAGGAAGGCTTCACCACCAGAGACCTCCTGGAGAACATCCTGGTGGAGCTGTGCCGGGCGGTAAGGGCTGGTGGCTCTGCTGCTCCCCAGCAGCCAGCACCTGCTTGGCAGAGACGGTCGTGGCGAGGCGACTGCTGCTCACTCCGGCTTTCTCCTAGAGCAACCAGCAAGCCTTCTTTGTGGCGGACCTTGGGGACATTGTGAAGAAACACCTGTGTTTCCTGAAGGCCTTGCCCCGTGTGAAACCCTACTTCCCAGTGAAGTGCAACAGCAGTGAAGGAGTGATTCGACTGCTGGCTGAGCTGGGGGCAGGCTTTGCCTGTACCAACAAGGTAGGGCTGTGGGAGGACGGCTCGGGTGAGCATCCCTTGGCCATTTGTGGGAGAGTGGCAGAGCTCACCGTTCATTAGATGACATTTATAGGGGCAGGAGTTTCCCTCTGCTGTCAAAACCCTCCTGACTCAGCCCAGAAATCCCCATCCACGCTTGTCTGGTCACCCTTTGACCAACATTCCTGTCTCTGGAACTGGTGTCCCAGCTGGCAGGCTTGGCTGGTGGCAGGGCACGTCCCTGGGGTGCCACTGCCACAGCCATCCAATTCTTGGTGGCTTTAAGCCTTGTCCCTCCTGCTTGTCATTTGCAATAGCCAGATTTCCAGGAAGGAACCAAAGTTAACCCATGTAATTAGATAGGACGTGTTACCAGGAGGAGAAAGTGCAAAGAGTTGTGACAGCTCAGACCCGCGCTGCAGCCGTCAGCCTCACTGCAGCTCACAGGTGACATATGGACCAAACCCACACCTACTAAACCTGCTGGTTTTCTCTCCTCCTGGTCTCACGCTGCTTGTAAACATCTTGCCGCAGCCTGCCCCTGCCAGGACAAAGTCCACTGTGATCCCTTGGAGCTCTTGTGGATTTTCCTTTGAAAAGCCCAGGCTGCAATGCTGGCAGTTTGCCCTCCACAATGCTGCAAGCTGGCCGAGGCCCTGGGCTGACCGTGCCCAGGCGTGGGCAGCACCGGTCCCAAGGATCTGCCCACACGCATGTCGTATCCCCACAGGTGGAGATCGCACGGGTTCAAAACATCGGCGTCCCAGCTGACAAGATCTTCTACAGCAGCCCCTGCAAGCAGGTTGCCCACATCAAGTACGCGGCCAGCCACGGTGTGCAGCTGATGACCTTCGACAATGAGGTGGAGCTGAGCAAGGTGGCCAGGAGCCACCCTCGTGCCAGGTGGGTGTCCGGCGGCATCGGTGGAGCGTGGGGCTGGAGTAGGAGCTGGGGGGGTGGCTGTGGGGTGAGAGAGGGCCTGAAGACCCCTCAACGCAGTGTGGCTTTGCTCTGCAGGATGTTATTGGGTATCGCTGCTGATTCCAGCCCTTCTGCCCACCCGAGCATGGCGTTTGGGACCACGCTCGAGTCCTGCCGGCACCTGCTAGAGACAGCGAAGGAGCAGGCTGTGGAGGTTGTTGGCATCAGGTATGGCGCATGGTCCTTTGTCCACAGGGGTGCTCAGCCCCGGCTGGACCAGGCTATGGGAAGCTCTGGGGGCCATAGACCCACCACTGCTGTGGCTGGGAGCAAGGTGAAGGCAGAGACTGGCGGAGGCTGACCCTTGCTGGGACCAGTTTGGGGCATTTAGCCCTCGGAGGGGGGCTGGGGGGCTCTGCGGGGCTGGCCAAGCAGTCTGGCTTGGGATGGTGCCCGAGAATCACAGAGCTGCCCGCAGTGAGCGATAATCCCAGCGCCATGTCCCCTCGCTGCCATCTGGGGACCAGTGAACCCTGCTGAAAGAGGGGGTGTCCCCTCAGCTTTCACCTGGGGAGCCGCGGGCTGGAGCCCCAGGCCTTTGCTCGGGCTGTGGCTGCGGCGCAGCTGGCCTTTGACGTGGGCACGGAGCTGGGCTACCAAATGCGCCTCCTGGACATCGGAGGGGGATTCCCTGGCACCGAGGACACCAGAGCTCCGTTCGAAGAGGTATGTGGCTCCCAACACGTGCGCTCAGCAGGCAGAGTGAGGCTGGAGGGTATTCCTGGGTCTGGCTCCCTGCGGGGGGGCTGAGCTAACCGAGGGGGAACATCTTCTTCCCCTCCAGATGGCTGCCATGATCAACTCTGCCTTGGACTTGTATTTCCCAGACGGCTGCGGGGTGGAGATTGTTGCAAGACCCGGGCGATACTACGTCACCTCCGCCTTCACCTTTGCTGCCAGCATCACTGCCATGGAAGAGGTTCCCACAGAGCAGCCTGGCTCTGACGGTGGGTGGGATGGTGGGATGGACCCACCTGTGTGCCTGAGCCCCCCTGAGCCCTCTCCCTGCTCCCTTCCAGAGGAAGACTCTGTCAGCAAGAAGAGCCTGGTGTACCACCTCAGCGATGGCATCCACGGCACCTTCAGCTGCCTCCTGTTTGACAGCCCCTGCCCCAGCCCTCAGCTGCACAAGGTGAGGGTCCGGGCTGCTTTGAGGAGACCCCAGCAGGTCCCTCACACTGTGTTGCATCACCTCAGCTGACCCTGCTCCCCTTTGCATCGTGGCTGGCCCCAGGCTCCGTGCCAGGGGGGAGCAGAGGCTTTGGGGATGTACCCGGAGAGCCGGAGTCTGTGGGCTCCCACGGTTGGATCTTCAGGGCAGATGGAGGTGGATGCAGGTCACTGTGGCACTGCTGCATCCTCATCCCCTGCGGCTGCTCGGTGTGTCCCCTGCAGAGACCCTGCCCAGACCACCCCTCGCACAGCAGCAGCCTGCGGGGCCCCCCGGGACACGCGGAGGATCACATTGCTGACGGCCTGGAGCTGCCCGAGCTGCAGGTTGGGGACTGGCTGATTTTCAAGGATATGGGTGCCTACACCATCGCAAGCTCGGCCCCGCTCGGGGGGTGTCCCCAGCCGCAGATCACCTACGCTATGTCCCGCGTGGCCTGGTAAGAGGTGGTCCTGCGTGAGCAGGGAGAGGGGGAGGGCAGAATCCCGTGGGAGATGCTGTCTGTCCCTGCCCAAGGCAGAGGGTCAAACCTGAGTCCCAGAAACTGGAGAGTCAGGGGGTAATCCCAGCCTCAGAGGTCAAAACCTGGCCGCAAAGGCAAAACTCACATTATTTTAAATACTGACAGACTTGAGCCAGTTTTTCACTGGGGAAGCTGCGGGTGGCTCATCTCCAGCTGTTGCTCTGGGGGCATGAGACCCCCGGTGCTCCCTTTTCCCCACACCCACCCTGCACAAGGAGGTGCTCCCCTCAGCTGTCTCCCGCTTGCAGGAAAGCCGTCCAGCTCTTCCTGGGGAAGCCGCCAGCAGCAGAAGACGACCGCGAGACCCTCTGCGCCCCACTATCCTGCGGCTGGGAGACGGCTGAGGCGCCGTGCATCACCCCGGCCTTGGCGCCGGCCAGCATCATCTGAGCAGCAGCGGTGCCGGCGGTGGGTACCAGCCCCGCGGTGACCGGGATGTGGCAGCATGTCCTGCCTGGCATCATCCCGCTCCGCTCTCCCAGGGGACCCACCACGAGGACTTTGGAGCACAAACCATAAATGTTGTTCCTGCTGCTGGTGCGGTGGCGTCTGCCTCCCAAAGGGGTCTGGGCGGGTGTGTGTGGGGGTCTATTTGGGGTTATTTTTAAGAGTTATGGTAATAAATGGTGGTCCGGCACAGCTCAGGGATTGGGATGCAGGCTGGAGGTGGCAGCGAATCAGTGTGCGGTGAGCAATTAGCTGCGTAACGAGGCTTTGCTCATTAGGGAAGGTTAACAAGACCCTGGAAGCTGGGACTGGGGGAACTGGAGGGCACTGGGAGGACTGTGATGTATGGGTGTGGGGTGCACTGGGAGCAGTGGGACATGTAAATCACATGCTCTCATGTGATACTGGGGGCACTTGCTGGGGTGGGGGCAGTGGGGAGGTGTTGCTCTGGGGAGCACTGGGGGAGCCCGGGGAAGGCACTGGGAGTACTGGGGTGGCTGCCACAGTGGGTAACGAGGCTTTGCTTGTTAGGGAAGTTTGGGGCCGTTCACCTGAACTTTGGATACTCCTCAGGCAGCCGGAGGGACCCCTGGGATTTTGGGGGCAGGGGTGAAGTATGGAAATTGGGGGGTGGGTTCCAGGCTGTGGGTATTACTGGGGCAGCCCCCTGCTCCATGAGCCCTTGGCAGCACTAATGAAGCCCCCTGCCCCTGGGCTGCGTGTGGGGGTCCCGCACAGGTACAGCCCTGCGGCATGGGGCAGGGGGCACCGGGAGCCCCGAGCAGCCAAAGAAAGGGATGCTGCGAGACCCTGAAAGCTGGGACTGGGGGAACTGGAGGGCACTGGGAGGACTGTGATGTACGGGTGTGGGGCGCACTGGGAGCAGTGGGACACCGGGGTGATACTGGGGGGCACTCACTGGGGTGGAGGCAGTGAGGAGGCATTGCTCTGGGGAGCACTGGGAGGGCACTGGGAGCACTGTGAGGGCACTGGGAGTTCTGGGGATGCTGCCGCGGCGGCCGGCAGGGGGCGCTGGGGCGCGGCGGGCGGCCTGTCCTCCGGCCCGCCCGGGGCGCTGCAGCGGGGGAGGCCGCTCCTGCCTCTCGTCTCTCTGGCCCCGCCGGAGCCGCCCAGCCGTAAAGCGCGACGTAGGTGTCGCGCCTGCCTTTGCGCTTGACGGCGGGCAGCGTCGTGAAAAGCCCGTGAAGGACGGCGGCGGTGGCAGGTCTGTGAAGCGCGGCGGCTGGCCCTGAGGGTGTCGGGGTTGTGACAGCGTCGGTGTCGCAATAAGTGCGGAGCCATGCCGTTCTGGGACCTGCAGCGGCAGCTGGGGATCGATTTAGACCGGTGGCTGTTGCGGCAGAGCATGCCGCAGCCCTACGGCAAGGCCGGGGCCTGTCACGCCTTCGAGCGGGAGTGGGTGGAGTGCGGGCACGGCCTGGGCCAGACCCGCGCCCGCCGCGAGTGCCAGCCCGAGTACGAGGACTTCATGGAGTGCATGCACCGCACCAAGCTGGTGAGCGCTGGGGGGCTGCGGGGCTCGGGGGGGGAGGGCACTGGGACCCCAGGGCTGGGAACAGCTGAGGCGCTGGGCCAGGCTGGGGAGGGGGTGCTGGGGGTGGAGGCCAAGCTCTTGAGAAGGTCTGGGGGCTCCGGCCCAGGCTGGGGCGGGGGATGGGGGTGGGGGGTGCTGCCAGGGGTGTGGCCCGTTAGGTGACACCGCCTTGCTGGCAGCAGGGCTGTATGCAGGTGCGAGTGGGTGGGCTGGTCCTGCGGCAGCCCCTTCCCCAAGGCGGGGGGGAGGGTTGCGGTAGCAGCAGGGCTGTGTCCTCTGCAGCCCCTTCCCCCCTGCCTGCACGGCCCTCCTCCTGCAGCAGCTATGGGCGGTCCGCAACTGCAGCAGCTACAGGAGAACGTACTGCCTGGTCAGCTGTGGGCTGAGAGCCCCATTATCATTAGGAGTAAAGTGTGAAGCAGCAGCCTGAAAGCCCAAAAGTCTTGGGCAGGAGTCTCAAACACGCGTGGGAAGCCTGAGGGCAGGGTTAGCGTGGGTTCCATGTGCACGCAGTTTCTGAGGGGCTGCCGGGAGGTGCAGTAGAGACCATCTAAGTGCTTCTGTGACTGCCTGCACCCTGTGGTGTGTCTGCCCCCACCCTCTCATGTGCGCTTTGCCAGGCTGCGCGGCTAAGAACCATCCTCAAGCAGAGGGACAAGATGATCAAGGAAGGGAAGTACACGCCGCCCGACTACCACAAAGGCAAAGAGGAGCCGCGGCCTTGACTTGCAGGGGATGTGGCTGTTGGTCACCTGTGGTGTCATTGATGTGGAGCTTCTCTGGGAAGAAAACCCGCGGCACAACTGGGTTATGCTGTAGCAGTGGGTGGGGTCTGCGTGGGGGCCCTGCCCCTGCTGAAGGGGAATGACACATTGGGCATCGCTTGGGCTAGTAAATGTCATCTTCAGAACAGTGTTTGGCTCTGTCTTGTCTTTTTTTCTGTGTGAAGCATGGCTTGAAGGTCTCTCTGTGGCAGTGCTGCCCGGGGAGCTTTGGAGACACCCTAAAACACTGCGGCGGTGCTGGGGACATGCCCTTGAGGAGGTGAGATGCTCCTGGAGCTGGAGGGAGCTGGTGCCATGGGCCATCACAAGTTCTCTCTTGGTGCCTGCAGCCCATCCCTCCCACTGACCTGTGGGCAGGCCTCCGAGGCAGCAGTTGCTGCTGGAAATGAGAGGATTAACCTGAAGAGAAAAAAACCACCCCGCCTCTGCAAGCTTATTCTGCAAAACTTCATCTTAATTTACAGCCTGCACTGTAGGGACTGATGTGTGCTGGGATGTTCCCAGTTGCTCTCCAGCTGGTGGTCATAGTGTACGAGGTGAAAACCTGGTTAAAATAACTCATTTCTGCCTGGATTCGGAGCAGTAGGGGATGGATTCAGTTTCTCTCCTGCCCTTTCAGTGTGTCAGAGGCAGGTCTCCTCACTGGGAGCTTTGCTTCGAAATCCCGTGTGTCAGCGGGATCCATTGAGCGCCACGGTGGGTGCTGAGCCCTGCTGACAGTGGCTGGCAGGTGGCCCTGGCACGGCCGTGGCAGTTTGTCCCTCCACGCTGGGCCCTGGCAGCGGGACCCACCTGCACAGCTGGTGGTGTCCCTTCCCAGGGCGGGTGTTTCCCCCCGTTCCCTCCAAATTGAGCACAGTTTTGTAACAGCGTTAAATAGGTGAGTACCTGGAAGTAGGTAGAGGGCAGATCTGTGCTTTAATCTATATTTTTAATACTGGTGATTGTGGGTTTAATGCTTAATCTTTGATACAGGTGGAGCCTATAAGTTTCCTGATCCTCACAAATCCCCACACTGGGATGATAAATGCTGACCCGAGCGTGGTGTAACCTCTGGCTGGCAGAGACTGTCTGTGGGGCTGTTGCTTCTGGTCGTAGATACAGTCCTCTTAACTCCTGCCCTGCAAATGCTTTTGTCAGTGGATCACCAGTACTTTGGACACACACCTCTGAAGACATGTCCTCCCTCGAGGGCCGAAGGCGGCTGTGGCAGACCTCCTCTTTCTCCAAACACCTTGTGAGTGGTTAACTGGCTGGGGGAGAGCAGCTGGTTTGATGAGCGGTGTGCGTTCGGATAGTGTCCACCTGAAATTTAAGGGGTTGAAATTAAAGTATCACCTAATGTGGACCGTGATAGGAGTGAAAAACCAAACTCTCATGGCTGGGACCCCTCATCTGCCTGCAGAGAGGGAGCCACTGCCGCTGCTTTGGGCTCCCAGGGGCACGGACCCTGTGGCAGACACATGGATGCTTCCTGGGGGTGGGAAGGGGCCCGCAGAGCCCTGACCCTGGAAGAGTAGCGCCCTTGGGTATGAGGGGCCACAGCTGGGTGCTGTGCTTTTGAGGCTGTCTGCCCTGCCCCTGGGCCATCCCGGGGTGCCTGGCGCAGGGACCCGAACCAGCAGAATTTTGTTACTTGCACATGGCTGAACAAAATAGGCTGGAAGAAACACTTCCCTGTTTTTTTCACCCCAGTTCCACACAGGCTGTGGGTGCCATCCCAGCAGGGTTTGGCCTTTTTGGGATTTCTGCTGCTCTTTGTCGAGCTCCTCTCCCGCAGCTCCCTCCAAACCAGCTTTTCCGAGCGCAGCCGGAAGGTTTCTCCCTTCCCCCAGGCCCAGATGGATCGATTACTACAGCCCAGATGGGTTCCCTCCGCTCCGGCTGATTCAGGCTGCAGTCATCCCGGCATGTGGGATGGAGCCACGTTTCTCCCTGGCAGGGGCAGGCGCTGGGGGAGGGTGGCATTGGAGAGCCCCGAAATCCAGGTCTGGGTTCAAATTCTCAGTCTGAGACCCAGGGCTGGCTCCTCCCTGTGTCTGCCAGCGCTCGGGGCTCCGCTGGTCAGCGCGCTGCTGTTCCTATGTTGTCTCTATTTTAGGTTATGCCAGAAATAATGTGGTGTTTTCTTTTTGTTTTTTCTTTTTTTTTTTTTTTCTCTTTTCACAGTTTTGATATTTTTCTCTTATTTCCTGCCTGTGGCAGGAATAATTGAACCGAAACCCTGTTCTGGCTGGACCTGGGCGTGATTGCCCAGTATCCTGGCATTGGCTACCAGAGATGGGGAGCTGCTCTCCCTGTGCGTAACGGGGCTGATAATCCTCAGGGATTTCACTTGGCACTTCCAAATACGAAAAACTGTTTGGTGACAATTGGTTTCAACAGAGAACGTGCATAACAGTGCTGACTCTCAGGTGGCTTACAGCGTTTGGGCTATAAAAGCAGGCAAGAGGGGAGCTCCCTGGGTAGCAGTGGAGGGAAACACCAGAAAGATGGGAGAGCGGTGTGGAGAAATGGGCAGGAACGTGAATGGCTTCAGGTGAAAATGCCCTGGGGCGCTCCCGGCGTGAGGGCTGTGGGCTCTGCGGGGTGGGGGGCTGCCGGTGCCGCCAGCCACCAGCCGCCAGATCTAATAAACCATGAACAGAGAGGGCAAACCACGGCTGGGGATAGAAATCGAACCGTGCCGCGTGAGCCGTTGGCTGCAGGGTGTTTATCTGCAGTGGAGAGCCGGGGGGGTGGGAGCTGTGTGGGTGCGGGATGCGGGGCCCAGCATTGCACCTCCAGAAAGCGCCGAGCAGGGCTGAGCTGTGCCGGTGCGGCAGGAGGCACCTGCACCCCATGGGCTGGTGTGTCGGGAGCCATTTCCCCACCAAGCCGGACCACGATTCCCCCGGGATCGGCCCCTGGGCTTCGGTGAAGGATGGAAATTGGGAGAGCGGGGCCAGCTGGGAGCCCCTGTGCCACGCCTGCACTCCATCGCTCATTATGGAGGATGCTTAATTGCCCTCCCCTTTCCCAGCGAAAGCAGGCTGGGAAGGTTGGCAGCATGCGGGGCCGTGTGGCACCACGGGCTGGAGTGCTCCTCCTGTTTGCAAAAAAAAAAAAAAAAAAAAAAAAAATCTGTGAAAGGGAATGGTTGCTTTTTCAGGGAGAGGGGAAAAACGGGCTCAGCAAAAAGCCTGGCAACTTGGTGGTGTCAAGAGTGATTCATCTCATCGAGCTGTCCAGATGTCGGAGGAAATATTGAAATGTATCTAAACGCTTCTGCCTCCCGAGTGGCTCTTTAGACCCATCCAGAATCTAATTGTTCTGGAAATAGATGTTAACGCAGCCAAGGGCAAGCGGTGAATAGCAGGGGCTGGGAGGAGTGGATCTATTCGTTGTAGTTAAAAGCTCTGTTAGAAATTTTGGCAGATAAAAGAAAATAACCAAAGACCTGCTGAAAACAATCAATTTCATGGAGAGATAAAAAACCCACCACCCAGCTCTGGCGGGAGGAGACCGAGGCTGAGGCTCTGGCCAAGCAGCAGTGATCAAAAATGGGTCCCATCAACCCGACCGAGTTCCCCCAGGCAAGAGGGATTTGGAGCATCCTCAGCTTCTGCATGTGGTTTTCCACGGAGCCCTGATCAAGATTCGTTTCCAGTACGTAGTAGATCCAAGTTTATATTTTGCTGTTTGGGGTTTTTTGTCATTTTTTTGGCACGGAGTGAAGCCACATCCTGGCTGGGTGGGAGACACCGAGGCTGGGATGGGATGGGAGGTCTCCATGGGGGAGCTGCTTCTCTCTCCACCAGAGCCTTGGCCAAGCAGGAGCCAGCGAGGGCAGCGCTCGCATCGCTCACCGGCTGCTTTCTCAGCTGCTTCCTTCCTCCCAGCTCCCCCATTCCCATTTTCCTGTAACCCTCAGCCACCTGGGAGTGGGATCCAGGGTGCGGGTGAGCCCCCGCCTCCTGCAGCTCCCGCAGCCCCAGATGTGCTGGGAGCCTCCAGCAGCCTCTGCAGCTCCTCTCTGCCTTGGAGAAGGGGAATAAATAACTCTGGGGCGATGAATAATTTATCAAAAGTCAAGGGAAAAGGCAGGTTTCATCTCCAGGCTTGGGAGAAGGTTTTAATGAGGGAGAGGGGTTGGATCCTGGGGCAAAGCCACATGCGGACGGATTTGCACCAGTGCAGCTGAGCCTGGGAGCCCCCCGTGCCCCTGTGGATGCTGAGCAGGACCCCAAGGTCTCAGCACCCTCGGGTGGGTGTCCCCAGGGTGCTGGCAGGGAGGGGGTCCCTGCGGTCCTGCAGTACGGTGCAGGAATGTGGAGATGCAGTGATTTAGGGAGGGCCCCCCGCCTGCCTCCCCTCTTCCTCCTGAAATAACGATTCCTCATCCCCACGCAGGCAAAACAGCGCACGATCTTAACCCAGATTCGCAGCACAAATAATCCAGCGCCGCCGGGCGCTGTGAGGGATTTCTGGAAACACGTTTCGGGTGTGAAATCCACGCAGGCTGGAACAGGCACCATCTCCCGGCTGCCCGGGCTCCACCGGGGTTCAACACGGCTCGAATTGGCTGGGTTTGCACCGACGGCACAGCGGGGGAGGAGGCTAGAGCCTGGCTGGTGGCACTGAGCGTGGGGTGACGAGGGGACACGTCACCCCATAGCCAGTGCCAGCCGCGTGCTGGACCGTGTGTGTCGTGCCCCGAGGGTGAGCGGTGCCTGGCCATGATGGGTGGGAGCAGGGGCAATGAGGGGCACCGTGCCCATCGCCCCGGTGTGCACCGGAGGCCGGGGGACCCGCGGCTGGACTCGGGCGGGGGCGGGGGGGCATCAGCCAGGGCCTCCGCGCATTGCAACCATGTGGCAGAGCCACCCAACCTGTCCGGGAGCTTTGGGAACGCGGCGGCTGGCTCTTCGGCGGCTTTCCTCCTCTCAGCGTGCCTGAGGCCACTGGCTCCGGTGGGACAAGCCCTCCCCACTCCCTGGGTCTCGTGGCATTTGGGGTCCCTCGTGACACCAGGACTCACGGCCCCCACTCGAGCACAGCGGCTGCATTTATCCACCAGTGTCCAGTACAGCCCTGACCGTCCGCTCGGGGGGTGCGGGACCAGCACGGCGGGAAGGAAGAGAGAGCGGTGCTGGGGTGGCAGAGCTGGTGCTGGGACGGTGACACTGGCGCTGACCCACAAGGACACCCATTTTCCAGCGCACCCTTTGTTCTGCCCAGCACCAGTTACCAGTTACCAGCACCAGTTACCCCACAGTTACTGGGGCTCCCAGGTCCTGGGGAGCTCGTGCCCTCGTTGCCAGCTGGTGCTGGTGTCTGCAAGGCCTCGGCCGCTGTGTCTGCGGGCTCCGTGCATCCCACCGGCGCACCCGCTCCTGGGTGGACTTTGGCCGAGCGCTTCCCCCCACGCTGCTGTCCCCATCCTGGGCTCCAGCCGGGCAGGGCTGCAGGGCAACACGTGCTCTTACGGCCACGTCCCAAATGTCCGAGAGCACAGTGTCACCACACCCCACGCCGTGTCCTCCACCGCGTTCCACCCCCTTGGCTGGAGCTACTCGGGGAAACAGCCGTCGGGAAGCTGAGGGACGTGTTGGGATGAGATCTGAAAACTGGCAAGGGAGAGATCCCCGTGGGGCAGCCGGCTGCGCCGAGACCCCGGGGGGACTGGGGCGACGGGCTTGGCCCAGCCACGTGCGCCGCCGCGGGAGCAGCCGCGCTGGCCGGGGGCCATGGCACGGCACCACCGCTCGCTGGGTCCCGCCATCGGTGCGGGGTGGCTGGATCTGCCGTCAGCCGGAGCGGTTTATCCTGCTCCGCTCCTGCCAGGTGGCTGGGGCTGTCCTGCAGCTCCGCCACCCCTTCGGGCTGCTGCTGGTGACCCTGCCCGCCCCACGGCTGGGATGCCCCCCTGCCCCGCAGGTGAGGCCCTGCGCCCCACACGCCCCCCCCCCCCCAGCCCTTACCACCCCAATCCCTGCTCACGACCCCCCCGCACCCTGCTGGGTCCCCCGCTCTGAGCTCCCACCACCCGTGCTGGCCCCGACCATGGGTGCTCTGGTTACCCTGGGCCTGGGGGGATCCAGGGGATGGGGGTGCTGGGAAGTGGGGGTGCCCGGCGGTGGGGGGGGCTTCTGGGTGGTTTGGGGGGCCCCCCGTGCGGTGGGAGGGCAGGTGGGGTAGGGGCAACCCGCGGAGGTGGTGGGCATCGGGGTGCCCGGGGAGGTTGGGGGGGCGCAAGGTGGGTCTGGGGGAGCCCGTAGGTGGGGGGGGGGGAGGGGGCCGGGCCGGGGCGGGTACCGGGGGCGGGCGCCGGGGCCGGTCCCCGGAGCTGCGCGAGGCGGGAGGCGGCCGGGACCCCCCCGCCGCTCCGTGCCGCCCCGGTGGGCAGGGCCGGGCCGGGGGAGGCGCCGCGGCGGCGGGAGCGCACGGCGGGGCCGGGAACAGCGGGACCGGGAGCGCACGGCCGGGCCGGGAACGGCGGCACCGGGAGCGCACGGCCGGGCCCGGGAGCGGCTGCGGGCCCGGGAGCGCCGCGTCCTGCTCGCGCCGAGCCGCCGGGAGCGGGGCCGGAGCGGCGGCGGGGGGTGAGCGGCACCGGGGCTGCGGGCAGGGGGGTGCGCGCCGAGGGGGGGAGCGGGGGAGGGCGGCGGATGGAGCGGGGAAGGGCCGGGGAAGAGCAGGAGATGAGCGGGGGATGGAGCGGGGATGGAGCGGGGAGAGGCGGCGGATGGGGCTGGGGCTGGACCGGGGAGGGGGGCGGCCGCCTCCGGGGCTGGGCTGAGGCTGCGGGCACCGGAGGATGCCGTCCGGGAGGGAGGGAGGGAGGGGGGGGGGGCGGGGTAGGACCGGGGGGCAGGACCCGGGGGGGGACGACCAGGCCAGCCCCGTGCGCCCCCGCAGCGCCGTGCCCGCACCCCGCTGCCTCCCGCACCTGCTGCACCCCCTGCCCGAGCCGCAAAGCCGGGCTGCAGCCCCCGCAGTCCCCGCAGCCCCCGGCCCTGCCTCTCCCCGGGCACAGGGGGCCCCCCCGGAGCCGCAGCCCCGCACCCACCGGCCCCTTAAAACCAGGGCGGGGGCCGAGCCCCTCGGTGCGGGTGTCGGGGCTGCCGGGGGAGATGCGGCTTTGGGCCGCGATTCATTTTTTGCAGCTTTTCCATGGGGGGTGAATGACTCATGGAATCCTTTCTCCCTTTCTTGCAATGTTTTTTTTGGGTTTCTTTGTTCATGTTTTGCTCATTAAATGATGATAATAAGGAAAGGCTCGGCGCGATGGAGGCGGCTCCTCTGCCGCGGCACGGCGGTTGTAGGAGTCTCTATCATTTCATGTGCATTTTTCCTGGGCGAGCTAGAGGACACAATGAGAATTATTTTAAATATGTCTCATGCAAGGTGCTTATTTGCCCGGCGTGTGTACATGGCACAGCTCGCTCCCTGTGTGCTCCAGAAAGCCCTACCATTTTCCCCGACCGCGATTCATAGGATTTTTTAAAACTGTTCCCAGCCTGAGAAGGGCAAAACTGCAGGTACAAAGGGCAGCGCCGATCCCATGGCTTCTTGTACTGAGCACAAAGAAATCGAACCCAAAAGGTTGGGCTTTGCTTTGGGGGAGTGAGACGGTGCCGGGGGTGCCAGCGTGAGCTTTGCTGGTGGAGGGGTGGCCGTGCCACCACCCCTGTCCTCAGGAGCCCTGGCCATCAGACCAGCAAGGGGGAAACTGGGGCTGCGTTTAGGAGCTCTGGGAGGGCTGATTCACCTGCCCAAGAGGGTGCTTGGGCACAGGCGTGAGGGCAGAGACGTCTGTGGTGCGGTGGTCCCTTCTCCATCACCCCCCGCACCTGTGGCAGGGAGGGAGCCACGGCTGGCGGCCCGGCATCACCTGGCATCACCCGGCATCACCCGCCCTTTTGCTCCTTCTGCAGGCTGCTGCCCGTGGGGACGTCCTGCCCACCCTCCTGCCCGCGCTGTGGGCCATGTCGTCCTCCGACGAGGAGACGCTCAGCGAGCGGTCCTGCCGGAGCGAGCGGTCCTGCCGAAGCGAGCGCTCCTACCGCAGCGAGCGCTCGGGCAGCCTCTCCCCCTGCCCCCCCGGGGACACCTTGCCCTGGAATTTACCCCTCCACGAGCAGAGGAAGAGGAAGAGCCAGGACTCGGTGCTGGACCCGGCCGAGAGGGCTGTCGTCAGGGTTGCAGGTAAGGCAGCGCCCTGTCGTGCAGTGAGTCCCCCCGGGGACGGGCAGACGAGGCTCCCCGGGCTCCTCCCGCGGTGGCTGAGATGGTCTTGGGGTCATCCCTGTACCCTGCTGCTCCCCAAGGATGGGGGTGGATGGGATAGCGAGGGCAGGGATGGATGTGGGTGGCCTTTGGTGGCCGAGGGCTGGGGTGGGTGGGTGGCTCTGCGATGGCTTTGTCCTGTCCAGGCAGGGTTCGCCCTGGGTTGTTTGGACTGTCAGCACGCTGGGGTTAAGGGATGACTGGGCACCTCCAACACTCAGGTGGGGTGACATTAAAATGTCTAATTAAGGACTAAATGGCTCCTTGGTGGAACAATGCCCTTGGCCAGACTCCAGGGAGGAATTTGCCCTGGGAGGCTTGTGATTCCCGCCCGGCTGATGGAGCTGGGGCTGCTCCTTCGCTGTGGTGGTGCCCAGCCCCATCGCTGCGATCACAGGGACGCCCTGGCATCCCCACACTGCTGCATCGCCGAGGGGACACTGCCCCACGCCTCCCCTCGCCACGATGCTGCCGCCGGCTGCTGTCACACCCCGGGGGAAGGGACGGGGATGGGGAGGAGAGACAAAGACAGGAAGACAGGGATGGACCCACCATGGCTGATGGTGGGGAGGGAGGATGGAGGAGCTCTGCGTAAGGTGATGGCCCCAGGCACCGGAGCCTGGATTTTCTTTGGATTTTGCTTCTTCAGCCGGGACAAACAACCATCGGGGGCTTTGATCTGTGCTGCTGGGGTCTGGCCCCTTCTCCTCACACCCTGGGGGCCTTCGATCTGCCCCTGCCAGAGGAAACGGGGGTTCGGGGCCGTGCTGAGGGGTCCCCACCAAGCCCTGGCTGGGCTGTTCCCGGCTGTCACCCCAAGGGAACCCCAAGGCCTGGCTTTCATCTTGCTGGCAGGGGCGTGCGCAAGGGCGGTGAGCTCCCGAGGCGCCTCTCTGCCCTGCCAGCCCCTGCCAGCCCTTGGCAACCCAGCCCTGGCACTGGGCTCAGCACCCTGCCGGGACTCAGGCTGGGAGCTGGGGGGTCCCCGGCCCCCTGTGTGTGTCTGCACACGGGCAGGTGCCACCAGGGCAGGAGCAGCAGCGGGATGGTGGCTGCCTGCTCTCCCTGCCTGCCCTGCGCGGGGCTCTGGCCGTGCCGTGGTGCCGCTCGCCGGGTTGTGCCGTCCTGGCTCACGGGCGTCTTGGGGCAGGAAGAACCAGTTGATTCAAATGATGGTTCTTGGAAACACGCTGTCTGGGGCTGGGGGAAGCAAATGTGCAGGGTGCGGCTGGCCCTGCCCCGAATGCCGGCACTGCCAAGGGCAGGGAGATGACCGGGCTGCTGGGGCCCCACTATACCCATGACAGCTCATGGACCAGCTCTGCCTCGAAAGCCCCATCCTGCTGGGT